>NW_022147514.1:317738-323388 GCF_002938485.1 Sitophilus oryzae
CAAATTTATAATTCGACCCTTACGTCAATTATAACACAACAAAGGCAGCATAATATTATAAATATTAAACATTTACCGATATACTCACGGCTACCCATTAATAATGAGTAATGTTCTAACTCAGAGCATGAATTGAATAATTATAGACGCTGACAACAAAGACACAAAACGTAACATCAATCACTCCTAAGATTCAGACTACTCTCAACCGTGTACATAAAATATATGTACATCAGTTGCAGAATAGACTGAGGGCTACTACATCACAACTAAACATACAAACAAACAATAAAATTACCGAAAATCTACTAGACATTACGAAGGTTTTTTAAGAGTTTTTTCCTTCAATTCTACGGATCTGATTTAAGTAAACAACACATTTATTAAAGTCAAGCACGACGGCATTGCCTCTATACTCCCAATGCATGTGTGAGCAAAAGCGGAACATGCAGTCCTCGCCCGGTCAATAAAAGAGCTACCTAGGGCAAACATCGGCCCCCCTGTTCACAGGGTTCGCTTAGGTGGTTGAGTGCTTCGTCAGAAGAACAACATACCATCTTATCATGTTATTTTATTTATTGTATATGTTGTATATAGCACCTTTTTATTGTATTTAAGGAGACATTCTCAATAAATGTCTGGAGAATGTGACGTGGTCGTATTGAAATGAGGCGCGTGTTCTAACAACTTTTATTTAACATTAATATAAATTGGACTGAAATTTAACAGAAACGAAGGAGCACAATCGGACTAGCCCATAGATAAAAGAAAATAATCTTCTATTAAGATAGATATGAAACTTAATAGTAAAATTTGGGGTCAAAGCGCCCCTCCGTGTTCTTAGTAGAGACTACGTTTAACCCAGCGCCTTCGCCTTTTCTGCTGTAAATATTTTTTATGTTTATATTTGATTACAAAGGATTTAGTTTTAAACTTACACTGATATATTAGTATATCAGAGTAGCTTTAATAAAACATAAGAATATATATACTTTACAGTTTATTAAATATAATTTTTGACTACAAAGTAGAAAGTAAATCACAATATTTGATAAAACTTATAAGTATACCATTTTTACAGTTAATAAATAATAAAACTATTTCTGACTATGATATTTAAAATTTAGATAGATAGAATATTAAAAAACATACCGGTATTTGCAGACGCAGGCCCAAATTCAATAAAAACCAAAATTTTTCCTGCGAAAATCGGGATTTTTCACAGAAAAGGTATTTTTTGATTTATCAACAATCATTGTCAAGTTGACAATATACAGGGTGTTTTCTAATTAATTAGTCTAAAAAATTGTGGTGTGATTCCTCATGTGTTCTTAAAACAATTTTTATATAACCGTTAGATCTAAAGTACTTCCTTTCTGATCTACAGGGTGTTAAAAATTTTAAAAAAATCGATATTTTGCTTAAAATAAATAAAAGAAAATATATTTTTTTCTTGACTGGCCATCCTTTTTCAACAAAATTGATCTTTTGAGTTTTTCTTGTTCATCAAACGGTTGGCGAGAAAAAAATAAATATACTTATTAAGAGCCCGCCTTAAGCCGTTTTCTAACGATTTTTTATTTTTTAGATTAATTAGAAAACACCCTGTATATGCATATCACAGGCAACCAAATAAATTAGTAACCTCTAAAAAATATTTTTCCTACCACTAGCGACATACCGTGTTTTTAGTGAGTACTAAATTATTTTATCAAAATTTCACCATATAAGTTTCCAGGCAATGGACTAGCCGCCGGCCATCTTGACTGACTGACTGAAACTAACTTCAGTGGCTTCGTTGACGGATGACAGCGCGGACTGTCACTCGGTTCTTCTTTTCTCTGTAGACTTGGCCTTCATGACCGGCAAGAGAAAACTTCTCGAGGTTGGAGTAGCTGTTTGCGCCGTCGAACCTCCGGGCCTGATACCGTTGGAGGCGGCAATGGCTTGGACGCCACAAATGCTTTGAAATTGAATTTGAAATTGCTTCGTGAACGAGAGGTCCGTGGTTCAAATCTCACGCCGGACCATACCTTTTTTATTTTTGTTTGCAGCAGTTTATATTTTTTAAAAAAAACTGTAAATATTTAATAGCAATCAAAATACCGATTGCGTTGGTTTCACCCTTTTTGGTGGGGTTAGATTGATTATTTGGTGGAGTTAGTTGCGCACTGAAAAAAAGGATCTCTTAGTCGAAATGAATATGACTTTGACCCAAAAGATTGGCGCTTTTCAATAGGGCCAAGAACGACGTTTCTTTGCACAAAGCATTAACTATCTTTTCATAAGCTTTAAAAAATTACTTTAGAGAATAGAAGAATCTATCTGTCCAAAGTATTTCACTCTTGACCCAAAATGAACATGCAAAGAAGTTCTTGCTACAAGAACAATAGTCTCTTTGATTCATGCAAAAATTCTTGATTGAAAAGGTACATTTATTGATTAAAGAGACACTTTTCTTAAACCAATAGCGAATACTATTGCAACTAAAATTTATTTTGATCTAAGAGAAGTCTATACATTATATATAGACATATTACGAGGTATATTATTTTCTGATAAATTTAGGTTTTCCTGGTCTGTAGTAAATAAAGTGATATTATTTTCCTCGATAGTAGTTATTTCTGCTTCTTCACTCCTTGGTACTTTTTGGGGTGGTTCATCACTCTACAAATTAGAAAAAAATGTTACATCACGATTAATCAAAGTAAAGCAAATAAATTATTAAAATTAAAAGCTTTGGTCACATTTTGAATTTTTTAATACGACTTGAAATTCTAAAATTTTTGTAATTATTTGCATAAAAAAATCGATACCTATATTCGTATTCTATCTATAGTCACGCATGCATTATCTAAACCGGTGCATTAGGTAAATGTCTCTTACCTTCAAATATAGCAAATAAATGCTCTAATTTCCATTTATTCAGAAACTCCTTTAAAGAATCCATATATCCTAAAATTTGTCCATAAAAAATGACAAATGCATGTTAATAATCATCACTAATTTGTTATACGATATGCGTTTAAAAAGCAAATTATGCAAAATGGTGGAAAATTCCAAGCAACAAAACCCGTACGTATACTATGATTTGCGACCCATGGTACAAAGAATACAAGGTATGATATTGCGCAGGTTGGTCGCTACGTCACAGGTGATAACAGGCGCTATTGGTCAGCACGCTCCGCGCGCCAGTTCAAATCGTCAAGATATTGTTATAAACCTGTTTTTTTGTTTATATCCCGTCATTGAATTATCGCTAAGCAAGTTACTGTGGAGCAGTGCGTAAGGAGTTGGGCTAGGAAGCGAGAGACCGGAGTTCGAATCTCGGCCGGGACATAACTTTTTATTTATTTTTTTAAATACTGTTGTATTCTATAGTTTATTTTTGTAGTATAAAAAAAGAACTATTTATTCTGTTATTTTTTCATCTCCGGTATTAATATAAATTGACTGTTGGTACAATACCTCATTTAATATAAAATAATATTCTACTTTTTGAAATGTATCAGGCCCTAATTGTACCTAAAAGTAATATATTTTTAATGATATACCATATTGTAAACTATTTAATATTTCAGTCACTTAAAAAGTTAATTTGCATTGAATAATTGCCTACCATTAAAGGAAATTTGAGCTATATAATCTTTGATGGGCATATTCTGGGTATGCAAATACTTCCTCTAAATTTTGGGTGTCGTTCAACGGATTTATTCTCAAAACCAGAAACATCTACATATAAAAAGAAAAGCACAGGTCACTAATTATAATAAACTTCACCCTTGGAATTACTTCCACTAATTATAATAAACTTCACCCTTGGAATTACTTCTATCACAATTACAATACATTCATCTGCATTGGCATTTTCTACTTTTCGATGGGAAACAATAAAATTCCCAACATTTTTAAATGATGTAACAATTCCTCTTGTGGTTACTTTTCCATATATATCCTCATCTCTGTCCTCATGTGAAATCAGAGGCAAGAACATGAAAATTATTTACCATAAACATCGCAAACTAAAAAACCTAATAAACAATTTTATAGGTACCGAATATAGAAATAAATTTAGTATTCTTACCTATTATGGTCCAAAGTCCAAATCCATGTTAATAGATAATTATTATTTTTAAATATATTTTTTGGAACTTCTTGGTTTTAGTAATTATTAAATTAAACGAACTAAAAAGTCTTAAAAATAAACAATTCTTAACCATAACCCCAAAAAATGCTGATCTCCTGTCAACTTTCTTTATTTTTTATTTATTCCTCATTTTCCTAGTGACGTCACAGGTGGTATGCGCGAACTGAACGAAATTGGAGCCGCTATCGATCATACCTTGTATTCTTTGTACCATGTGTGCGACCTATGAAATGCGACGTACGACCACAGCGTACGACTGATCGGACTGCCGACTGATTGTATATACCGCCCTTCGTCATCGTCTTTGCGTGTCGTTATTATATGTCATCAAAAGAGTATTCAGCTATTGGAAAAATGGCCATGTTTCTTGAATGAAGTACTTCCTAGCGTATTTTTGTGATTATCTTAAAACAAAGTAACTTGCACTTGGTTGAATGAAAATAGATTCAAGAGAAATTTTCGAATTTTTCAAGAGAACCAGTTTTTTTTTCAGTTAAGAGAGTTTTTCTTCAAGCAAAATATTTTCTTTTACACGGTTAAATGGGATTGTGCTGGTGCCGTATACATGTACGGAATGTATAAATACTTGAGGTGGCATAGAGGGAATCTCGGGCAGAGTGCAATGTTGCCACTTTCTAGCATACCCACATTCTGCATGTTTATAAATTCACAGTAATTTTCAGTTTCTACAGAAAAATACGAAAACTAATTTGTAACGTTTTCTTGACACAATGCAAACGGCAGCTTTTCGTCTTTGCGAGCAGTCGTAGGTTCGTTTTTTTTTATTTTTTTTATTAGGTGTTATAATTAATCAATAACACAATAATTATTGGGCGCCAGGACATTCACTCAGAAATAATAGATCTCTTTACCGCAAATTAAATTTATTTATAATTAAAAAAAAATATTAGACAAGGACAGTAATTGATGTGGATGAAGTTAGGTTTTTAAAATGAATTAATACTTGAGAAAAATAAGTGATCAAAATTTAAATGTATGACATAAAAAAATAGTATCACTTGTTCTGTTGATTAAAAATCATTGACATATTAATATTAAATTACGCAAAATAAAGTTAAATAAGTACGTCAAACTAACGCAGTTCATGAACCTTGTCGTATGCGCACATAATTCCGTAAATCAATCAAAAGTTAATTCAATATGATAATAATAATATGTCAAGTGACACCATCACAAAATACTTGACAAGATATTAAAATATATAAAAATTTGTATATTTAAAATTAAGAAAATTATATTTTAATAATGAAATTCAAAAATGATATCTAATAATTACATAATTAATTACGCAATTCGTCAACGGTAAGTAAATAGATTTGAAATGAGTTAATAAAAAAATATGAAATCTGGCCTGATTATCCGGTGCAATTCCAGGCTTTGGCTCGTCCTTCTGGATGGTGTGTGGACGTTAGGTGTGGGAGCTCATCCCCAATCTACCACAGCCTCGAACAGCCCCTTACAATACCACCAGCCATGTGGAAA
>NW_022147514.1:326960-477834 GCF_002938485.1 Sitophilus oryzae
CTAAAGTGAGAGAGACCTATCAACGTTAATTTTTGAGGACTGTGTTAGTGGCGCGGGCCCTTTGGGGTCTAACCCGAACTATGAGCGCATTATTGATAGTAGGTTGCTTAATACTAATAATACCTGGATCGCCAAATTTTAAAATTTGTATCATTATTTGACCCGCATCTTTAATCTTTCAAATGTTAATAGAAATCTCGTAGTTTTTTTATTTCATTTTGTTGACACCGAAATTTATTTATTGATTCTAAAGATGAAACTATAAAATAAAATACTGTGTAGGAATAATTAATTTATTTAAACTCTATTCCTTGCCATACTTCAACTAAAGGCTGCAATCTTCAGTATCCTTTTTTATCTACACTTGGTTGGGAGTGAAACAAGGGAAGCACGGTTGGAAGCTCGCACAGAGTATCATTAGGTATCCCGTTGGTATTCAATGTTTTTGAAAGTCTTTATTCTATAACAAGACCTAGCCCAGTGTTAAAGAAATATTATCTGTATTACTGGACATCCACATAACAGAGAGCTTAATATATCCTCAGTCGTTCCCAGTAAGTATTCCAGAAGGATGTTGATGTTTTAAATTTAAAACAAAATAAATTAGACATGTTACGTTATTATGTGCCACTCCACTTTACTATTAGGTTATGGTGTCTAAATAATTTCACGTTGATAAAAAGCTTAAGCCTTTTTTTAAAGAAGCGTTTTGTTCTGGGGTCTCAACCACAACAAAATATAAAACGAATGCCGAAATATCGTGGAATTTTGAATATATTCATATCTGCCAATATCTTTCTGCATTCCTGACAAGGCTTTAAAGGGAGGCACATTTCATAAAACAATTTATTATTCCGATTTGCTCCGTTTATCAACAGATTTTAGTTATCTTCCTTCTGAACCTAGAAATTAGAAAAACGTTACTGACAGATTCTAATTCATTTCCTGTCAAGGATGTTTAACTTGCAAGTTGAAAAATTCCTTTTTTTACCGCCTAAACGCTATGCGTGTCTGGGATGCGCGGTGAAATGAACTTGTCTACGAAATGCCTTATTCCACAAGCCCTCTCACTTTACTTATTAGTTTCTCTCTGGCGTTTTAACCCAGCGACCCTTTCGCCTTTATTTTGCTGTAAATATTTTTTTTATGGGTTTATATTATTGATTTCAAAGGATTTAGTTTTTAAGTTTACACTGACCTATATTAATATATCATTAGTAACTTTAATACACAGCATAGATATATACTATTTTTACAGTTTTATCTAAATATAAATTTGACTACAAGTAGTAAAGTAGTAAATAATATTTATTAAAAAAAAAAAAAAAAAAAAAAAAAAAAATTAATAAATAATTAAAACTTTTCTGACTATTGATATTTACAATTTCAGATAGTATAGAATGTTAAATAACATTTACCGGATATTTGGCAGACGCAGGCCCCAATTCAATAAAAACCAAACTTTATTTCCTGCGAAATCGGCGGGATTTTTCAACAGGAAGGTATTTCTTTTGATTTACAACATCATTGTCAGTTGAACAACATATACAGGGTGTTTTAATTAGTCTAAAAATTGTGGTGTGATTCCTAATCTGTGTTTCTATATAAAACAATTTTTATATAACCGTTAGGTCTAAAGTACTTCCTTTCTGATCTACAGAGTGTGTTTTAAAAATTAACAAAACATCGATATTTTCAATACAAATCGTACACTATTGCTTTTTTAAAGAAAATATATTTTTTTCTTGGCTGGCCTTTCTTTTTCAACAAAATTGAAGTTCTTATTTGAGATTTTTACTAAAAAACAAAAAAAAAAAAAAGAAAAAAAATTACATACTTTATTAAGAAGCCACCTTAAGCCGTTTTTACGATTTTTATTTTTAGTTAATTAAAGGAACACCCTGTATATGCATTCAGGCAACCAATAAATTGCTAACCTCTTAAAACAAATCATTTTTCTACCACTAGCGGACCTCCGTGTGTTTATTTAAGTACTAAATTATTTTATCAAAATTTCACCATATTATAAGTTTCCAGGCAATGGCCCTATTACCCCTACCCCAAGCTCTGCAGCTTACGCCCTGTTATACCAAGTCGGAACACATCGGCAACAGGATTTGGTATTTATTACCGGAGTGGTACTGATGCGGGTTCTGGCTTGTTGGGACACATAATCTGCAGATCTATGCCAATTTTGAACTGCTTAAATATTGGGGGTCCTTCCCTGTTAGTTTTACAGCGATGTTGAGTTGAAATGAGTTTTTTGCTGAATTACACCTGAAAATTTGACAATTTTGGACAAGTCGGGATTTTAAGTAATTAAGAGAACTGATAATTATTTTTTTTAATTCAAAGCTGAACAGCACATACCAAAACAGCGTACATGTCACATGCTTAAGTTGTCAAACCCTACGATTTTAGTTCATTGATCAGAATTGTTACTTTGTCCTTGTTCATAGATATATCATATATATATACTTCTTATCTAGTATTTACCTATGGGTGAGTATCCGAATGCTTTTCTGTTTTTATAGTAAACTTGTGTGCGATTAGGCAAGCCGTAAGTACAGGTCGTCCAACTGGTATTCGGGAAAACTGTCGGCAGCACGATTCTGCACCATTACGATAAGTAAGTTGCATATTAATATGTTAACGCTTTGTACAATTTTTATATTTAAAAAACTTAGTTTTCGAATTAGGGTTTTCAGACATTTTTTCCAATAATTTTTGAAAGTACACGTTCAATTTTGAATGCAATTGCTATTTTGATGATGATTTTTTAATTGAGAATTTGAATTTTTGATGTCCATATTGACTTGCTATTCTCGCAGTGGGTACCTATGTACGTATTACCTATATTTGTTTTAACTTGTTTTTGAAAGAATAGAACTATTTCGTCGTACTGCTATTTTTAAACTACTGGAGGTGTAAACCATACATTTACCACCTTATTTTAGCGTAAACAACACTGTCTTTTGGTCAATTATTACATTTTCCGTTATTTTTACCGTAGATATTTCCTTGGTTAAAATGCTCACGAAGGCAACGGGCAAGCCGTCTCATATATTTTAGAATCGCTCTCACAGCTAATGTCCTTGTTTTGCAGAAAAATAAAAAATACAAAAAAAAAAAAAAAAAAAAAAAAAAACTTTTTATTTTTTCTTTAAATTAAAAAAAAAAAATTTTTTTCTTCGAAAAACTGATGATATAATTTAAACAGTTTTGTGTTAAACTTTGGCACAAAAACATTTCAAATTTATGACGTCAGTCCAATAACTATTATTTAGTAAACATGTTCAATTTTTGCCAATAAAATGAAAAATAAAAAAAAAAACTTTTTTAATTAATTATTTTTACTTTCAGTTACTATTCTGTTTATATAATTACTTTTAATTTTACAAAAAAAAAAAAAAAAAAAAATTGTATTTTAAATTGCAGTGATATTTTTTAGTTTTTTAAAATGATTTTGTATATGTATCAGTCCGTAAGAACAGTTCTTACGACAAATTTTATTCGTGTTTTCTAAAACCGATATTATACAATGTTTTTATACGACCATTTTACCTTACCGAACAAATTTTATTTTATAATAACATTATGTACCGCTGTTACCATCGCCACATTAAAGGTCATTTCGTTTGACGGACATATATCAAACTTTTGTTTTATTAAAGTTTTTTTTTTTTTTTTTAAACATTATTTTTTAATTGAAGTTTCTTTCTGATATTCTTGCCGCAAACGATATTTTACTCAAGGACATACCTTTTAAACAAACAATGGTTATTATTATTAACTTAAAATAAAAAAAAAACGTTAAACCTGAAATATTATAAACAAAAACATTCTATGACAAACAAGCATTTTGATAATAAATTTACTTTATAAACACGTATAGGAATTTTTGCACGGCCGTATACTTTACTCCTTAATTATTTTTGTCAAAATAAACATAATACTTAAACACAGCACATTTTTTCTAAGTAAAAAAAAAAAATAATTAAATACATAAAAATAAAAGGAAGATAGGTTGCGTTTTTACAGAGAGCGCGCAAAAAAGTGTTACCAGAATATCCTAGCTACCGAAGTTCGTAAAACAGTTGATCTCTCTGTAAAGGAAGAAGACTAAAGTCAACAAAAGGTTTTCTCCTCAATTGCTGATGAACCAAGTAGTTCCACTGAAAACGATGCTTTTATTAACGAGGTTCAGAAGAGAGATATCGAAGAGAAATAAAAATACCTGGGAATTTAGGGCTAGATGAAAATTAGTGAGGTATGAAGGAACAACTTTCTGAGGGCTAGTAGTCAATGCGAAAGGAACCCACTGAACCTGTAAAACAACCTATTTAGAAGTAAGGGGCTGTGTCCTTATTTACATTAAATCATGTTGGACGCTAGGGCCTTTATTATAAAAAATGATAATACTAATGATCGCTTCCTAATATGCTTCCACCGACCATGAACTTTTTAAGCTTGCAATGCTTTCCTTAAATTCCTAATGTATATAAGGTTTTCGGTCTTCGACAGTATGTTGACTAAAACACAATTTAGTTTCTTGTATGTCGCATTCTACGACATATTTATATAACGGTTACAACCGGAGCCATTAATCAACATAAATACTAACCGTTTTGTTAATGTTTTATAAGTGTTTTATATAAAACAATTAATTTGAATATGCGTCATATGGGCGACTATTTACTCCCGGGCTTATGCGCCACCTAAAGGGACGCGGACGTATGAAAACGAAAGCAAAAACCTATTGAGAGATATCAGCGCTGGAGTTAGGTAAATTTCTTTTACCCTTGACCACTATGTATATCTAAAATAGACAAAAACACAGGATATTAAGATGCAGTAAATTACGTACATACACGGTGTCCCATATAAGAATGCGCAGTGTGCATTGCACACTACAGGGATCTCATAAACCAGAAGAGTTACAAAGATGGTTAAATTAGAGAAAAGTTGCGCCTTGCTGAATCCTGCAATATGATGTTTTAAAATTTATAAAATTCCGAAGATATTTGGGAAACACCGAATTTTCCCGATTTCAATCTTATTTTTTGTTTCATTTTATTTGAAAAGATATGCGTCAATGCAAATTTCACATTCCCATTGCTACTTTTCCTGTTCTACAAGTTGATGTTATTAGATTTTCAATCTGACGTTTTGTTTTTTTCTTAGCAACCATCAAGGTTTGTTTCTTAGCAACCATTCAAAATAGACCTATCAACCCTTATGTCATTAAATTCGTCTCAACGAGCTCTATCGATATTCATCAAAATATACAGGGCTTTCTATTTAAAAAATTGAAGTATCACGTGATATCTTTTTTAATCTATCCGTTACTTTCCGGACACAGTGCATATTATGTACCTACTGTAATCAAATCACACCGAAAACTGTGCGATTTTTTATTCGTACGTTAAAAGGTAAAGAAAATGCCCGCATTTTTATATGTAATTATTAGCGATTTCAAAAACATATGCGAAATTTGTGGACTTTTAATTACGAAAAACAAACATTGATATTACATCAAAAACTTATTGGCATTTAGGACAAAAATAAGCATTACCATAGGAACATAGGAAATTTTTATTTCATTTTGTGAGTACGTTATCATTATTAGTACTGCCAATATTGCAACACGAAAATTGACACATGTCAAGCATTAAAAAAGTTTAATGATGTTAGTGCAAAGGCCCAATAAGAAAGTTTGTGAAATATTATTTTGAAAGTGGCGGCACGCTGTATGTCATGACAGATTCCTTCATTTTGTATCTTATCAGTATCAGTAAGGCCAAGACTTCAACTCGAAATTTGACAAATGCATAGAGTTAGTGCGAATATTACATAAGCTCTTTTATCTACACGTATATAATATGGTTATTTTTTTCTGAAATACGCCCCTGTTTAACTAAAACATTGCTTATAATTTAAATATTTTATAAAAATTTCTTAAAGATCAAAAACATTTTATACGAACACCGAAGGTGATAAAGGTATTTTATAACATGGAAGCCATTGTTTTCGTTGTTTCCACTTCACCTTCCGACGGCCATTTTTAAACGCATTAAAAAAAATCATTTTCCAAGAATAAAACGCCACAACTCTCTAGTCTAAGTATTTATATAGTGGTCTAGGATGGATCCTTTAGGGTATTTTATTACAGTACGGGCCAAATGAAAGAAAAACACGAAATAGTATTTTTGATTATTTCTCTTTAAACTCAAAAAGAGATAACATATTTAAGGCGCTTGAAAATTTTGCTATTTAAATACCATACATTATACAGAAAAATTTTCCTCGCAGTAAAATATCAATCCTCAGATGGCATACCGAATTTCTTAGCTAAGATTGGCTAAAATAAAAACACTAAATCACCACAATACACCAAAACACTTTTACTTTTACACTGGACGCGCGTTTCGCTAACCATGTTAGCATCATCAGCAGATGATTATAAACTTATTATATTATATTATTATAAACAGATATATATATATAGATTATAAACTAGTTTATAATCATCTGCTGATGATGCTAACATGGTTAGCGAAACGCGCGTCCAGTGTAAAAGTAAAAGTGTTTTGGTGTATTGTGGTGATTTAGTGTTTTTATTTTGCTGTGTAACACCAAAGGTTCCAACCCTCAACTGTAAGATTGGCTATTTATGGTCAGAGCTAAATGCAATATGGCTGGTGTACATTCAGACATAACTATATATTATGTTTTTAAAATTGTGACAGAAGACGCGATATTTAGCTTTTTTGTTCTCAGAACGATGATTAAAAAATAAATTATGCTCTGTGGGAACAACAAAAGCATCCTTTCATAGTGTTCTTCGAAGCAAAATCGGAACCGCTGGTATAACAAAACAACTTTTATAAAAGTGTTTTATTCTAGTTCGATAATTGTTGTATAATTGTCATAATTTTGTTAAACTGTTTAACTCTGTAACTGTTTTCAATAAAAGTGTTTGGTAATTGTTCCAAATAATATTTTATAATAATTTTGTTAATGTTTATGTAATTGTCCGGTAAAAGCTATGGAAACTATAATAAAACAAATGAAAGAACTAAATTGCTGCACAAAAGTGCGCCCTTTTTGGATTTATAAGCATTGTATAAACGTTGTTGAAATGTTTATCGCAATACTGTTATTTTATAAAAATAGTTCTGTAAACGTTCTTACGACATTTTTAAAACAGAAATTGTTAGTTGGGCAGGTATTGATAATTTTGAAACCAAATATCTTGAGAACTATTACTCGTAGCGATTTTTATAAAGAGACCTTTTTTTACGTAAAAAACGTCGTAAATGCATATTTTTTTACTCAATAGTTTTATACAGGTACAGAGGGGAAAGTTATTACTATTCATAGCAGTTAAAAAATATGTAGGTGGCGCTCTCTACAAGTAGGGGGGAGCATTAGCGTAACTAATGTTAACTAATAGCCCCCCCCCAATTTAACCTGGGGGGGGGGCCTGGGATTGACCCCGGGGGTCCTAGAGCTTTTGTTTTTTTTAAATAATTTTAAAAAACACATTTTTTAAATATAACACTTACATGAATTTCTCTATCAATAAATTTTATAGACTTGGTTATCAAACCGTGTTCCCGTAAATTAATTAAATACCTACAAATTTTCTAAAAAAATGAAAATTAACACATTTTTTGAACACAACAAAATAATATTAACTAAACAAAACTAGAAAACGTCATTTTTACTGCATCACAAGCAAATAAAAATTAATACGTAGCCAAGAGTCATAATTCAGGATTTCTCTGGGGGGTGCCCAGCAGCACCTGGGAGGGGGGCGGCGGCACCCCTGTAGTTACGCCAATGCCAGTTAGTAACCCACTACAGCTTTGACTGTCTTTCTGTCCTTGCTTATACTACCTTGCTAGGTCTACCGTAAATTTTGGCGAATGTTCTACTATGAACTTCTTCGCCTGTCTCTGCCGTGGTGAGTTTGTCCACCAGTCTAAAGATTTGTTGGATACCCGTCGTTCCGTGGCTATTCCCGTGATTCCTTTTGCAACGTCCTATGAATGGCATGGCTGTATAACCCGTAGCGCAAGAAAGAAAGGTCTTCAAAATTACTTTCAACATGAGAAGGACCTTATACAGGGTGCTACAAATTCGAGGTACGAGCATTAGTATCTCGGAAACCGAAATATATACAAAGATAGTTAAATTGGGGCAAAGTTGCGCCTTGAGATATTCACCGAGATGCCATCAAAAAAGTTTTAAAAATTTCAAGGATTGCTGAGTTTTTTGGTAAAAACGGATTTTTTGAAAATCAATTTTATTTTTTCATGTCGTTACTTTTTAGAAAATCAAAAAAAATAATTGCACATTCTCATAGCCACTTTATTAGGGCTATCTGATAGTATTTTTAGATTTTCAAATTAGGTGATAATTTGTGAGATACAGAGGCCAACTTAATTTTTTTAAATACGGAACTGCATTTTTTCTTTCGGGTTTTGAAAGAACTCGATCTCCTGAGTACAACGACATGCCACACTTTTTTAATTTTTTTTATTGTGAATTTGAAATCTCAGTGTACGATCTAATAATATGCATAATATTAATCGTCGTTATTATAAATAAATCAACTTCTACAAACTACTTTTTAATGCTCTACATGTTTGAAAGGGTTACCACCCTTCCTATTGCACAAATTTATTATTCGTTCAATTTTTTTTATAGCTCTTTGAACCTATCTTCTTCTTATACTTCCGAATGCATTTTGTACTCTTTATTGTAAATGTTGAAAACTATTGATTTGGTTTGAATTTTTTATTGCATTTGATTTTCCGTATTCAATGTTTTACTCCACGACATTGTAAAGTTTGAAGGCTTATCAATATTGTAACAATGAATAGATTAAATATTTAAAAAAAAACAGAACCGGACTTGAAATTAGTTTAAATAAATTGTGTTCAAATGTCCGAAACAAAAAAAAGTATAAAGTGTGGCATATCATTGTACTCAGGAGACTGAGTTCTTTCAAAACTGAAATAAAAAATGCAGGTCCGTAGTTAAAAAAAATCAGTCGGCCTCTGTATCTCACAAATTGTCAGCTAATTTGAAAATCTAAAAATACCATCAGATAGCCCTAATAAAGTAGCTATGAGAATGTGCAATTAGTTTTTTTATTTTCTAAAAAGTAACGACAGGAAAAAATAAAATTTATTTTGAAAAAACTCAGCAATCGTTGAAATTTTGAAAACTTTTTTGATGACATCTTAGTAAACATCCCAAAGCGAAACTTTGCCCCAATTTAATCATGCTCGTACCTCGAATTTCTAGTACTCTGTATAGCCATGAAGAGAATAAATGATGTTGCGTGCCGGTTTCACAAGGCAGCCCTAGAAGAAAGTAGTTTATCTGGACCGTAATTTCGATCGAGACGATCAAAATTAAGAAGGGACCAATGTTAGCAAGAGAAAAGCGACATCTTTCGGTGGAATGAGGAAGTGCGCCAGTTCATAGCAAAGTGAGAAACCCCAGACGAATAATAAAGAGAATGACATACAAATTTTAATTGTAAACGAATTTTAAAGGTCATAATTACTTATCTCCATCCTCGCTGATAATAAAGTTTGTTTAGCACTATTATTAACACATAAACGAATCAGATGAAAGATTTCTGTGACACTCCTGTGATTTTTTTATTGTTTTTTCAGAGTCAATCAAAGAATGTAGCAGAAATACAAAAGTTATATAATACATAAAACACCTAAAAGGGGAAAATAATGGTTCACCAGATAACCACAGTGGCGCTAACAAGATACATAAAGTGAAGGTAGTCAAAAAAGAGTGATAATACGCGCCTTCAGAAATCGCATATTACATATCATATACCGGGTGCGTCTCAAAGTGGCTCACCCCTATAACTTTTTTATTTTTATTTTAGATAAAAAAACGAGATTTGGTATGTTAGTATATGACATAAATTAGGATTGATTGACTTATTAAATTGTTTTCAGTCACTTCCGGTTTCACCGGAAATGACTACAACTATTGATTTTTAAATGCTGTTTATGATTTTTAAATGCTGTGATTTTTAAATGCTCGGTATTTTGTTAATTTATTCCATAGAAAATGGCACTCAGAATCGAATGACATATCCACATGTCAACTTTTGGCATATTCGCTCAAATAAAAATTGTATTTTGATTTTCAATCTAGAGTGCCATGGCTGGGTTAAAAACACTAATTTTTAATCAAGGAGCCTTGGAAAAATAGATTTAATCGTCTAATGTTTGAGTGTCTTATCCTGGCCAGTTAAAAGATGTAATCGTAATTTTAATCATATCTCAATTTTTTCAAATGGAACATTTTTAAATGCTGTTTATGATTTTTAAATGCTGTGATTTTTAAATGCTCGGTATTTTGTTAATTTATTCCATAGAAAATGGCACTCAGAATCGAATGACATATCCATATGTCAACTTTTGGCATATTCGCTCAAATAAAATTGTATTTTGATTTTCAATCTAGAGTGCCATGGCTGGGTTAAAAACACTAATTTTTAATCAAGGAGCCTTGGAAAAATAGATTTAATCGTCTAATGTTTGAGTGTCTTATCCTGGCCGGTTAAAAGATGTAATCGTAATTTTAATCATATCTCAATTTTTTCAAATGGAACATTTTTAAATGCTGTTTATGATTTTTAAATGCTGTGATTTTTAAATGCTCGGTATTTTGTTAATTTATTCCATAGAAAATGGCACTCAGAATCGAATGACATATCCATATGTCAACTTTTGGCATATTCGCTCAAATAAAATTGTATTTTGATTTTCAATCTAGAGTGCCATGGCTGGGTTAAAAACACTAATTTTTAATCAAGGAGCCTTGGAAAAATAGATTTAATCGTCTAATGTTTGAGTGTCTTATCCTGGCCGGTTAAAAGATGTAATCGTAATTTTAATCATATCTCAATTTTTTCAAATGGAACATTTTTAAATGCTGTTTATGATTTTTAAATGCTGTGATTTTTAAATGCTCGGTATTTTGTTAATTTATTCCATAGAAAATGGCACTCAGAATCGAATGACATATCCATATGTCAACTTTTGGCATATTCGCTCAAATAAAATTGTATTTTGATTTTCAATCTTGAGTGCCATGGCTGGGTTAAAAACACTAATTTTTAATCAAGGAGCCTTGGAAAAATAGATTTAATCATCTAATGTTTGAGTGTCTTATCCTGGCCGGTTAAAAGATGTAATCGTAATTTTAATCATATCTCAATTTTTTCAAATGGAACGAGGGTGGCTCATTAGCATATTGAGAAAAAGCATTTTTTACAAATAATTTGGTACCACACACGTGGTATTTCGAATTTCGAGTCAAATTGTCGGTATGAACCGCACGTTAGAATTTCAAACAAACCATATGCGAAAATGTTGAAAGTTGACATATGATATGTCATTCTATTCGGAGTGTCATTTTCTATCGGATAAAGTAAAAAAATACCGAAGGTGCCATTTAAAAATTAAAAGTTGTAGTCATTTCGTGGAAAAACCGGAAGTGACAGAAAACAACTGAATACGTCAATCAATCCTAATTTATGTCATACACTAACATACTAAATCTCGTTGTTTTTTCTGCAAAATAAAAAAGTTATAGGGGTGAGTCACTTTTGAGATGCACCCGGTATAGTTCTTCTCCAAAAAGTATTTACTTCCAAATATTACCTCTACATTTTACGCCATATTACCTCTACATTTGCTTTATATTTGAATATAAATCAGTGTATATGTAATCTATATTTATTTGATATTATGTTATTTGATTAAACTACTAATTATACGATTCTTAATAAGACAATGATAAGGTTGCCATTCATTCAGTAGTACATTATCTTTTAGAATAGGTAGTGTGAAGTTAGAACAATATTTTTGTGGACAATTATGGACAGTTATAAAATTGGAACAGGGAAACCTTTTAAAAACCATCCATTTAATGAAGCAAACTTTATATCGAAAATATTTTTCCTGTAAGTTGTATTCCAAGCTTAAGAGGTCATTTCTTAGTGTTGTAAATGTACAAGTACTTATACGGAGCAATTCAAAATGATTAAAATAATTAGTTCAACATTTGGTTGGTAATAAATTTAAAAAATTCAAATATTTATCAGCTGTTATCACAAGTGGCAAAACAAAGGAAAAAGTAAATAATACGATTATTTTTAAATGATATTAAATTAGTTTTCCATGAGAGTGAGTCAAGACGAGATTAAAAATAAATGGATTTAATCTAAAGGTTTTCTAATTTAATTTTTGAATAAAATGTCTCAAAATAAATGAAAAATATAGGTTATATAAATTATAAAGTTTTATAAATCATAAAATTTTATAAATTGGTTTTAGTCCAAAAAAATGTTTGTTAGAAAGTATCCAATATAATAATCTGATAAATCTGAATTTAGTAATAAAAAAGTTCTACATATTTTTTTGGAATTTATAAGGTAAAAAGGTACATTTGGCCGTCGATATTTTATGTCCCATGAATACTATAAATAATTATTTTTTAATTTAAAATAATAACTATTATAGGACTAAGATCCGACTGCATAATTATTATTTAATAGCTAATCGTATTTTTTTTGGTCACTTCCGGTTTTACCGGAAATGATTACAACTTTTGATTTTTAAATGCCACCCTCGGTATTTTTTTACTCTATTCGATAGAAAATTACATTCTGACAAGAATGACATATCATATGTCAACTTTTGACATTCCCGCTTAATAAAAAATCGTATTTTAAATTTCAATCTAGAGTGCCATGGCTATGCTAAAAACACTCAATCTTAATCAAGGAGCCTAGCCTTGGAGAAATAGATTTGATCGTCTAATGTTTTTAGTTTCTTGTCCTGGCCGGTTAAAAAATGCCCAAATCGTATTTTTAATCATATCTCAATTTTTTTCAAATAGAATCAGGGTGGGTCACTAGCATATTTGGAAAAAGCATTTTTTATGAATAATTTGATACCACACACTTGGTATTTCGAGTCAAATTTTCGTTAGGAACGGTTAAGAAAAATATTCCATAAGTTATAATTTCAAATATTTGTCAGAAAATATGCTCACTGATAGTTCATTTTAGGTAGAATTGACTGCCGCAAACCGTTTTTCGATATCTGTAATAGATCTTGGGTTATTTGAGAAAATCTTCAAAAGAAATATACCTATTTATGAATAGGGAGAATACACAGGGTGCCCATTTTAGGAATTTTATATAAGTGCCAACCTAAAGTATGTTAGGATGTATTTCAGGAGAATATTTTAACTTCTACAGGCTGGCTCAAAAAAGTATGGGTGGATCGGGATGAGATTTTTTTTAAATGGAACACTCTGTATACTATTCCTTTGTTACATGGAGAATTAAAAAATGAACATTTTTTATATTTAAAGTATTTCAAAATTTGTATCTTGTGTCAATATCAGTCTGGTATTTATCATTGAAAGAGCTATATACCGGGTGCGTCTCAAAAGTGGCTCACCCCTATAACTTTTTTTATTTTTTCAGATAAAACAACGAGATTTGGTATGTTAGTATATAACATAAATCTGGATTGATTGACATATTCAATTGTTTTCGTTCACTTCCGGTTTCACCGGAAATGACTACAACTTTTTTTGATTTTTAAATGGCACCCTCGGTATTTTTTTACTTTATTCGATAGAAAATGACACTCTGAATAGAATGACATATATTATCATATGTTAGCTTTTGACATTTTCGCATATGGTTTATTTGGCATTGTAACCTACGGTTCATAACGAAAATTTGACTCGAAATACCAAGTGTGTGGTATCAAATTATTCGTAAATAAATGCTTTTTCCATATATGCTAATGAGCCACCCTCGTTCCCTTTGAAAAAATTGAGATATGATTAAAAATACGATTTGGGCATCTTTTAACCGGCCAGGACAAGACACTAAAAACATTAGATGATCGAATCTATTTTTCCAAGGCTCCTTGATTAAAAATTAGTGTTTTTAACACAGCCATGGCACTCTAGATTGAGATTTAAAATGCAATTTGTTTTTGAGCGAATATGTCAAAAGTTGACATGATATGTCATTCGATTCAGAATGTCATTTTCTATCGAATAAAGTAAAAAAAATCATAATTCATAGTCATTTCCGGTGAAACAGGAAGTGACCGAAAACAATTGAATACGTCAATCAATCCTAATTTATGTCATATACTAACATACCAAGTCTCGTTTTTTTTATCTAAAAAAATAAAAAAGTTATAGGGGTGAGCCACCTTTTGAGACGCACCCGGTATATGTAATTAAAACTTGAATATTTGCGAAACCGTTAAAAATTTTCAAATACCTTAAATATTAAAAATATTCATTTTTTAAATCTCCATGTAACAAAGGAATAATATACAGGGTGTTCCATATAAAAAAATCATCCCGATCCACACGTGCTTTTTTGAACCACCCTGTAGAAGTATGTACAGGGACATCATTTTAAGTGTCTCACTCGATTTATAATTTTCCTGTTTGGTATTTAAAGATAGTAGAAAGATTTTCTAATGTAATTTTTCGCGAGGATGCCGATTCTCTATACCAAAATTTTTTAAAACGTCAATTTTGACCGATATGACGCCATCTTGATTTTTTTTAAATGGAAACCCCTACATATTTTAGCATGGTCCGGTAGACATGTTTCAGCTAATTTCAAAAATATATAGTTTAGTATACTTTGCACTTACCGTTTTCGATATACAGTGGATTTAAAAATGAATTGTTCCAGAATCATTTTAAGTGTCTCACCCATATTAAAATTTTCCTCTTTTCTATTTTAAAATAGTAAAAAGATATTTTAATGTAATTTTTCGCGGGGATGCCGATTTTCTACATTAAAATTTTTTAAAACGTCAATTTTGACAGATACGACGCCATCTTGATTTTTTTTAAATGGAAACCCCTACATATTTTAGCATGGTCCGGTAGACATATTTCAGCTAATTTCAAAAATATATAGTTCAGTATACTTTGCACTTACCGTTTTCGATATACAGTGGATTTAAAAATGAATTGTTCCAGAATCATTTTAAGTGTCTCACCCATATTAAAATTTTCCTCTTTTCTATTTTAAAATAGTAAAAAGATTACTAAATGTAATTTTTCGCGAGGATGCCGATTTTCTACATTAAAATTTTTTAAAACGTCAATTTTGACAGATACGACGCCATCTTGATTTTTTTTAAATGGAAACCCCTACATATTTTAGCATGGTCCGGTAGACATATTTCAGCTAATTTCAAAAATATATAGTTTAGTATACTTTGCACTTACCGTTTTCGACATACAGTGGATTTAAAAATGAATTGTTCCAGAATCATTTTAAGTGTCTCACCCATATTAAAATTTTCCTCTTTTCTATTTTAAAATAGTAAAAAGATCATTAAATGTAATTTTTCGCGAGAATGCCGATTTTCTACATTAAAATTTTTTACAACGTCAATTTTGACAGATATGACGCCATCTTGATTTTTTTTTAAATGGAAACCCCTACATATTTTAGCATGGTCCGGTAGACATATTTCAGCTAATTTCAAAAATATATAGTTTAGTATACTTTGCACTTACCGTTTTCGATATACAGTGGATTTAAAAATGAATTGTTCCAGAATCATTTTAAGTGTCTCACCCATATTAAAATTTTCCTCTTTTCTATTTTAAAATAGTAAAAAGATTATTAAATGTAATTTTTCGCGTGGATGCCGATTTTCTACATTAAAATTTTGTAAAACGTCAATTTTGACAGATACGACGCCATCTTGATTTTTTTTAAATGGAAACCCCATCATATTTTAGCATGGTCCAGTAGACACATTTTAGCTAATTTCAAAAATATATAGTTTAGTATACTCTGCGCCTACAGTTTTCGAGATATACAGTGCATTTAAAAATGAAATGTTTAGCATTATTTTAAGCTACTCATCCAGTTTACAATTTTCGAATTTTAAAATTCTTGAAAATGTCAAATTTGACAATTACGACGCTTAAAATTTTTTATTTATTTATACTTTGATTCTTCTTCAATATGACCTTTATATACGGATTGATTTGATGTCAATATAGCTCTAATTTCTAAGGGGCGCCACATATATGTGTTTTAACTGTTTTGAAGAGTAATAACTTTTCGTCCGTACGTGTATAAAACTACTGAGTAAAAAAATATTCATTTATAACGATTTTTACGTAAAAAAGGTCTCTTGTAAAAATTGTTACGAGTAATGGTTAGCTTAGGTTAGGTTAAATCGAAATTATCAATACCTGCCATCATTGACATAAATTAAACATGTGGACTAAATAGTTACTAGACTGAAATCATAAATTTGAATTTTTTTTTGTCAAAAGTTCAACAGAAACTGTTTTATCATCATTTTTCCGCAGAAAAATTTAAGATTAATTTAAAAAAATAAAAATTTCCCACCATTTATTTCAGCCAAATATCTATCTACTCAACATGTTTATTTTTTTGTCAATAATGACATGTATTGTCTATTTCCATTCGAAATATCTGGAGAAAGGTTGCTCGTACCGATTTTTACCAAGAGACATCTTTTACGTAAAATATCAAGAAAATGTATATTTTTTACTCAGTAGTTTTATACAGGTATGGGCGAAAAGTTATTACTTTTCAAAACAGTTAAAACACATGTAGGTGGCGCCCCCTACAAATAAGAGTCATATTGACATCAAAATCACATTTTTCATGTCAAAAAACTCCCAGATATGAATTTTCAGCCAAATATTGACGTTACTTCAGAAATTAATTGGAAAAAATCGAAATAAAAATGAAACTTCTACACCCTGTATCTCCGAAACTAAGCAGTGTAGGACATATATTTATACGAACTTTTTTACTTATTTTTGTCTGCAGAATATGCTGCCGAAGTTTCCGGAATACAGTTTGGACCACCCTGTATATAAAAAATCTTTTTTGAAAATTTAGTTTTAAACTGCTAGTCATTTATCATAAGATTTTAAGCTCAATTATTTTTTTTTAAGCTCAAATATTTCAGCTCAATTTATGTAAATTTCGATCATTTCAATACGAATGCCACTCAGTTGTACCGGGCGGTGTTAAAATTTTTTGGGTTTCCATTTAAAAAAAATCAAGATGGCGTCGTATCTGTCAAAATTGATGTTTTAAAAAATTTTAACGTAGAAAATCGGCATGCTCGCGAAAAATTACATTAAAATATCTTTTTACTATTTTAAAATAGAAAAGAGGAAAATTTTAAATTGGGTGAGACACTTAAAATGATTCTGGAACAATTAATTTTTAATCCACTGTATATTGAAGATGGTAAATGCAAAGTATACTAAACTATATATTTTTGAAATCAGCTAAAATATGTCTACCGGACTATGTTAAAATATAATGGGGTTTCCATTTAAAAAAAATCAAGATGGCGTCGTATCTGTCAAAATTGACGTTTTAAAAAAAATTAATGTAGAAAATCGGCATCCTCGCGAAAAATTACATTAAAATATCTTTTTACTATTTTAAAATAAAAAAGAGGAAAATTTTAAATTGGGTGAGACACTTAAAATGATTCTGGAACAATTCATTTTTAAATTCACTGTATATCGAAAATGGTAAATGCAAAGTATACTAAACTATATATTTTTGAAATTAGCTAAAATATGTCTACCGGATCATGTTAAAATATAATGGGGTTTCCATTTAAAAAAAATCAAGATGGCGTCGTATCTGTCAAAATTGACGTTTTAAAAAAAATTAATGTAGAAAATCGGCATCCTCGCGAAAAATTACATTAAAATATCTTTTTACTATTTTAAAATAAAAAAGAGGAAAATTTTAAATTGGGTGAGACACTTAAAATGATTCTGGAACAATTCATTTTTAAATCCACTGTATATCGAAAATGGTAAATGCAAAGTATACTAAACTATATATTTTTGAAATTAGCTAAAATATGTCTACCGGACCATGTTAAAATATGATGGGGTTTCCATTTAAAAAAAATTAAGATGGAGTCGTATCTGTCAAAATTGACGTTTAAAAAAAATTTAATATAGAAAATCGGCATCCTCGCGAAAAATTACATTAGAAAATCTCTCTACTATCTTTAAATACCAAACAGGAAAATTATAAATCGAGTGAGACACTTAAAATGATGTCCCTGTACACGCTGTAGTATACACGTACCCTAAATTATGTAAATACCGTATGATCGAAAAAAAACGGCGTCAAATACTGCTGGAAAATGAAAATCCATGATAATTTTGGCGAGGTCAGTCTCTAAACATAATTTACTAAAAATTGACACAAAACTTGTCGAAAATTAACATAAGTACAGAAAGATTACAGAAAAAAGGATAAAACGTTTCTTACAAATCTATTTCCAAAAAAATATTTTTTCTCGAATTCTAAACTACACCATTTAATAATAATTTTTACTCAATATAAAAATAAATTACAACCTTCTTAGAGCCAACTGGCACTAATAAATGGTGCCTAGGGTTTGACCTGGCCAAAATTAACGATTGTCATTCTCCCGTCGTCTTTGACGCTATTTTGTTTCGATGCGTAGAAATGATAAATTTTATTGAAATGTCACTTCTAAACGCGCGCTGGGAATAAAAATTCAGGCGGTAATACGACACGCGACACACCCCCCAGGCGAGGGGAAAAGTGGTAAGGACAGCCAGGGCTTTTTTTCAATATCAAGGGGCCGTCCTCTGCCGGAAACACTGCGACCTGTGAGCCTATTATGTTTGTCCCCTTTCTTATATCTGCACTCATTCTCCTATCCCTGTACCCTACACTATCAGCCCACGGCCACACAGAAAGCGTTTTTAGCGTTTTGCGTCTCAAGCGCTTTTTGCGATTTTACCGTTTTAAGGTTTTTTTTTCGATTTGTGTCCATTAAAAACACGCAAAAGACGCGGCAGGTCTGCAGTTTCTATCAAGATGTCAATTAGTAACGTCGCAAGCTCGTGGATTCCCGACCCATTCAACAATCAATCCTGTGAAAAAGAGAGGGGCGAGATCGGCGCGGTTAGCGTTGAAGAGACGAAGATAAAAGATGCTGGGATTGAATTGTGGACGGGCCGGGGCATATATTCGGCGACAAACACAATCTACTGCTAATGCCAGTGGTGTGTGTAAAAATATTAAATAGTATTTGCCATTTATTTTACGAATTTTAGTTTATATGTGTATAGTTTTTTTATATTGTAGTGTTGTGGTTACTTGTTATAATTATAATATAATATAATAAAGAGAATTTTATAATTATATAACAGAATAGTAAATATATACTACTAGTTGCTAACGCAATTTTAGTACATGATTTATGAAACTTTTTGGAGTGAAACTTCTTTACGCGCGCTGGGAGTAAACATTCAAGGCCGTGACATACGAGCTATTGAGACGGCCCTGACACACGAGCTAGTTGTAACGAAACGTGTTAACGGCTTAGAACTACGTAGTTACGCGACGTGTATTTGTGCGCAGTCCTCGTGTTTATCAAAAATATTGATATTTTAATACAAATTTTGTAAAAGTGAATCAAATTATTACGTTTAAAAAACCATTACACATAAAAAAACTATTTTTATTATTTAGGCGAATAAAACTGTTATACGTATAAAACTATTTTTTACGCGTATAAAACTATTTGTTACTGGTAGAAAACTATTTTTTACGCGTATAAAACTATTTGTTACGTGTAAAAATCGATTTGTTAAACGTAAAAAACAATTTTTTTACACGTCAAAACCTTATTGTTTCTGGTAAAAAACCTTTTTTACGCAAAAAGAAAGATTTTTTGTGTAAAAAACTATTTGTTAGACGTAAAAAAATTTTTTTTTCGCGTCAAAAACTTATTGTTTCTGATAAAAAAACTTATTTAGGTACACAAAAAAATATTTTTTACGTGTAAAAAACTATTTGTTACGCGTAAAAAAACTATTTTTTTACGCGTCAAAAACTTATTATTTCTGGTAAAAAACTTTTTTACACAAAAAAAATATTTTTTACGTGAAAAAAACTATTTGTTACGTGTAAAAATCTATTTGTTACACCTAAAAAACTATTTTTTACGCGTCAAAAACTTATTGTTTCTGGTAAAAAAAACTTTTTTACGCAAAAAAAAATATTTTTTACGTGTAAAGAACTATTTGTTACACGAAAAAATTAATTTTTACGCGTCAAAAACTTATTGTTTCTGGTAAAAAAAACTTTTACGCAAAAAAAATATTTTTTACGTGTAAAGAACTATTTCTTACACGTAAAAACCTAATTTTTACTCGTCAAAAACTTATTGTTTCTGGTAAAAAACTTTTTTACAGAAAAAAAATTACGTGTAAAAAAATTATTTGTTACACGTAAAAAACTATTTTTACGCGTCAAAAACTATTTGTTTCTGTTAAAAAACCTTTTTTACGCAGAAAAAAACACTTTTTACGAATAAAAAACTATTTTTTACGCGTAAGAAAATATTCCTTTAATTTATGACTTTTTCAACATTTCAAACTACATTTTTTCAAACATTTCCTTGAAATTTTTGAATTTAAGACAATCTTCCTAAACAGTAGATGTTCTCTATAAAAATATTTTTAGATAATATCCTAAAATGAAAAATGCTATTAGTAATTACTATTTAATTTATTTTTATTGTATTAATAAATATTACGTTCGTCTATGACGGGGTCTCATAGAAAACGCTAAAGACTACAGAAAACAAATTGATTTGTTTTCATTTGCGTTTTTTGCGAGACCCGCCGAGCGCTAGATGCTTTCGATGGGGCCACTCCTATATAATCCTATTATTTTGTTTTAGGCGCAAAAGTCGCTTCACGCTAAAAACGCAAAAAACGATTTCTGTGTGTCCGTGCACTTATGCAGATCATTGATAGAATGGGAGCATAGTTCCTCCGGTTCTAGCCTAGCTGTTACAAATAAAAAGTGTCGCTTGCGTTCTAGAGCCTCGCATTTAGATCTTGATCGCAATGTCTGCAGGAAAGACTTCCTTGATACAGGTTGAGCTTGTTCAGGTAACACTTGACAGCCATGTGCCCTGTCGAGGGGCCTGTTGTAATGCGCACTTTATTCCTGGTAAGCATTAGCAGTTCTTCTGTAGTTTTAGAGCTAGGTACTTGGATAAAGGCCTTGCTGTGCCTGTGCTCCTGTCTGTTTCTTCAGTGGACATTCTGCTTTTCATTTATTCTTTCCCTGATCCAGAGTTTTATACGGCTTAAAAAAAATCTTCTTCTTCTATGGAAAGGATCAATAGCAAACAGATTCCGTCTGCTGAATACAGCCTATGACTCTGGAAACTTCCCAATCCGGTCCAGATATGGCCACTTGCCCTTACGGCATTCAGCCAGCACTACATTAGAAAAAATCCGCCGATTTAAATGCAATTTCGTATGTCGATAGATTGGACCAAGGCCAACTTGACCGTGTAAGAAAAGTGTCACTATGACAGTTAGTTTTGACGTAAGAAATGTTAAAAATTGACGTCGTCCGATCGCGACCAAATTTAGTGGGTAGGCTAGGTGAGCGACGACGGTGCACACGGCCCCACTCTGCAAAAGTTCGATACGATAGCTTCTTTCGTTTTCCTGTTATTACCGATTCTGAACCATCCTAGAACTGTGATGCGTATGCGCAGAAGGAAATATGAAGACATTATTTCATTTGCGCATGTCCTGCAGAATTCTAGGACGGTTCAGAATCGGCAATAACAGGAAAACGAAAAAAGCTGATGTTTCGTTTACTTTTGATTTCGGCATAATTGGGGACTGGCTACAGGATGGCGCCCTCAACGTATCGAACTGATGCCTCCAAATAGACGAAATTATCCGATTTTTTTTTTTTAATTATGGGTCGATAGAAACAAAACTCGGCACGTGGATAGATGTACCCGAATGGAGTCCTTAGACGGACAGACTGAGACAGACGATCATTTTAATACAAATTTTGTGGAAATGTATCAAATTACCTATTTATTAATTTTTAATTTTTTTACAATTCCAAACTTCAAATCCTTCAATTTAATAGTTGTTCGTAAGAAGTTTCACTTCAAATATGCATAGTGCACACACAATTTTTTTCAGATGGACATTTCCCCTATTTATCAAAGGTTTCAAGAAAGACCTCCTTGAAGATGATCTTTATCCATCTTTGAAGGAGCACGATTCAAAAATTCTTGGAGACAAACTGGAAAGGGAATGGCATACAGAACTGAAGAAGAAACCGAATAATCCATCGTTATGGAAAGCCTTGGCAAAGGTTTTCGGAAAAGTTCTATCTATTTTAGGCTTTTGCTGTTTGTGCATGGAAATATTTGTAAGGTAAGAAAATTATACAATTAAAAAAGTAGGAAATTTACGATTGATTTTGGTACACCCACTGTTCTTAGTTTGGTTAAAAATGATCTCCATAGTGCTATATGCAGAGATGTACAAGGTGGGCCTAATTGGACACTTTTAAATGGAAACACTCAATTTTCTATAGGAAATAGAAGAAAACTAATATCGATGGCTGGAGCTCAATTTTTATCAAAAACTGTGATGGTAAAAACCGCACATCGATATCTCATCATAAATCGCTGTAACTTTTTTGCTATGGAAAATTCTGTATTTTTATGGAAACATTTCCAAAGCACCTTTTTACGTAGAATTTAATGGTTTAAATCTATTTTTTTTTAAATTAATAATTTAAGAGTTATCAACCGAAATTTTTTTTTTATTTGGGACACCCTGTATATATTTTTTATTCACTGGAAAGAGATCAAAATTACATTTCGAAAAAATTTAGCACACTTGATATTTTGTTCGAGTCCCCTTCGAAATACCGAATTTTTACAACTTCACGACTTTTAACTAGTAGGCTTTGGATCTGCCCCTAATGGAACTATATTTTCCAGGAAGACAAGGCACCGCCTCACAATGCTGAAATAATTGAATACCTAACCAAGGCCCCTACCGTTGGCCGGCAAAGCCGCAGGACTTAGCGCCTATGAATTTTTATCTTTGAGGAAGCCCCAATTTTTTTTAAATAGCCTGTATACTCTAGACAAGAATTAGAAGTACTTAGCGGTTATGCGAGGGTATCTTTCACCCCTACTAAGTTAATGAGTTCCGCGAGAAATGTTCAGAAACGGTCCTGTCTTTGCATGAGAAGGCAGTCGACATCTCGAACACCTCCTGTAGCAAAATCTAATATTATATTATGTCTCTTAAAATCCCTATATTTCGAAGGTGAATCGAGCAAAATATCAAAGTATGCTATATTTTTGGATAGGTAATTTTAAATTCTTTTCAATGAATTAAAAATATACGGGATGTGCCATATAAACAAACGAATTTTCTGTTGATAACTCTTAAATTATTAATGTAAAAAAATATATGCTTAAACCATTAAATTCTCAAAATTCTTCAAAAGCCGATGTAGCCCGTCTCTTCGCCTTGCGTACCCTGCTACGCCAGAGAATGTTATGGAGCGGTTGGCAGTACAGGCATTCTCCGACGGCTTACGTGATAACGAGACAAGACAAGCACTTCTCCTAGCCCACCCAACGCACTTGGTGGATGCTTAGCACGTGCCCTAGAATTCGAGGCCGCGAAACAAAGTTCTCGGTCTTTAGGAAGAGTACGGGCCATCGACGAATGTTCCGACGAATCCGTGGAAGGGATTGTTCGGAAAGTAATGGACCAGTACATGGGCAAGAAGGGACTGATTCATTGCTGGAACTGCGGACAGGTAGGACACGTGCGAAGCCGTTGTAAGGAGAAGAACGAAGAACCGGCTTCGTCGAGGTCGGAAAACTACTAAGGGTCGAAATGAAGGGGCACACGTCGACCTGTACCCAACATGCCCCAACGAAAACTGCTCGAGTCGCCTCGCTACAACACAAATTCAACAGCATGTTTGTGGATGGTTTTGTTGATGGAGAGTTCCGGACTATGCTGTTGGATACAGGAGCGACGAAAACTATTATCAGACCGGACATTCTTAAAACATCGAAGAAGGTTAAAACAACACAATGGCGACTACGTACTGCTACGGGGGGCTCCGCTGCTGTCCATGGAGAAGTAAACCTTAATTTTGTTATTGGGAGCACCAGTTTTGAACATCCAGTGTTAGTAGCAGATATCGAAGATGATCTTATTCTCGGAATGGACATCATGACCACTAGAGGTTTTGAACTAAACTTCAAACAGGGAATTTTGAAAATAAATGAAGAAGAAGTGGTTCTACATCGAAAATGTGAGGAGACGCTTCGCGTGGTGGTAGCAGAAGATGTTTCGATCCCTGAGCGCTGTGAGATATTTTTGGATGGTTGCCTGGAAGGTAAAATGAATAATGGGAGTATTATTCTGTTGGAGCCAAGGAACCATGACAGCGAAATAGGACGGGGGATCGCTGTTGGAAAAGCCCTGCTACGAGCGAAGAAAACTGTACTGGTGAGAGTAATGAACACGAATTATTATTCTGTATCCTTGAAGAAGGGAACCCTTTTAGGGTACTGTAGGTAGCTAGATGGATGTAGGTAGCTGTAGGTAGCTAGATGGATCGAACGACTACAAGAATTTGACTTCGACACGGAACATCGAGCTGGGGCAATCCATCGAAATGCCGACGCACTTTCCAGAAGACCTTGCGATAAGGACTGTAAGCATTGTTCCCGAGCAGAAGAGAAAGAAGCGAAATTCATAAGAACAACGGTGATTAATGATACTTGGCAACCCGAAGATCTTGCAAATGACCAAATCAGTGACCCAGAATTAGGCTTAGTAATTAACTGGAAAAACGCGGACCAAAGACCAACGTGGGAGGAAGTTTGCAGATATTCGCCGAACGTGAAGTCGTACTGGGCTCAGTGGAACTCCTTGGTAATAGATAACGGATTACTTCGCCGTGTGATCGAGAGACCGGAGGGACAAGAAGAGAGAAGGCAGATCGTCATTCCAAAGAAGAGGGTCCCGGAAGTCTTGGAGGAAGTTCACAGTGGAACCAGCGGTGGACATCTTAGTGTTACCAAGACACTTGGCAAGCTGCGTGAACGGTTCTATTGGGTGAACTGCAAAGAAGATGTGAGGGCCTGGTGTAAGAAATGTGATATTTGCGCAGCCATCAATGGGCCACAAAAGCGTGGTAAAGCCCCTATGCGCCAGTACAATGTAGGCAGTCCTTTCGAACGAATAGCGATCGACGTGGCTGGTCCTTTCTCGGAGACGAACGATGGCAACAAATACATTGTGGTAGTTATGGATTACTTCAGCAAATGGGTCGAGGCCTACGCGTTGCCAAATCAAGAAGCGTCCACCATTGCTGATGCCCTTGTTAAAGAATGGATCTGCAGGTTTGGTGTTCCCATGGAGCTTCATTCAGATTAGGGAAGAAACTTTGAGTCCAATCTGTTCCAAGGCGTCTGTGAAGTCCTTAACATCCGCAAGACCAGGACGACTGCTCTGCATCCACAATCCGATGGGATGATTGAACGCATAAACAGAACTATCAATCGTTATCTGGCCAAAGTAGTCTCTGACCACCAAAGAGACTGGGACAAATTCCTTCACCTGTTCCTGTTGGCCTACAGCTCATCCGTCCAAGAATCCACAGGGCAAACTCCAGCCAGCATCGTTATGGGACGGGAAGTGCGCCTACCTTGTGATCTGAAATTTGGTTGCCGACCGGAAGAAGAAGTCGCCGGAGAAGATTATGTCCATAGACTACGCCAAAGGATGGACGACATCCGTCAGCGAGTCCGCCTAAATATTCAAAGCGCTAGTGACCGAATGAAGGAGCACTACGACATTCAAGCAGAGCATGGGGAATACCAACCAGGGAATTTGGTGTGGCTGTACAACCCGCAGAGACGTCGTGGATTATCTTCGAAGCTACAATACTGGTGGGAAGGCCCACACGAAGTCATGGATAGGATAAATGACGTCGTATACCGTATCAAAAAATTGCCAAAAGAAAAACCAAGGATAGTTCATTTCAACCGTTTGAGCCCTTACCAAGGCGAAATAGAAGATCGTGCTGGAACCGTGAGAACCTGCAGCTTTGATCCCCCTGATTCGGAGATGTCCTTTGATGATTTCATAGCCCGATACAACAGCAGTGAGAAGGCTCGCTATGGTGTAACCAAAGAAGAACAACGAGACCTCTTTTCCGTGCCTCCTGATTATTCGCTCGCTCACTGTGTGGCCCGAGATTTGCGGATGTCCAGAGGAATCGCTGCGATGTTCAATGAGAAGTTTGGGCGTGTCGGAGAACTACGCCGACAAGATCCAGAGGTTGGAAGCGTCTTGAGGCTAACCTGCACATGGTCAAGCAAGACAATGCACATGGTCAAGCAAGACACATCTTCTACCTGGTCACCAAGGAATGGTCCCCGAGTAAGCCGACCTATCTCAATCTATGGAAGACCCTGATTAAACTGAGAGAAGCCCTGCTAAACAATAACATTACACGATTAGCCATTCCGAAGCTGGCGTGTGGACTGGATTGAAGTCTTGTTTAGATTTACGGGAATCGAGATCCTCGTTTGCTGCTATAACCCAAAGCTGAGATCGGGCGAGAAAAATGTAGACTGCTTTTTCTACCAAACTTCTCAATGCACCAGGGGCCAGCTTTGCAAATACCTTCATTCACCGTGTACATCTCGGAACGAGCATGGACCTAAGAAGGGGGCAGTGTAGCGGACCCGTACCGTGTGAACTCGGCCTTAGACTTGGCCACTCGACTATGACTCATACGCCCACCGACGTTCGAAGAACGCCGCTAAGAATTTTCGAGGTAAGTCTGGATTGTCTGTTTCTCACATATATAAGCCGATGCCCGAAACCTGAAGAAGATAGAGAGAAAATAACCGATCGACGCGTACAGTTACAATCGCCGCGCTAATTCAAAATAAATTGCTGTTAGATAAATAATTAGATAAATTGTAAATAAGTTATAAATAGTTCTTTAAGTTTTCTTTTAATCGTTATTGTTTGTTAATTAGTGTTAAATAAATTGTGTTTAAATAAATTGTGACTTTCTATCCACACGGAACCGACGAAAAACGTAACAATATCAAAGTATGCTATATTTTTGGACAGGTAATTTTAAATTCTTTTCAATGAATTAAAAATATACTGGATGTGCCATATAAACAAACGAATTTTCTGTTGATAACTCTTAAATTATTAATGTAAAAAAATATATGCTTAAACCATTAAATTCTCAAAATTCTTCAAAATTTTCCATAGTAAAGAAGTTAAAGCGGCTTGTTAAAAATGCACATTTTTAAAAACGCCCCGTAGCACCGAATCGTTAACAGCTATCCATGTGCGTTCAGACACCGATATTAGTTTTTGCCTATCTCCTATAGAAAAGGGTGTTTCCTTTTAAAATATTCCAATTTTCGTGTGTTTTACAGGATTTCTCGCTTATAAGTAGAGGTATAAAGGTACGGTTTTTACTTACTGCGCTACCTTTTGTGACCTTTTGCTACCTTTTGTGGCCTGAAATACAGGGAGAATTTGAAAATTTTGCATTTTCGTATTCCGGATATCCTATAACATATCGAAAAGGTGAAAACTGAGTTCCATAGGGTTTTTCACGTGGAATTCAGGGGCGTAACTTGTTTTTCGTTGGGAGCTGTCATTTTTGAAATATTACCCAAACATATTTTTAATGGGATGGCCTATATATTATTTTTTTTATTTTATTTACATTACTATGAGTTTTCTAAAAATAAAATATTCCTTATACTTAATTTTATAAGCAAGTGTAAAAATGCATTATTCAACTTTTCAACATAGGCGGCTGGTTTAAATTAGGCAATGAAAACAATCGAATAATTTATTCGACGTCAAATTTTGGTTATTGACTATTCCACACTAGTTTCTGCGTGTGAAATTATTGCACAAGTGCATCGAAATATCAATAACTCTGATTTACGCGTCTTATCTAAAAACAGAACAAGTTCATTTTCAGTACCCTTTATTGAGATAACACGATGTTTTCTGGTTAAATTAAATAAAATAAAATAGTACCGTTGATTGATGAAATAAGAAGATGCGCAACCTTATAGGCGATTTCGTGACATAAAACATGTCCGAGATGTAGCTGGCGTTACCGTTACATGTCCAAGATTTAGTCTAGCTCTGCGCCGCGCCGCCGCTGCGCTCTGATAGTCGTTTACAGCCCAGCGGATAAAGAATACTGTACCGTAGTTCTGCTTTCAGTCGACAGAGTGGATATTTGCCGGAAATGGTGTTGCCAGAACTACGGATCGATCCGTAGGTTTACGGATTTTGAGTACATCACGTTAATAATACAGATTTTCTCTCATTAAACAATTTAATATAATATTATACGATTAAACAAAGATCGGCGCGGCGAGTTGGGTTGGAAATGAAGATCGCTGTTATTTCATATGGAAAATATTATAGTAAATATAAATAGTCGTCATTTCCAAGCCAACTAAACAACTTTTTTGGATGATACGAAATACTCAGTACGTATAAAAGAATTTTTATTTTTGTGGTTTATTGTATATTTTAAAGGTGCTATAACTTTTAAAGGTACCCGGTGGCGTAGAGGTACAGCTCTCGTCTAAGTTGTGGGTTCGAATCATACAGCCGGCATTTCACCAGCCGACTATTTTTAATAAATAAATATAGTTTGGGTACCTAGGTCAACTCAGCCTTAAAATGAGTACTTGAGATTTACAAACCTGAGGTAATAATAGGCGGTTGAAGCGTAATGCTAGCCACATTACCTTCCTTGTATATACCGAACGGCTCTAGTATGGCAAATTGTACCTTGCTACTCCCAAGGCGTTAAACGCTATATACGGGAGCTATTATTATTATTATTATATTGTATATTTAACACGAATAAATTTTCAATACATAAACACGGATTTTTCATCCAAAGATATTTTCATCAAACGTATTACAGACACATTTTAATATGGCAACACTGTCGCTTTCAGTTCCTCACCGTCTTCGATATGTCTTCGCTAGCCGGATTAGAGAAAATGAGTGTTTTATGCGTTGACCGCAGAACGAGTAGAGGCTCGACCGTTCCACCGTACAGCACTTGAAACGTAAGGAGAAATCAAATCAGCCTTGTCATGAATTTGCCCATTAGCTCCCAGAGAAAAACTAGTTACGCCACTGGATTCTACGTGAAAAACTCTATATGTATAGTGATGTTGGAAACTTTTTAGATTAAACTCTAGATTCTGCAAAAATCGGGACATTGTAACTATCCGAACAAAAATAAAAGCAACGGAAGTCCTAAATCAACATTTTATTAGTTATATTTATTACTTTATCAGCTTTCAAACGGCATAATTAATAATTTTAGACTGTCACAACCACTGCTTCTTTCCCAACTTCTTTTATACTACCATCCAAACTCTACGATGACCAAACGAGAAGCTTATTATTACGCAGCTGGTATTTGTTTAACATCGTTTCTATCAGCTGCATTTGAACACACTTATATGTTTCATATTTTTCATTTAGGTAAGTGTATAGTGTGAATCCACTATTAAGCAAATATATAACTGTACTGGCTCAACAATCGCTGGCGGTATTGTTAGTGCATACCAAAAAACGTATCGCTTACGGAGGTATGCACTTATCCTGGCTGATAAAAGCCGTCCAACGGCGCCGGCGGCATACTGTATTTTAAAAGTCAAATACCGCCGAAGCTTTGCGCCGAAGTGATAACATAACCTAATATCTTTGCATTCTTAATTTTTGACTTGATTTGAACTGTTATTGATATTTAATAATTATTATAAAAATTGTAAAATATTTAATTTTAAAATTGCAATATCCAAAGCAATCGGAAAAAACAGAGAGAAATGACACAGGGAAAAACGAATAAAAAATTGTGAAATCAAGCAATAAAAACACGCTTACAGCGTGTTTTGTTTGCTAGAGTTATAGATGTATAGCTCTATAGGACCGCCCAATCATTACGGTTTTGAGTTTTCTTGGGGTCCCTCCATTATGACAAACTCATTAATGAATTATCATTATTTTTGCATTTCAATTAGATAATAAAAAAGTTTAGTGTTTTCGTGGTTCTTATTCTGCATCTAACAGTTCAGAAATGTTTATTTTTGTATGCAATAAAATGTAGTTTTATTTTTACAACAGTACCTAATCGCGGAACTTAGACTGGTAAAGACAATTAGTATTATATAAAATTTGGTAATACACAAAATTTGGTAAAATACAGGCGTTGTTTCTGTACTTAAAAAAGTGTACCGCTGAATGACGGTATTCTTTATACAGGGTGGCCCATTAGTGCGAGGAAGTCCAATATCGTCGTCGTTGTTGAAGATATGAAAAAAGTTGTATACAAATGTTGCATGTTTATAAAAGGGCATATGCTAAAAAAAATTGTATATTGTGTGCCAAAAATGTTATATTTTAAACGTTTTATTTTTTTTAATTACGCTCACTATTTTTCTGTAGAGATTTGGATTCGGCATAAAATTCTGCATACAGGGTGGCCCATCGAAAACGTTCCGCAAGGCATAACGGCCAAGGTATTTTTTTTTCAAAAAATTCAAAAACACGTCAATTTTGCTTGTGAGAGGGACAACTTTTACCCCCAAAATGATTGCAAAATCTTCAACCCTCTAAGCGGGGCTGTCATCCCCCAACTTTTTTCAAATGGGAAGGGGGTCAAGTGGCGCCGCAATAAAAAGAGCTTTCTATTCTCTATATTTCCCCGCTTCGTTTTTGAAAATCGATGGAGTCATTGAGAAAATATGAAGGATTGAAGTTTGAAAAGTTTATTTAAACATTTATCAGAGTAAATGATGAGGATAAATTCTTTCGACCAATTTGCTGTTTTTTCTTATTATTTCTAGATGTTTACGCATTTTTTCACTTGCCACAAGTAACGATTAGGTGTGGTAGTTGCTAGATAGCTGTTCTATGACTTGTGCGTTGAAGTTCTTCTCAATATCGTTAAACTGACCTACAATAGAAATTCCAAAAATACCAGCCCACACGTTCAATTTCTGAGGGTTTTGTGTGCACACCTCGTGAAAAACCCTGGGGTTGTCCTCAGCCCAGTACCGACAGTTGTGCCGATTAACTATACCGTTCAAAAAGAAAGTACACTCATCCAAAAAACACACATTAAATAGGAAATTATTATCATTCGCCACTCGTTCACTCATAGTTTCACAAAATTGCAAGCGACGATCAAAATCGTCTTCGTTGCGTTCTTGAACCAACTGAATTTTGTACGGGTGGAATTTGTGTTTTTTTAATATCCTTTGGACACTTGTACGATTCACGCCGGTCTCATTGGCTAATTTTCTTGTACTCAGTGTACTATCCATGGCAACTTAGCCCAATACGATTACCTCCATAGCTTCATTTATTACAGGATTTTCCCTCTGCCTCTTTTTATTCATAACGGAACCAGTTTCGCGAAATTTTGCTACTAACTAGCGAACAATTTTGCCATAAAGGTGTTTGTCAGGATGGCATTCATTGAATATCTGCGCAACCCGATACATTCATTATTTTTAAAATAAAGTTCGATTATTTCCACTTTTTATGCCAGTGAGTACACCATAATTGTTAAAAAGTTTAACGATATTTAGAAGAACTTCAACGCACAAGTCACAGAACAGCTATCTAGCAACTACCGCACCTGATCGTTCAACCTTGTGGCAAGTGAAAAAATGCGTAAACATCTAGAAATAATAAAAAAAAAACAGCAAATTGGTCGAAGGAATTTATCCTTATCATTTACTCTGATAAATGCTTAAATACACGTACTTTTCAAATTTCAATCCTTCATATTTTCTCAATAACTCGACCGATTTTCAAAAACGAAACGAGAAAGTATAGAGAATAGAAAGCCCTTTTCATTGCAGTACCACTTGACCCGCATTCCCATTTGAAAAAAATTGGGGGATAACAACCCCGCTTAGAGGGTTGAAGATTTTGCAATCATTTTTGGGGCAAAAGTTGTCCCCCCCACAAACAAAATTGAAGTGTTTATGAATTTTCTGAAAAAAAAAATTACCCTGGCCGTTATGCCTTGCGGAACGTTTTCGATGGGCCACCCTGTATAGTATGATATTTTTATTTCCAGCAATATGCAGTGTTCCCATAGTAAAAGGAAAAGAGTAGTTGCACTCTCCCAAATATTTTCTGTCAGTTTTTACAATCTGTCGAATATCGGCAGATTGCAGAGCGTTTCAGTTGAGTTCTGTCCGTCGACCAGCGAGGTTCGAGCGTTGCGTCCCAGCACAGAGACGGGTTTACAAAAAATGAGTGCCTTACTGTGTGCTGCTATCAATTGTAGTAATTATTAAAAAAATTGTGCTTTGAGTTTTTTTAGTCATTTGTGATCATCTTTGTGTTCAGGTTAATTTTCTCATGACTGATTATCACTTAATAATTTGATATTATTTTCATTTAAACCTCAATTTTTTATCGATTTTACTTTTGACAACCATCCCTTGCTAGCTGATTAACGAACTGCACCATCATTGAATAAAAATTTACTAGTACCGAAAAAAAACTGGAAATCCCGGTTCCTTAGAGGCATGGTACCGAAATTACCGGTTCCGAAAAACGGCTCCGGTTCCGGAAACGCTATAACGTACCATAACCGTGAATAGCCCTATACAGGGTGAGTCTTAAATTGGTGCAAATATTTTTAGAGGTAATATATTTTGACCCTAGAAATATGAGGATTTTTCTGCGCATTTTTTTTTGAAAAAAACCTGGACATTTTTTTAGTTTTTAGTTAAAAAACATAATTTCTTGATAATATGGTAACTAGGGTTCAGAACCGGAAATTCCCGGTTCTTTTGAGATATCAAAGAACCGGAAATCGAAATTATTAATTCCCGGATCTTTCGGTACCTTCGGGACTCTGTAACAATAACTAAAAAAATATTCTTTTATTATGTGAGAAAGTAGTGATGCTATTTTTCATTGTTCTTGCTTCTTTTCTCTTTTGAAATTTCTGTAACGTTTATTAGCAATTATTGAAGTTTAAATATGTTATTTTATTATTTAGTACAATGTGTTGTTCAATGTATTAGTTATCCAATGAAAATCACCTAACCAATATATTCCTACAAAACAAACACCTTAATGTTAAAATTAAACTTGTAAATTAAAAAAAAGTTGCAGAAAATCTTTGAAATAGATAATAATATAAAAATATGTCATTATATATTTTTTCAGCATTTCTTCCCATCAGAAGATTTTCAGATACAGTAGAATTTTTACTTACACGAAATGTGAAAATATCCTATTTTCAAGCAAATTTTTACTCGATGATCAATTTTTTTTATTTTATTTTATTGTGAACTCATATTTTCCTAAATACATCTCTGTGAAACTATGGCGAGTGCCACGACTATACTTTGTTGTACTAGTTATAGAACACGACTATACAGCTACGTAGTGGTCAAGGTACGCGAGAACAAGGTCATATAAAGTGGCAGAAAAAAAACAAAGGATTTGACAAGGAGTAATTCTACTATTTTCCTTATATTATGGTGTTGCCATTCTATTGATAATTTACTGAAATTTTGGTTAAAAACATTATATCCGAAAAGTGTTTAAAAACTAGAGTGAATTTAACTTTTATTAATAATTAGCTATATTTTCCTAGACATCAAGGGTAACAAAATTATCTCGCGAAGGAAAATTTACATTAATCTTATACAATGTAATTTTTATGGTGTCATTAACATCGCAATATTTAAAATGCATATCTCCAATTTTTTCTATATAATATAACCTATATTATTTTCATTTTAGATGCAGAATTAAAAAGTAGACATTTTTTGTATTTAATGTGTTCAAAACTTTTAACGGTTTTTCAGAGAGAGAGATATTCGATTATTATTATTAAATATGGCTCTTCCAACAGTAAATATAATACAGAGAATATCTGCAAAACAGCTAAAAATTTAGGAACAATTTAAGTACAAAACATGTTCATTTCTTAATTCGGTATATAAACGAAAAATAATATACAGGGTGCTGCATTTAAAAAAAATCGAGATATAGCGTTTTAAATATTCCGATTTTGGTGACGCCATAAAAATTACCCTGTATAAGATCATTTAATTTTTCTTCGCGGATTTATTCTGTTTGGTTAGATTTATTCTGTTATTCTACTTGGTGTTTAGAAAATATATCTAAACTTTTTGATTATAGTTTTTTAACCAAAGTTTTAGTAAATAGGAAATGAAATGGCGACACCGCATAGTGCCTCAAATAAAAATAGAGTAGAAAATGTAGAATTTTATGCTGAATCCATTTATATACAGAAAAATGCGGGGTGCAATTTAAAAAACTTAAAACATTATCATAACTTTTCTTGGGGCACCCTGTATACAACACAATATATTTTTAGCTTATACCCTTTTATAAACTATGTAACATCTGTATAAATCGTTTTTTCATATCTTCGACAGCAATGACGATATTGGACTTCCTCACACTAATGGACCGCCCTGTATATTCAGCAGGACCCGCCGTACTTTATAAATTTACCCCGTTGTTCGGCGGTATTCAATGCTAATAAACATGCAAAATCGTCTACGCGGCGGTCTTTCTTTAGTCAACGGTAGTCCTTTTTTTACTATAACGCTAGCGATAATTTAGCCAGGGCCCGAAATCTGGAACTTAGACACGTTACGCTTTCAAAGCGGTAAGCGAAAGTATTCGATTAGCGGAACGCCAAGCAGTCGATTTTGGTATTCTCGTTATATTAAAAAATGTTTGTCGACTGCCTATTATTGACTTGAATTATTGTGTACGGTGCTTTTGGTTGCTAATTTCTAAGTCTAACAAGGAGGAGATATGGATAAGTATTAATTTCGGTTAAAATTTGGAACAATTAATTCTGATTTTCAATATGGATAATCTTAATCATACAATTTATGCGACGTATAAATACATTCATACCATTTACAAGTACTTCGGTTGAGAGACATTTTTCATGTTTGAAACGCATTAAAAATTACACTAGAAATTCAATGAAAAATAAAAGTTTATCGTCACTTGCCTTACTTTGAATAGAAAAAGATATTTCCATAGCCCTTCAACAATCTGATAACTTTACAAATATAATAATAAATAAATTTTCTTTATTAAGAAATCGGCAAATCAATTTAATATATAAAAAGTAATTATTCTTTCCCTTTGTTTATGAGTCTCGAAATATGTATATGAATAAGATAATCTGTTTTTCTTTGTAAATTTATTTGTCTATATATTTACCTATTGTTAAGTTACGTAAATAAATAAAAATAAAATAAAATCCTATGATGAACTGCATGGTACTATCATCTACTTTATTTATCAACCCAACCAGCATTTGGACGTCGGGACAACGTTGTGTCACGCGACCAAACGTCGGGGCGCAACATCGGCACAACCTCGTGCCAACCCTAGTCTGCACTAGTTTGGAGAATAATTTTTGGGTCGAAACGACGTTGGATACCGACGTTGGCTAGAAGCCTAATTTAGTACAAACTGCAACGTTGTTTAAAATCCTAATTCACAGAAATACAAAACTAATATGGCGTCTAAGTCGCGTTTTATCCTAAATTGGGATAATTATAGTAAAAATATTATATTTATAATTTAGTTAGAGACATATGTCAGATGGCAGTGAAGGAAAACAAAACAAAAGTATTTAAGTGTGGAGGATGTTTGAAGATCATAATTATTGAAACACTTTAACCGACTCTGTAACTCGTTACCCAAGGTAAAAAGTTAAACGCAAACAACTTTATTGATAAATGTATTGTTTCTACTTTAAAAAATACTAATGGGCCTTGAAATTAAAGAAGTTTTAAAAATTTTCTTGAATTTTTTTTTTAGTAAAATGAGAATAATTTATTCGCATTCGAAAAAATTGTTTCCGCGTATTTTTTAGGGTCAAATATTTCAAGTTAATGTATTCAAAAAGCAGGAATTGCTATTTTAAGAACGAAACATTTTCTTATTTAACAACATGGCGGCTTTAACTTTGTTGTTTTGGAGATTAAGATGGAGTAGTTCGAGTAGTCGCATACTGGACTAATAAAGTCGCAGTTCGGCCTTAACAGGTAGTATACTAGTCGCAAGATTGCCTAATTTAGTCATTCTAGAGTCTAGCTTGTGCCGCCCTCTATAATCTAAATAAACGAGGAAGTGTCGGTAATATATGTCGATGTATATTTAAATTTAGTTTTATATGTACCTTTCTTATGTCCCATTTTAATTAAGTTTTTTTTTTATAAAAACAAAAACAGCACTGAACTGTCTGACTGAACAGAACAATGAATTGAAAATTTAAGATTTAAGGTTATGGTTCAATACAGTTGCAAAAAGGTAGTGACTCTACGTCCTACCAACGTAAGAATAAGGAAATCTAAACAACGTTGGAATTAGTAAAACAGACGACGTTTGCATAACGTTGGAATAGGTCCTGAAACTGACGTCGGAAAACTCTATATTATCCAACGTTGTAACTACGTTGTCCAAATCACCTAAAGATCACTTAAGCAAAAAAGGTTACAAGACAACGTTTATTCGACGTCGCAGAAGCTTCTACTTTGCTGTAGTACTAGTCCAACGTCGGCACAACGTTATAAAAACGTTTAAATTTATTTTAATACCCATGGTAGGGAGCTAACTATTTTTTGTAACTAATCCAACGTTGTGTTTAGTAAACATGTGGTCGCAAGTCGTGAAAATGCTACTTGGGAAGATATAAAGGAAAAAATCAAGGTATAAAGGAAATAAATAAAACACACATATACATTATGTTAATCTCATTATGTTGAATGCTGTTAGTTTAGTTTTATCCTAAATATTCTTAAGCTAAGTTTTTAACCCATAAGCTAACATATTGGTTTTTACGAACTGGGTTAGGATATTATGTATATTTTGGGGGAAAAATAGACGCAATTAAAATTTTGTCGCCTACCCAGTCCCACAGGCCACGAGCCGCCACTGTAAGGTAGTCGTTTTCAAATCGCTTAGCTCAATGGGTAAAGACGCTAAGCGCGTCAGATGGGAATACCCAAATCGGTAGTTAAGTGCCCAATAAACGAAAACTAACGTCAGATAGGTACGCCGAGCGTCTAAAAGCGCTTAGCGTTTTCTAAGTTACAGAATTCGGGCCCTTGTTTGATTAAAAAATGTAAAGATTGAAATGTTATTAAGTAATTTTTTAAGAATATTTTTTGCTGGTAAAAATATGTAGGGCAAGCAAATAGTGCAAGTATATAACGCGTTCGAAAAGATGGCAATAAAATGTGACAAGGGAGTTTTAAAGTTTTTTAATATACATTTAATGTATTTTTTCCGCGTCTTCTTCCGCATAAAATTCGAATCTCTTACTCATTCCCATTATTCTCAGAACAAAATAACAGGCATTCCGAATTTCATGCCTTCTTACTGTAAATTTAAAAAATGAACAACGTTTATTTTAATCTGGAAAATCGTAACTTAATCTATTGGCGTTGCTAGGTATATTCAATTAGTTTCAATCACTTTCTCTTTCACTGGAAATGACTACAAGTTTTAATTTTTAATTGGTACCCTCGGAATTTTACTTTATTTCAACTTTTGACCTACCAATTTAAAAACATAACATTCTAAATATCAATCTAAAGTGCCATGGCTGTATTAGAACCATCAATTTTTAATTAAGGGGCTCTGGAAAAATAGATTTGATCGTCTAATGTTTTTAATATCTTTTCCTGCACGGTTAATAAATACTCAATTTTTTATGGAATGAGGATGGCTCATTAGCATATTTCGAAAACGCATTTTTTACCAATAATTTGGTACCACAATTTGTTATTTCGACTCATAAAAAACTTCAAACTACCATTAACATACTATTTTTTAAGTAAAAATGTCAAACGTTGACATATACGATATGTCATTCTATTCAGAATGTAATTTTCTACGAAATAACCATTACCATGAAATGGTACCATTTAAAAATCAAAAGTTGTAGGTAGTAATTTTCTGTGAAAGAGGATGTGACCGAAACTAATTCAATATAATAACTAATTAATCATATATCCAGGTCAAAAAATACGTGTGGCGACGTCAACTTTAGTCTACAGGAAGGCCTTGAAACTAAGTAAAAGTGCATTGGCTGATACAACCGTCGGCCAAATGGTGAATCTGATATCAAACGACGTTGAAAAATTTGAACTTGCAATCACACATATACATAACTTATGGCTGGCACCAGTTGAAACTATGGTTGTTTTGATATTGATGTATTTTTATGTTGGCTTAAGTGGAGTAGCTGGCATTGTATTCATGTTATTATTTATTCCAATTCAAAGTAAGTTTTCGATAATATAATGGAACGTTTATTGAATGCTCAAGTTACTGTTAATTTAAGTTCTTACACAATTGTAAGAACTTAAATTAACAGTAACACTATTGCGATTTGTCGAAAAGTTCTTTAAAATAGTTGGTTGTGTAGCTTTTCACTGGTGACTATATAATATACAAACGTGTAGTACACCGATCACTTATGAAATTCACTTAATAATTAGTGTGAAATTTAATGTAATTCACTTAATAAATAATTAAAATTATCCCAACTTTTTCAAGTCCGGAAAATAAAGAAAATTATCCTTCGCGTTCATTTTCCCCTTAGACGCGCTTAAGGAAACTTTCTCCGCAGCACGGCGCGAAAAGTTTTCCACTCTGTGCGCAAGCGCGGGGCAAATCAGTTTTACCAAGTTTTTCCGAGGAATTTCCTGCTTCGGCTTTAAACCGCAGTTAAGTCAGCGGTTTCAGAGATATATTTTAAGCATAATTTATTTAAATATGATTTGCCTTTCTTTAATTAAAATTCACTTCCTCAAGATTTTCATTGGATGGCGTATTTTATTAGAGAAATCTATGTATATGTTTTCTTTCAAGAAATTACAAAAATCTATCGCCAATACCCCCAAAAACATTACTGAATGTTGTGTACATAATTATATTAACCATGAGTCGCATTTCTTTCATTTCAATGAATTTTTTGTAAAGTTTTCAATGGATGAATTATAACATACATGAAAAGAAATTAAACGCCATTAACTGATAATTATATATTTTTCTTGCTTTTTTACGTCAATGCAAGATACATTAATTTGACTTACCTGTTTCAGTAGCTCTTATCCGATGTTTGTGTTATTAAAAATTTATTATAACTTCTCTATACAGGGTGAGTTTTCTACGATGTTCTATATGGTTATCTCGGAAACCACTGAAGATAGAGAGTCGATTAAATGGGGAAAGAATTACAGTTTTGTGGGGTCATAAATATGCGCCTTTCAGATTTATGAAAAAGTTCATGGCATATTTTAAAAATTGTCCCTAATTCCATTATAATCTATTTTAGACAAAAAGTTTTCAGATAAAAGTTGTAGATAATCACATCCTTAATGAGATTGCGTCCTCAGTTTTTTTCTAAAGTCTGTCATTTTTGACATATGACACAAACATATGTTATTTTTTTTAATTGAAATCATATAGTTGGTCATGACATCATAAAAAGCGCCATTTTTTAAGCTTTTCAGCAATATAAGTTATAATATGTTTTTTTTTAGAAAAATTACTGAGTTATAGCTAATTCATATCATTTTGAACAATTTCACTTAATTAGCCATGGAAACAAGCTCAATCGTCGTTGCCTTCAGAAATGCAAAACTGTCACATCCAAACTTTGTAAATTAAAATGAACAAAAATTTTAAATATGAATTTTTTAAATGAAGAAAAGCGTGTAGAATTATTGGTTCAACTTTTTTTGACCATACATTTTTGAGGATACGTTGGCCGGTGAACGTTACTTACGTTTTTTAGAGAACGGTTTTCAAGACATATTAGAAAAAGTTAAATTTAGATAGTCGCGCATCAATAGAATGGTTCGAACATGACTTTCATTATGACACCTCCCCCTCCTAATGAAAGAAATGTTAGAAATTATTTATATCATAATTACGCCAATTCAGGGATCGGAAGAGGTGGACCGATAATTGCATGGGCCTCCTCGATGAAATAAGAGAGGCACTCGAAGAGGCGGTACGGGAGAACATTTTCTAAAATAAATTAAAATAGTAGTGATATTATTTTTTTAAGTTATAAATCATAACAGAATAAGAATACCATACCAACTAAGTGAAATAGACAAGAAAGATAAGAATTGGCTATAACTCTCAGTAATTGTTCAAAATAAACATACTATACCTTATGTCGCTGAAAAGCATAAAAAATGGCGATTTTTATAATGTCATGTCCAACTATGATTTCTATTTAAAAAACATATGTTTGTGTCATATATCAAAAATGACAGGCTTTAGAAAAAATCAGAAAACACAAACTAATTAGGTATGTGATTATCTACAACTTTTATTTGAAAACTTTTTGTCTAAATTAGATTATAATGGAATTAGGGACAAATTTTAAAATTGCCAAAATTTGTTTTTTTCAAAATATCTAGTAAGCCATGAACTTTTTCAAAAATCCGAAAGGCGCATATTTATGACCCCACAAAACTGCAATTCTTTCCCCAATTATCCGACTTGAACTAGTAGAGGTAGTAAGTAAGGACATCGTAGGAAACTCACCCTGTATCTTTTTATTAGAATTATATATTTTTATAACAACTTTAATAACTACCAACATAATTTATTGACAAGTTAAAATAAAACAACAAATTATCGAGTCTACCCTACATTATATTTTAACACGTTTTGAATAAAATTAGAACGGCACTAATAAACCGGAATTTAAATCGGCCATTTTAGGTCCCCAGAAGTTTTTTGATGTGCTCCTTCTTTAATATTTTTATTCACAGGCTGCACGAAACATCTTAAATTAATAGAAATATATATTTTTAAGTGTGGATGGGCAAGAAGACTTCTAAATATCGTTTAGCTACAGCCATTGAAACTGATGAAAGAATTAGGTTGATGAATGAAATCATATCTGGAATTCAAGTGATTAAAATGTATACTTGGGAAATTCCCTTTGCCAAGCTTGTTGAACTCAGTAGAAGGTGAGTTGAGTAAATTTTGCATCAAATGAACCTAGGTCTAGCATGATATACAGGGTGTTACAAATTCGAGGTACGAGCATTGGTATCTCGGAAACCGTAATAGATACGAAGATGATTAAATTGGGGCAAAGTTGCGCCTTGGAATGTTCACCAAGATGCCATCAAAAAAGATTTAAAAATTTCAGGGATTGCTGAGTTTTTTGGAAAAAACGAATTTTTTTAAATCAATTTTATTTTTTCCTGTCGTTACTTTTTAGAAAATGAAAAAACTAATTCACACACAACATATTCTCATAGCCATCATATTAGGGCCATCTGATAGTATTTTTAGATTTTTAAATTAGCTGATAATTTCTGAGATACAGAGGCCAACTTATTTTTTTTTAAAAACGGACCTGCATTTTTTGTTTGAAGTTTTGAAAGAACTCGGTTTCCTGAGTAAAATGGTATGCCACACTTGATACTTTTTTTTTTGTTTTGGGTACCTTAACATGTGATGAGACCTTGTGGTGACACACATCAAAAGTACATGCCAGAGGTAGCCGACGGTCTATATAGAGTATGGTACCGTAAGAAGAACTCCCACTCTGTTTTTTTAAATTATTTAATCTGATTATATTCATCGAAATAATATTGACCAGCGCTAATTAACATTAAATAAGGAAAATGATACAGAGGCCAACTTATGTTTTTTTTAATACGGACCTACATTTTTTATTTGAAGTTTTGAAAGAACGCGGTCTCCTGAATAAAATGGTATGCCACACTTGATACTTTTTGTTTGTTTTGTGTACCTTAACATGTGATGAGATCTTGTGGTGACACACATCACAAGTACATGCCAGAGGTAGCCGACGCTCTATATAGAGTATGGCACCGTAAGAAGAATTCAGACTCTGTTTTTTTAAATTATTTAATCTGATTATATTCATCGCAATAATATTGACCAGCGCTAATTAACATTAAATAAGGAAAATCGAGCCTGATAGATAATAATATCCAGGTCAGCAATTTAAAGATATAATTTTTAACTTTTCTTATTATGAAATTGAAATCTCATTATACGATCTATTAGATCGTATAATGAGATTAATAAAAATATTAATCGTAGTAAATAAATGAATATTAATCGTAGTTATTATAAATAAATCAACTTCTACAAACTAGTTTCTAATGCTCTAAACGTTCGAAAGGGTTACAACCCTCCCTAATGTACAAATTTATTTTTCGTTCAATCTTATTTATAGCTCTTTGAATATATCTTCTTATGAACGGCAAGAACCTCGCAGGCCATTATGATGTTCTATATACCATTTCCAATCCATCTTCCGGGGAAATGATTCGATTGTTTATATTATATTATATTTATATTATTAATTTTATTTGATTCACCGTATTCAATGTTTTACTCCACGTCATTGTTAAGTTTGAAAGCTTATCAGTATTGTAATGATGAATAGATTAAATATTAAAAAAAAACAGAGCTGGACTTGAAATTAGTTTAAATAAATTGTGTTCAAATGTCCAAAACAAAAAAAAAATATTAAGTGTGGCATATCATTGTACTCAGAAGACAGAGTTCTTTCTATACTTCATATAAAAAATGCATATCAGTATTTAAAAAAAATAATATGGCCTCTGTATCTCACAAATTATCAGCTAGTTTGAATATATAAAAATACTATCAAATAGCCCTAATAAAGTGGCTATAAGAATGTGCAGTTATTTTTTTTTATTTTCTAAAAAGTAACGACAGGAAAAAATAAAAATTATTTTCAAAAAACTCAGCAATCCTTGACATTTTTAAAACTTTTTTGATGAACATCCCAAGGAGCAACTTTGTCCCAATTTAACTATCTTCGTATCTATTCCGCTTTCCGAGATACCAATGCTCATACCTCGAATTTGTAACACCCTGTATATTTGATACCAATTAAACTTTTAGCAAAGAATATTATAGTTTTAAGAACTCTCGTGTGGAAGCTTTAGTGATTTGTCACACGGTGGCGCTTTTGAACATAATCGAAGCCTGAAAATGCTAATATTTTAAATTTTGAGAACTACGCGCCGATATTTCGTACGGTGTTGCCAAAACATATTTTATTTCTCGATATTTAAAGAAATATGTATTGATTATATATTTCGTATTCGTTAGTACATGCGGCATCGTAAGGCTATAAAAACGTAGCTATGAAAATATAATTTTAGATTTTTAATTTTTTTGTACCTTCTAATAAAAATTACTTCTACTCCAATAAAAAATTAACTAGTATGATTATGTGTTATCTGCTAGCTAGTATTAGGAAACTGGAGTAAATACGGAGATATTAATTCGTTCTCTAAGATGAGCACTACTAAGTAATTTTTAAAATTCGACCCATAAGGGGATGTAATTAGATAAAAGGGTGTAATTATACAAAAAAATCTGTACCTACTAGGAGTATGAACTTTTGCACAGATGTAGCGCATTTGAACATTGATAAGCAATTTTTGGAAATGTATAGCTTAAGGGTAGTGAAACTGGGGGTTGAAATTTTGTACAAAAAATGTTAGTTCTAGGAATATGAAATTTTCTACAGAGTTTCCTTAAGTGACGAAAGTGAGTACCTAGAAGCTAATTTTTGACATTCATCCCCTAGAAATAAGGGATGAAAATTTGTACAAAAGTTTGTTACAATCGGTTTTAGAAGTATGAAATTCTGCACAGACGTTCCTTATGTAACGTAATTTAGCACTAAGTAGCATTTTTTGGAAATTCGCCCTCTAAGGGTGTGAAATGAGGGGTGAACGTTCTGAAACAATTCTGTTGAAGGAATATGAAAATTTGCACAGAGGTTCCTTATGTAGTGTAATTGAATAATAAGAGTGATTTTTGGAATTCATTCCTTAAGGGAGTAAAACTAGGGGTGACAATTTGTATAATTTTTTATGTAAAATCCGTTCTAGAACTAGGAGTATGAAATTCTGTTCAGAGGTCCCTTAAATGATGAAAGTGAGTACCTAGAAGCGAATTTTAGGCATGCATCCCCTAAAAAATAAGAGATGAAAATTTGTACAAAAATTTGTTAAAATCGGTTTTAGAAGTATGAATTTTGCAGACGTTCCTTATGTAACGTAATTTAGCACTAAGAAGCAATTTTTGGAAAATCGCCCTCTAAGGGTGTGAAATGAGGGGTTGAACGTTCTGGAACAATAAATTCTGTTCAAGGAATATGAGAATTTGCACAGAGGTTTATTATGTAGCGTAAATGAATAATTAGAGCGATTTTTGGAATTCATTCCTTAAGGGGATAGAACTAAAGGTAAAAATTTGTATAATTTTTATGTAAAATCCGTTCTAGGACTAGGAGTATGCAATTTTGTACAGAGGTCCCTTAAGTGATGAAAGTGAGTACCCAGAAGAAAATTTTGGACATGCACCTAAAAAATAGGCACTCCCTATTTTAACAAAACAATTAAAATAAAAAATTTTATCTAAAAAATAAAAAAAAAGTTGGGGTAGACCACTCTTATCACTTAGGGGAATAAAAAATAGATAACAACCTAGGAATAGGTTGTGACCAAACCAAACCAAACCAGACCTACTGAATATACATATAAAATTTTATCAAAATCGGTCTAGCCGTTTCGGAGATGGTAACAAAAAATTAAAAAAACAACCCCTATTAAAAAATAGGGGATGATGGTAGAACGTTGAAAATTTAGGGTTGTTTATATTTTTTAATGCCAAATAAAAAAAAATATATTTTTTTAATAAAAAAATGGGGGTAGGCTACCCTTATCACTTAAGGGTATAAAAAATAGATAACAAACTATTTTCAGACCTACTCAATATACATAATAAAATGTCATCAAAATCGGCCAAGCCGTTTCGGGGATGGTAACAAAAAAATAACCCCTATTAGAAAATAGGCGATGATGGTAAAACGGTGAAAATTTAGAGTTGTTTGTATTTTTTAAGGCCAAATAAAAAAAATATAATATACATTTAAAATTTTATCAAAATCGGTCAAGCCGTTTCGGAGATGGTAACAAAAAAATAACCCCTATTAGAAAATAGGGGATGATGGTAGAACGGTGAAGATTTAGAGTTGTTTGTATTTTTTAAATCCAAATAAAAAAAATATAATATACATATAAAATTTTATCAAAATCGGTCAAGCCGTTTCGGAGGTGGTAACAAAAAATTAAAAAAACAACCCCTATTAAAAAATAGGGGATGAGAACGGTGAAAATTTAGTGTTGTTTGTATTTTTTAATGCCAAATAAAAAAAATAAAAATATTTTTTTTTACAAAATAAAAAAATGGGGGTGGACTACCCTTATCACTTAAGGGTATAAAAAATATATAACTACCTATTCTTACACGTACTGAATATACATATAAAATTTCATCAAGATCGGCTAAGCCGTTTCGGAGGAGTACGGTAACCAAAACTCTAACACGGGAATTATATAAGATAATATTATATTATGTAAACTGCGGAGTGCGGAGTGCGGAGAACGGAAAGACTGATTATAGCAATAGATAAAATTTAAAACTATAATTTAAAACTATTCAAGAAAGTACACACAAAACAAGGCAACGCCGCGCGTTTATTCGTTCAATTCCGAGCAAAATAGCGAGGCCCCACGAAGTTGGGACCTCGCTCGCCAAAGCGAGGCTCCATCGACAGGTCAGATTTTGAGGCGAGACGAGACTTCTAGCTTTTAGTTACGTAATCGAGGACGCGATTTTTAAATTCATTGTTACCCACCATAGACGTGTGGTGACGAAAAATACGCACTTATATTGAACATTGGGTGTCTTGACTTGACAATAAAAACCAAAAAATATAAACTTAAGTCACACAAAGGTCTTAAATTAGAAGTTATATTAAATATTGATTTAAGTCTTTACGAAAATTATTTGGCTAAAAAGAAAATGATTTAAGTCAAAGACTTAATACTCAAATCATTTAAACATTATGTTGAAATTTCCTTAAGATTTAAATCTTTCTGATTTTAGAAATGATTTAAAACTGAAGATTTAAATCTTTTTGAAACTGACTCTTGCAGCTCCGATTGTCATTCCCAAGACGTACATAAAGTCTATCTTTCTAGTTTTTATGCTAGAAATGACGTTATTATTTTATCGTAATGAAGTGCGATAAAAATATTATCATTCGTTCAGTTATACGAATTCAACCTATAATTACCTAATTCTGATTTCGCAGACCCGATTGTTATATTTTAATTATTTCTTTAATAACGTTATTTAAAAACATATCTAGGTCGACGTCATCCAGCTGGTTTACTGAAATTATATTTTACATGATTTTTTCCCAAATTGAGATAAACCCAAGTCGTCCTAAATTGAAATATTGACAGTATTAATACAACATTTTTGTTTTAGGAAAGAAATTCAACAAATCAAGAAAATATCTGTAATAAGAGCCATTATGATGTCCTTTAATATGTTCTTAAACTCAACTACCATATACATATGCGTTTTAGTATATTTCTTTACCGGAAACGTACTAGATGCTCAGTACGTCTACGTAGTATCCTCATTTTATGGTATTCTGAGAAGTACAGTAACCACGTTCTTCCCTCAAGGGGTCACTCAGTTTGCCGAGGCAAGTATATCAGTAAAAAGAATTAAACAATTCTTGCAGCACGACGAAGTCCAACTTGACTCAAGTTCCACATTTCTTAATGCTTTTCGATCTAGTGAAAAAACTAACAAATCAGTTGGTATTCATCTAAAGGATGTTTCTGTAAAATGGACCAAGTCACTTGAAGAGAATGCTTTAGATAACTTAAATGTTGAGGTGGAGTCTGGTCAATTAGCCGTAGTGATTGGTCCTGTTGGAAGTGGTAAAACAACTCTATTGCACACAATTCTGGGCGAACTAGAGCCAGTGTCCGGTATGGTGGACGTGGGTGGTTCGATTTCGTATGCCTCTCAGGAACCGTGGTTATTTGTGGGCAGTGTACGTCAGAATATTATTTTCGGTCAACGGTTCGACGCTCGACGATATTACGAAGTGGTAAAAGTATGTGCCTTAGAAAGAGACTTCGCACTGTTTCCTCACGGCGATCGAACTATAGTCGGTGAACGTGGTGCATCAATTAGTGGTGGTCAAAGAGCTCGTATCAATCTTGCCCGTGCAGTTTACAAACGAGCGGATATTTATCTGTTAGACGATCCGTTATCTGCAGTCGATGCCCACGTCGGAAAACAACTGTTCGAAGACTGCATAACCGGTTACCTTAAAAACAAGTGCGTTGTTTTGGTTACTCATCAGCTACAATATTTGAAAGACGCCAAGAAGATTTACCTTTTTGGATCAAAAACAATCGAACATACGGGCACTTATGAAGAAGTACAGAATTCCGGCAGAACATTTACGCAACTTCTTAGTGAACTTGAAGACGTTCTTGATGAAGAAGATGCTGAAGAATACGAAACGGAAGAAAATGAAGATATCAAACCAGCCAGAAGAAGAAGAGTGTCTACCAAGGAAGTTGTGCCAACAAATGTAAAGATGGTAATACAAAACAAACTGGCTAAATTACCACCGGAGCGGTAGTCTAGACTAGAAAATTGACGAAAGAAATATTATTTTACATATTTATTAACATGAATACCGTCGAACAAGCAGGTAAATTTGTCAAGCACGGCGGTTGTTGCTAAATATTTACCGGGTGTTTCTCACAAGTGGCTCACCCCTATAACGTTTTTATTTTTTCAGTTGATTTTTAAAAGACACCCTTGGTATTTTTTACTTTTTTCGATAGACAATGACATTCGGAATAGAATGACGTATCATATGTCAACTTTTGACATTTTCGCTTAAAATCGTATTTTAAATTGCAATCTACAGTGTCATGGCTGTTTTAAGACTAATTTTTAATCAAGGAGCCTTGGAAAAATAGATTTGATTTTCTAATGTTTTTTCGTGTCTTATCTTGGCCGGTTAGAAGATGCCCAAATCGTATTTTTAATCATATCTCATTTTTTCAAATGGAACGAGAGTGACTCATTAGCATTTTTGGAAAAAGCATTCATTAAGAATACCTAATTTGATACAATACTTTTGAATTTCGAGACAAATTGTCGTTATGAACTGCAGGTTATAAAGGTTCAAATAAACCATATGCAAAAATGTCAAAAGTTGACATAATATATGTCACTCTATTCTCGTTCTATTCAGAGTGTCATTTTCTATCGAATAAAATAAAAAAAATACGGAGGGTATCATTTGAAAATCAAAAATTGTAGTCCTTTCCGGTGGAACAGGATGTGCCCGGCAATAATTGAATATGTCAATCGATCCTGATTTCATATATACTAACATACTAAATCTCGTGCGCTTTGTGCGCATACTTGAAGTGACTTCTTACTAACAGCTGTTATTATTCATGTTGAGGATTTATTTTTAAATTAATGTTAATCGTTAGGCAACCAGTAAACTCATAGAATATGTATTTCTTTTGCATAATCAAAATTGTCACTCTAAATTTTACATAACCAAATTGTCACTCTAAATGGGTCTTTTTTAGACAGATGTCAATTGTCTTGTCATTATTCAATTTATTATTCGAATTCTCATAATGTTGTTAACAAAGTTTCATCTTAAAATGACATCAGAGTTGTTTATCACTATATAGCTCAATCACAGTTGTTTATCTCCATCATTTATCACTATAAATAATTCATTATTTATAGTGATTTACAGTAATTTTATTAAATTATACAAATATTCTCATTGATTATTGGTTTGAAATAAATATGAAAGTGTCCTCCAATGAAAATGCGAGTTACTAACTCTAAATTCTAATTCTGAGCTGGCAAATGAGCTAGATGCTTTACCTAGACCGTTATTCAGAATCTACAAACCTATCGATGAAAATATGATTGAAATCAAGGTTAGTACAGTTTCAAGTTTATTATAGTAATTTTCTAAGCCGCGTATATCACAGATCGTTACCCAATGTTACCACAAGCTTCTTCGTCGGAGTAGATTATCACGAGATAATGGGGTTAAATTGTTTAACAAAGAGGTAGATCTACCCCGAAGGGGACTTTCGTCCGTCAGATTAATTGCATGCCGCCGTCATTCAGCGACAAGTCAATTCAATTTTCCACCGGCATTTATAGATAGAGGAATATCATGCCGCCCGATGACGGCATTTTTTGTATATACTAACAATACCGCCGCGCCGGCAGTTGTTTAGCCAGTGCCAATACAAAAATCTTGAAAAGTGCCCGTAAATTATATAATTTTTAGGATCCTCAAATCGAAAAAGAATCAAGAGGAAGTGGTACCATTGGCTGGACAGTATACAAGTCGTATTTTGTCTCTGGAGGTCACTGGTGTAAAATTTTAATATTGTTTCTAATATTTGCCATGACGCAAGCTCTGGCAAGTTTATGTGATTATTTTTTGACATTCTGGTAATATATTTTTCAATATACTGTACAGGGTGAGTCAACGATAGAGCAAAGTCCATTATCACATTTGTTTGAAGGTTTACAAAAAAACGTTAAATATAAAAGTTATAGCGTTGATTGAAAGAATTGGGAAGATACGCAACCCATGATACAAAGAATACAAGGTATGATATTGCGCAGGTTGGTTACTACGTCACAGGTGATAAACGACACCATTGGTCGGCAAGCTCCGCGCGCCAATTTCAAATTGTCAAACAGATGACACAATAAACGCGAAAATAATTTTTCAAATGTCAAGCTCGATAATTTGACATAACTTTTGGGGTTATGTCCTGATTCTTCCCTATTTTAGGTCTTTTTTTTATTAGTGGCAATTGAACAATATGGATATTTTTCTGTATGGCGTATGACGTCACAGGTGGTATGCGCAAACTTAACGAAATTGGAGCCGCTATCGATCATACCTTGTTTTCTTTGTACCATGTACGCAACCTAATGTGCGAATTTGTGACAAGACTGATTTGATTTCCCGTTACGTCTCAAGTGCTGTACGGTGGAGGCACCAATACTTCTGCGGCCAACGCATAAAACGCTTTATTTTCTCTAATTTGGTCAGCGAAGGCATATCGAAGATAGTGTAGAACTGAAAGCGACAGTATTGCCATAGTAAAATGTATAATATCTGTAATTTGCTTGACGAAAATATCTTTGGATAAAAAATCCTGGTTTTTGTATTGAAAATTTATTCGTGTTAAACATAGAATAAACAACAAAAATTAAAATTCTTTTATATGTATTCAGTACCATGTCGAATGATTCGTATGAAGTATATTCGTATATATTCATACAGCGTATGAAGTGAACGCCGTTCTTTGTTTAATCATATAATATTATATTAAATGGTTTAATGATATAAATCCGTATTATTACGTACTGTACCCAAAATCTACGGATTTGTCAGTAGTTCTGGCAACACCGTCTCCCGCAACCACTCACTCTGTCGACTGAAAGCAGAACTACAGTACAGTATCCTTCATCCGCTGCGCTGTAAACGACTTGATAGTCGTTAGCGTTGATGCGCGCAGCTAAACTAAATCTCGGAATTCTCAGGCTGACGGTACATCTCGGATAGGTTTTGTGCCACGAAATCGCCCATAAAGTTGCGCAATGGTATTAAAAATATGGGTAAAAATAGAAAATATTATAAATCGCAAACTATTAAAAATAGGTATATGACATACTTAATAAAAGTTGAAGAGTTTTGTAAAATCTATCAGAAAAAATGATAATATATAGGGTGTACCATTTAAAGAAATTTGAAATTTCTTAATTTTAAATAAGTAGTTGAAATTCATAAATATATTTTGAACACCCTGTAGCATCTTACTAAAATATCTTTAAATACATCTTTTCCTATGTCTCTATAAAATTTTCCTACTAAATTTTAGTTGTCCAACTTCAGAAACAATGAGATCATCGAGAAATTTTTACCGCACGGCAATCTAACATTTGTTTAGACAAATTTAAATATTACACAAACTATTAATTTTAGGTATAAACATTATATATAAAAAAAAGTTATGGAATTTAACGCAGAATCTGAAAATAAAATAAAAAATAGGGTGTTGCATTTAAAAAAAATGTTATATTCGCCACACTTTTTTGAAGCACCCTGTATCCTCTATAATAATTTTAAAATATGTATCTTAACCGTCCCTATAACTTTTATATTTAATATTTTTTTGTAAACCTCGAAACAAAGGAGATAATGGACTTACTCTATCGTTGATTCACCCTGTATATTCATATTTATTTTTTTAATTAGAACCCAGAGTATATTAAAAAACTGCGAACTATAACCAAGTTTATTGCTAATTTATTGTAGGGTAGAAATAGTAAAGGGTAGTTTTATTTTAGGGTTAATATGAACCAAATCAAGAAAATGGAAGAAAATGAGACGTACCTTAAAAACCAAGAAATATCTAGAATCGTCGAGCATGGAACTTTCACCGTTGATCCTAACACATATAATGGTTCAAGGATTCTCTCCAATAATAATTCCATTATAACTGAGCATACACCTTTTCAAGAATTCTGGCTTACACACATGACTGATCAGGTTCTCGCAATAGCATATACAGTGATAGTTTTGATGCTGATATTAATGACAATAACCAGATTATTGGTTTTCTACAGATTTTGTAATAAAGCATCAATTCGATTGCACCATAATATGTTTTATAAGATAGTATACGCTACAATGAGATTTTTTACTGTTAATCCTTCAGGAAGAATTCTCAACAGGTTTTCTAGAGATATGAATCAAGTAGATGAAGCATTGCCTGTTACTTTACTTGACACTTTGCAGGTTTGTATAGTACATTTTTTTTATAACGAATAGTAGAAATTGGTTTATATTTTATTCATAAAACGTAATAAATTTTGAATTTTACTCAGAGTTGAAGTCTTAAAAAAAATTGTGTGTGCACTATGTGCGCATATTTGAAGTGAAACTTCTTACTAACAGCTATTAAATGAAAGGTTTGACGGACATGTTTGAAAAAGTGTAGTTTGAACTGTTGAAAAAGTAATAAAAAAATTGTGTGTGCACTATGTTCGTCTGTCTGCCCGTCTGTCCGTCTGAGGACTCCATTCGGTTACCTCTATCCACGTGCCGAGTTTGGTTCCAATCGACCCATAACTAAGAAAAATCCTGATGATTTCATGACATGTGTCGTACACGGTCAAGTTGGTCTTGGTCCAATCTATCGACATACCAAATTCCATGTTAAGGTTGATTCTCACAATACCTTCCGTTTCCATTCGGAAGGGTATCAGAAACAGCGTTGTCAAGTTCTTACATTTGTACTGTACCAGCTCTGTTAACATTTTGCTGATATTTATTTATTCTTTTACCTCTTAATTAAATCTATTACCTATTTCAAAAGATACAAATTTTTAAAATAATACTTTCGTAATGATATAAATTGTACAATAAAAAGTATGGAACTGATACGGAATGGCAGCTTACGTATAGCGTGAATGCAATAAAAATACGCAACGGATATGGAATGGAAGAATCAACCTTATAAAGAGAGAGAATCTTTGAGAATCAACCTTATAAAGGTTGATTCTCACTATACCTTCCGTTTCCATTCCATATCCATTCCAAATCCGTTCAGTATTTTTTATTGTATTGACGCTATGCGTAAGCTTCCGTTCCGTATCAGTTCCAAACCTTAAAGATTGATTCTGGAATGGATATGGAATGGAAACGGAAGGTATAGTTAGAATCAACCTTATAAAGGTTTATTCGTTCCGTATTTTTAATTCTATTGGCGCTATACGTAAACTTCCTTTCCGTATCAGTTCCCAACCTTAAAAGTTGATTTTGGAATTGATATGGAATGGAAACGAAAGAATCAACCTTAAAGCTTGATTCTCACGACACCTTCCGTTTCCATTCCATATCCGTTCCGTATTTTTTATTGTATTGACGCTATACGTAACCTTCCGTTCCGTATCAGTTCCATACTTCTTATCGTACAAATTATATCATTACGAAAGTTTTATTTTAAGAACGTGTATCTTTTGAAAAAGGTAATAGATTTAAGTAAGAGGTGAAAAAATAAATAAATATCAGCAAAATGTTAACAGAGCTGGTACAAATGTAAGAACTTAACAACGCTATTTCCGATACGCTTCGGTCCGTCCGCCAAATAAATGTATGGAAGGAAAGGATATGGAACGGAAGGGAAACGGAACGGATAGTGTGCATTGTCCTATTCATTTACATGACATAATATTTTATGTAAACGGAAGGGAAACGGAAGATAGCTGATACGGAAGCTATAGTAAGAGTCAACCTTTAATCGGACGATTTTTTCTAAGATGTGGGCTGTCGTTACCAGTTTTCCTCTCGCCTGTTGTGTCACGTGTCGTGTCACCGCCTTGAATTTTTATTCCCAGCGCACGTAAAGAACTTACACTTCAAAAATTCATTCAATTCAACATTTGTTATTACAGTTGGAGGTTGGAATCTTTGGTGTTACAAATAGCAAAATAAAATACTAATTCACCACAGTACACCTAAACACTTCAACACTTTTAAACACTGAAGAAGTGTTTTGGTTTGTTATGGTGAATTAGTGATTTATTTCTTTAACATTTGTTATTATTAATATATATTTTTATTATTTATATTTTATTAATTTTATTATTTATTTTTTTATTATTTATAGGGGTGTAAGGGGTATTGAAGCGATACATATAACCTAGCTTACCCAAAAGTCAACCTCACCTTCACGTGGTGCACCCTGTTTTCACAAACGAGGCTCTGACGTCCGAGTATAGGCGGTATAACGCTATACAACCCTCAAACCTACCATCGTTCTGGGGAAGAGGAGAAGTAGACTACTCCTACCCGGCCGAGCACGTAGCACAAGGGAACTATTGTCTCAGTCCTCACTGTGCCATAGTCATCCCGTGCTACAGTTGCAGCCAAACTGTGCGGCAGCGTAACCGTCACAGTTTAACCCCTTTACGCAGCTAACACTCATCAAAGATGGAACATTCGAGTGGGACAAAATCATCGTCCGGAGGTAAAATACCCCCTCGATCGGATCGCCGGGAGGGGGTGCCTACTCGAGCGTATCATCGGAGAATTAAGCAGCGTCAATGTTGCACGTTTGCGGCGTGGAACGTCCGCACTCTCCTGGACAGGACAAACTCTAATCGATCAGAAAGAAGAACTGCTCTGGTCTCACAGGAACTCCGCCGGCTAAGTATAGATGTTGCCGCTCTTAGCGAAACCCGCTTTGCAGATGACCAGTCTCACGGGGGAGCATTCCACCTTCTTTTGGAAGGGTCACCCTGCCCTACACAGTAGAATTCATGGCGTAGGCATTGCTGTCAAAGACGAAATCGCCACCAGTTTAACAGAAGTGCTCATTGTGGTCTCCGAACGTCTCCGTTGGAGTCTCCGAACGTCTCCATTGGAGTCTCCGAACGTCTCATGACCCTAAGGTACCCCATATCAGATAAAACTTACCACAATATCATTAGTGCCTACGCTCCTACCCTAACCGCTAAGGTTGAGGAAAAGGATAAATTTTACCAAGATCTACAAAATGCTCTCCAACGAATTCCAAAGCAGGAGCGAATCATCTTGCTAGGTGACTTTATTGCACGTGTCGGCAATCAGCAAGAAATATGGCCAGACGTATTGGGAAAACATGGAATAGGAAACGTAAATAGCAATGGTGAACGCTTGCTAACAACATGCACAGAGTACAACCTTTGCATCACCAATACATGGTTCAAGCTGAAAGACAAGTTTAAAGTTACCTGGAAACATCCCAGATCAGGCCACTGGCATCAATTGGACCACGTCATCGTTCGAAGGAAGCATCTGAAAGATGTCAGACTTACAAAAGCCAGAACAGATGCCGAATGTGGTACTGACCACCAACTTGTAGTTTCGAAAATGAAACTTCAATTAAAACCCAAACATTCACACTGCAAAAAGCAAAACAATATGACCAGATTAAACGTACGGAGTCTAATGAACAACGACACCGCCAACGCCCTCCGGGAAGCCATCAGAAAAGCACTTCCACCGATAACCTCAATCTCCGAAGCTGAACAAGGCTGGACACAATTGAGGGATGCGATTTATAATACCAGCGAAGAAATACTGGGAAAATCCAACAAAAAGAAACAACCAGACTGGTTTAACGAAAATCAACCACATATACATACAGGCTTTGTTGGAAGAAAAGCATAGAGCACATCAAGCAGTCACTGCAAATCCACACAATCCAAGGCTGGGAGACAACTTTAAAGCAGCCAACAACACGCTTCGAAGAAACCTGCGCCAACTAAAGGATAACTAGTGGTCACAAAAAGCAAATAAGATTCAAGAGTACGCCGCGCATCACGGCTATCGTAAATTCTTCGAGGCTGTAAAAGAAGTATACGGCCCAACTAAGAACGTAAGCTGCCCAATCAAGGCACAAAACTGTGAACTTCTAAAAGAGGAAGAGCAAATCAGAAATCGCTGGAAAGAGCATTTCAGCCATATCCTTAACCAAGACAATATCCCCAATATGCAAGCACTAAACACAACACCTCAGTATAACAGCATTGATGTATTAGATATCCCAATAACGGAACAGGAAATAAGGGCCTCCATAAAACAACTTAAAAACAACAAATCGGCTAACTGTGACGCGATTCCAGCGGAAATCTATAAGTGTGCAAGCAAAGAACTTATTGGTCATCTTAAGACTCTCTTCGATGTCATATGGGAAAGCGGAGAGGTACCTCAGGACTTTCGCAACGCGAATATAGTAAATATATTTAAGAACAAAGGAAGTGCATCAGATTGTGGAAACTACCGAGGAATTTCACTACTGGTTATCGGAGGTAAAGTTCTGGCAAAAATTATGTTAAACCGCCTGCACTCACATATAGAAAAAATCCTCCCAGAATCGCAAACGGGCTTTCGCACCAACCGCGGTGCCATTGATTCCATATTTTCCGTCCGCCAACTACAGGAAAAAGTAAAGGAACATCAGAGTAAACTTTATGTTGCATTCATCGACCTAACGAAAGCCTTCGACTCTGTAAACAGAGATACGCTTTGGACAATTATGCAAAAGTTCGGAGTGCCCAACAAATTTCTTAGTGTGTGTAAAAGCCTCCATAACAACAACAAGTCGAGAGTGTCACATCATGGATCACTGTGCGATCCCTTCCTGACAAATACAGGAGTTAGGCAGGGATGTGTTCTAGCTCCTCTCCTATTCAACATATTCATGGCAGCGCTCTCTATTATAGTGGACGGCAAACTGCAGGAGAGAGGAATGGGTGTTAGATACAGGTATGACGGCGGTCTGTTCAACATAAAAGACTCAGGGCAAAAACACGTATAAAATTCATCACAGAACTCCAATACGCTGATGACTGCGCTCTAGTTGCAAATACGTTACAGCAATTACAGGAAATGCTGAACACATATACCTCGGCATACGAGACTTTGGGCCTTAAACTGACGATAAAACAAAAATCATGTGCACTCCCCCGGAAAATCATAACAGCGCTATAAAAATCGGAGAAGAACTGTTGGAATATGTATCGGAATTTAATTACCTCGGCAGTTTGATTTCGGAAAAGGCTCTGAAATTCAGCACAGTATCAGCAGCGCCTCGAGAGTATTCTGGAAACTAAAAGACAGGGTTTTCTACAATCATGACTTGAGCACTAAAACGAAACTTGCAGTGTATCGAGCAGTAATAATCCCCACCATGTTATATGGAAGCGAAACCTGGGTGCCGTACCGCCGGCACACGAGCGCATTAAACAAGTTGCAACAGAGACACCTTAGACAACTTTTAAGAATCAAATGGTACCACCATGTCTCAAACGTATCAGTCACTAAAAAAGCAAGCTGCGAGAGCGCTGAAGACATGATTACTAAATCTCGCTTAAGATGGGCTGGCCACGTATGCAGGATGCAAGAAAACCGCCTACCGAAATCTCTTCTTTACGGTGAACTTGTAGAGGGTAAGAGGAAACCGGGTAGACAACTCAAAAGATACAAGGATGTTGTTCATGAAAACTTAACGGGGATAAGTATGCAGCATCAGTGGGAGGAAGCAGCGCACAATAGAACGCAATGGAGGAGAATTGTAACTTCAGTTAATAACGACAACCAAAAAGTAAAGAGGCAACAAAGTAATGAGATTTTTGAATGTCCGGAGTGCGGAAGAGAGATAAGATCACGTAGCCGGCTTTTCAGTCACAGAAAAGCTCATGACAGGAAACGCCTTGCGTAACCATCTTTTGATGCGTGTCAAATACTCGTCAGCGAGTAATGGCAGTAGTAGTAGTAGTAATAGTTTTATAATAAAAATAAATTTAATTAAATTATATTACTTTATGTGTACTTTTAGAGAGTGAAATGAATGATAAAAAATCGTTTTTTCTACAAACGTCAGTAAAAATGTAATTTTTAACGCATGCTGTCAGTGCCTAAAATGTGACATTATGTCACTGATGGTAAAAGTAATTTACTTTTAACACTGAAGCGAATCAATTACCATAGCAACCATAAACTTCATACCTAATTAATTTGATTTCAGAATGACATATTATGAATTATTCATTAACGTAAAAAGTAATAATACCTTGATATATACGAGCATAAACTTGTTTGTAGAAAAAATAGTGTATGATAATGTGTGCTAAAAGTGATTTTATTTTGTTCGAATGAATGGACACACGCCGAAGGCTTCAATTCAACAAGACAAGCTTCCCTTCTCGCAAAATAAAATACCACTTTTAGCACTTATATCATAAATAACATTATAGGTCTGCATTAAAATCGGCCCTGACACCATTCTTGCCGATTCTTATATAAAATGACCCCCTCAATCCAAATATGACCTGTTTCTCCCCATCACCCCCCGTTTTTGGGGAAGACCTTTTTACCTATTTTTACTGAAAAGTGGTAAAAATATGATAAAAATAAAGAAGGGGTGCCTAGAAGAAAGGGGAAGCTAAAATCAGCAGGAATGGTACCAGGGTTCGAAAAAAAATTTGCAGTCCAGTGTTATTTGAAAAAAAGTCAGGACGAAATTTTATTTAATTTTATTATTACAGATATCGCTGACTGTTGTTGCTATTACAACGGTAGTTACTACTGTAAATCCTTGGATGTTATTACCAACAATTATAATGCTGACAATATTCTATTTTATGAGAGTGGTATTTTTAGCTACCAGTAGAGATATTAAACGACTAGAAGGAATCAGTAAGTAGCTTTCATTTTTTTGCATAACACACTCACCGTCACGAAAAACCGGCACCTTAAAATTTTCATGTATTTTAAAGTTTAATATATTTTGTTCTAGTGGGCCGATTTTAATGATTTTTTAAGCAATTTATAGCTAAATTATTTGACATTTTAATATATTTTTCTAAATTAAAAATGAAAATTCATAATATCTGTCAATTATACGAGGGCAAACAAAATATTGATAATTCGGTGAAAGTTTGGAACACCCTGTGGAATATGTTAAGACAGCAAGAAATTTAAAAATAACTTTATCATCTAGATACACCCTTCCGCGATAGTCTGTTTTTAGTTTATTTCAATATCTTTATTTTTGTTGAAAATATTCGCTTTTGAAAAAGACACTAACATGTTTTCGTAATTTTTCATTAAAACTATGCTTTTGCTATTGTTCCTAGTCCTAGTCCTACGTTTAAAAAACGGTTAAATAAATAATATCTAAAACTTTGGGGTGGGTTCATTTTACGAAGGAATTCTGAGTATTTTTTCAAGAATTTTTGCCCGTGGTTCAATTATTCAGTTTTGTAAAGATAGGATTTGGTTTTCGATTTGGCAAATAGGATATACCTAAGCAGATAGCAAAATACAAAGATGTTTTATAATCATTTTGTTATTTGCCACGGCACTTAGCAAATGACTAGCCAAATAACCATTTGCCTAAAACTTTTATTATGCCTTATTTACTATGCTTTATGCCTATACAGGGTCGATGTAATGTATAGAAACGGTCGATTATTAGGTAAAATATATGAGGTACCGCAAAAAATTAAGTATAAAAGTTAGAGAGTTTTTAAATATCTATTAGCGGGTAATTATTGAGGTGTGGAGATCATATTGCGAAGATTTATACAAAGACAGTGAGTAATATAACTATGTCGACCACCACGAAAATTCAGAGAAAGAACCGGACATCCTTAAAAGTGAAGTTGAATTGGCCATAGATAAATTAAAATACCATAAAGCACCAGGTTCAGACCTAATGACAGCAGAAATAATAAAAGCCGTTAAAGAACCTGGATTAGAAATGCTTCATCTGATCTGTAATAAAATATGGCACACTGGAGAATGGCCCGACGACTGGACACACTCCACCATTGTCACTCTCCACATGAATGGGAGCATACATAAGTGCAGCAACTATCGTACAATTTCCCTCATCTCACATGCCAGTAAAGTAATGTTGCAAATTATAAATGAAAGACTGAAAGCTTTTCTAGAAAGAGAAATTCCAGCAGAACAAGCAGGTTTCACCAAGGGCACTCGGGAACATCTTCTGAATATGCGCCAAATCATAAAGAAAGCAAGGAAATTCAATATCTCTCTTTATATTTGTTTCGTAGACTATAAAAAAGCTTTCGATAAAGTCGGATGGCATCACCTGTGGAAAATCTTACAGGAAGTGGGGGTACCGCAACACCTTATTTCACTTATCATTCAGTTGTATCAGCATACTACAGGATCAGTTAGAATACTGGATTCAGCTTCAAAGGAATTTTCTCTCGAACAAGGAGTCAGACAGGGGTGTATATTGTCTCCTCAACTATTTAACATATACGGAGAATACATAATGAGAAGGTCGCTAGAAACATGGGAAGGAGGCATTTCAATAAATGGCCAAAAAATAAATAATCTACGCTTTGCAGATGATACAGCACTACTCGCTAACAATCAAGAAGAGTTAATCAATTTAGTAAATAGGGTAGAAAAAGAAAGCAATCGGCTCGGTCTGGAACTAAATACGCAAAAAACCAAAATTATAATAGTTGATAGGCAACATAACAACCATCCAAATATAAGTCATATCGACCGCTTTGAAGTCGTTAAGTCATACGTATACCTGGGGGGATCACTATTGACAAATACAGGCACATCGGAAGAAGAGGTGAAGCGTAGGTGCAACATGGCAAAGGTAGCTGTTGGGAGACTGACCAAGATCTGGAAAGATCGCCAGATTTCAAGAGCCACCAAAAACCGGCTAGTCAACTGTTTGATACTCCCAATATTGACGTATGGCTGCGAATCGTGGACTCTCAGGTAATGGAACGTAAGAAGATCGATGCTACCGAGATGTATTGTTATAGACTTATGCTCCGTATCCCATGGACTGAACGCCGTACAAACGTTTCCATTATAAATGAACTTAATATTACTAACAGGCTTTCCTGTAAAATCCGACTAAAACAACTAAAATATTTTGGACATATAATGAGGAAAAGTCCGGACAATATGGAAAGACTCATAATTCAAGGCAAGGTGGAGGGACGTAGACCACGTGGCCGCTCTCCAAATCGATGGATAGACCAGATCACGACTAGCTGTAGCAAGCCAATGCACGATGTCATCGAGATGACAAAAGACAGAGGCGCATGGAGAAAAATCATCCATGATGTTACGCTGACCACTACACTCCCTAATGGGGGTCAGGACTGAAGAGAGAGAGAGAGAGAGAGGGTAATAAATTTAAGAATACAGGGTCGGTCATTTCATTCTTTTAAATGGAACCCCTTGTATATTATTGCCATATTTCGGTTCTTCTTTCAATTCTAAGCAAAAATCGGGATACACACAATATACCTCAAATCAACCGTTTTCGAATTATTGACTATTGAAAATATCACTTAAACAATTCGATTTAATTAATTTCGATGTATTTGGTTTCATTTAACGATGCCATTTTGCGGAAACTGTGATACTTAATAATATTTGACATTAGTTTTCCAGTTAGCATTTATAGATGTATAAAATGAGAGATTACTTATATCAAGTCTGGACAATACAAAATTTTCGTTTAACATTTCAAAATCAAAACTTCTTAATTCGGAACTTGTTGAATTTAGGTACATTATGTGTATTACGATTATGTACCTCAATTCAAAACTTAATTGACTTAAATCGACTGTATTTTAGCAAGAAGCCCAGTTTATTCCCACTTGACTGCATCACTTCAAGGCTTAACAACTATTCGAGCATTTGGTGCCCAGGAGATACTAAAAACTGAATTTGACAACTACCAAAATTCCTACAGTTCGGCCTATTTCATGTTCCTGTGCGCTAATCGCGCGTTTGGATTCTGGCTTGATATGCACTGTGTGGTTTTTATCGCTTTAGTCACACTTAGTTTTCTATTTTTTGATACAGGTAGGTGCTTTACTTAAATGCATTATTATTTTAAGTAATTAAATGAACTAGTGATGGGCAAGAGACTGGACTTGGTTTTGGTCTTGCACAAAAAACAAGACCAAGACCAAGACTCGCAGCTTATCTGCAAGACCAAAACCGATCAAGTTGTCGTCAAGTAAAGCCCCTTGGCGACAGTTCCTGGAACCTCGCTGGCCATTATACTGCTCCACCATTTCCAATTCATATTCCAGGGTAATGATTTGATTGTTTATATAAGGTGGCGCCTCTCATACGTCGCGGAGGCTCCAAGGAAAACGACAGTTTGTATTGAAATAAAATTGTGTGAGCATATGTAGATTAATTCAGAGCACTTTTTAAAAATATAGAGTTCTAGGGTGGCCGCAAAAAAAGTTACATATCAAAGTTGTGTTTTTTGTAATGGAACACCCTATATATTAATTGATTTTCGGATTCTGGGAGAAAAATTAAGGTGAGTTTTTTAAGAGAACTATATGACTAAAATGTAAGGTTTTTGACATATTTAACATTTTCTAGAAATAAAGAGCAATTTTTAAATTACAATAAAAGCTACATAAATTGGAGTTTACCCGGCATAGCCTAATATGTAGTTAAATTAAATATTGTACTTTAAATCAAACTAAAACTTGATCCAAAAAGTTATACAGGGTGAGACAAAATTAATATTGAACATTGGTCACCTTTAAAAGCATGTTACTTTTTTATTTTAAATAGAACACCCAGTATATTATTCCGATATTCAATGGAGAATTCATGTCTCTTCAAAATACTATTAAGGTTGTGTACCCCTTAAACAAAGATTTTCCTAGATATTTTCATTTACATGATATGATCTGGGTAGATCTTTATTATTTGATAAAATCTAGGGTAGTTGTGATATGTCTAACGTTGTAGAATGTAGAATGTTTAGAAGGGGAGTTAATCACCGCGACCTTATAGATCTATTGTGTCTGACGTTACTTCAACATAGCTGTCTAATTAGTCCAACTTTAACAACTAGTTACAATATCATTTTGTGTCAGTTAAAATAAAAAAATAAATTCTAAGAAATTTGGCGAAAATGCAAATTTATTTTACATCAGAGAGAATGATAAGATTCTATTAGTTGGTGAATGCAGTGTGCATTCACCGAGGCATTCACCAATTAATAGAATACTTAAATGCTCCTGATTTTATCTAGTCTGGTTTTTTTTATGGGGATATGTTAAAGACAGTGTATAAAAAACTCGACCAACTATTGTCGACAACATGAGAGAAATTATTGTAGCTGCTTTTCGAGGTAGAACTCTACATTAGCCTTTTAAAATGAAAATATCCTTTAAAAAGACAATCATTTTATGCAGTTAACAGGAAAGGAAGCATTTTGAGCATTTGATTTCATCTAGCTAATTTTTATCACATAATTATAGATTTATATCTAGTTTTAATTGTGTAATAATTAAAATATGTTTTAAACATGTATCTTTTTTTACCGTTGTGTATTTTACTCTACATTATTTAATTTTTGTTAAATTAACAAAAGGTATATCACAGCCACCTAGATTTTAATCCTAAACATTAAAATATCTAGGAATCTAAATATCTTTGTCTGAGGGGTAGGCAACCTTAATAAAATTTTGAAGATATATAAATTCCCCATTGAACACTGAAATAATATAATGGGCGTTCCATTTAAAATAAAGGAGTAACTTGCTTTTAAAAGTAACTAATGTTCTATATTGATTTTGTCTCACTCTGTATAACTTTTCGAGTCAAATTTCAATTTGGTTTAACATACAATGGTTACTGTAATTAAATATCAGATTATACAAGGTCAACTAAAATTTAGGTAGCTGTTATCGAAATTTACAATTTACTCTTCATTTTTCACAAAATGTGAAATATGTCAAAATCCTTAGATTTTAGATATATGCTTCATTAATAAAACTCACCTTTATTTTTTTTTCTAGAATCCGAAAATCAATTAATATATAGGGTGTTCCATTAGAAAAAACACAACTTTGATGTGTAACTTTTTTGGGGGGACACCCTGTATAATACTATATATTTTTTTATGCTTTCAGTTAACCTACATATGCTGCCAAAATTTCATTTCGATATAGACTACCGTTCTCCTTGGAGCTTCCGCGGCGTATGAGAGGCGCCACCCTGTATTATATTATTTTTTATTATTTTATTGATTTTACTATTATACATAAATATATTACATATTTTTTATTATATGATTTTCCGTTCAGTATTTTACCCCACGTCCTTATTAAGTTTAAAAGCTAATTTAATCAATATTGTAACGATGAATAGACTAAATATTTAAATGTTCGAAACAAAAAAAAATTGTGTGGCATATCATTGTACTCAGGAGACATTATTATGTCTCCTGAGTACAATGATATGCCACACTAATACTATACTTTATTAGGACTGATATGGTATTTTTAGATTTTCAAATTAGCTGATAATTTGTCAGATACAGAGGCTAACTTATTTTTTTTTAAATACGGATCTGCTTTTTTATTATTATTTTATGTTTAAAATAATAATAAACAAATTCATCAGTCCTAATAAAGTAGATATGAGAATGTGCAATTAGTTTTTTGATTTTCTAAAAAGTAACGATAGGAAAAAACAAGATCGATTTAAAAAAATCCGGTTTTTCCAAAAAACTCAGCACTACATGAAATTTTGAAAACTTTTTTGATGGCATCTTGGTGAACATCCCAAAGCGCAACTTTGCCCCAATTTAACCATGTTCGTATCTATTACAGTTACCGAGATACCAAGGCTCGTACCCCGAATTTGTAGCACCCTGTATATTTTGAACTGGTTTGAAGGGTAATAACCAAAGACATTATAAAGATAGACCGAACATCTCATTCATAAATACTCGTTGGTAGTGTATCAAACATTCCAATGTGTCAAACAAGGACACAAGAGACAGAGAAGTCTAAAATTTCCGACCCCGGCAAGCATTTGGATTGTTCTAATGGCCAGTGGCGTATCGTTTTTTGGAACGAATTTAATTAGTAAAGTAAAAGTAAAGTAATTAGTCAAATTTTTACTCCATATTAATATACTACATTAACACTTTTTCGTTAGATGAGTTTTGTTATAAGGTCTAATATAATAATATAATTAATATCCCACATATACTTATGTTGAAACGTTAGTAGGTAGTTTTCGAAAATCGCTCCAGCAACGTCGATATTCAATTTAAACTTTCAGTTACTTCTATATAAACTTTCAGTTACTTTTGAATATTTACAGGGTGACTCAGGCTTCCGAAACAGTTCTATATTAGGTTTGTGGTTGGTGACTTTTCTTTCAATTTTTTTAGAACATGGAGGCAATGGTAAAGCACATTTTAGACATTTTTGTAATCATAGGTGGCCGGAACATATTTTCAAACTAAAGTTGTAGATTTGCCATTAAATTTCCATTCCAGAAATACCTAGGGTTACCACCTGTCCTTTTTTGGAATAACTTGTCCTTTTGACTTTTTTTGACTTAAAAAGTCATTTTTGTTTACGTATTTTCCCTGAGACAATTACCTACAGCAAACAGAAATATTCTTTTCGTCCAAATTTAATTAGATATGTTATAAAACTTATAAATAAATTTTTCTTGTTTAGAACTTCCCGTTTAATCTCAAATGATAGTTTAGGTTTTAGTTTTACCTTTTTTGATCTTGAAAAGAAATTTTCAAAATTAGTAATTAGTAACGATTTAGTAGTAGTTGTTTAATCTTGTATTATTAATAACTTCCTATACCTAAAATCAATATTTATTTTAATGAGAAAATTGTGTTTTTTTGAAAATATAAGACAAGATTTGACTTTCGGTCTTGTTCTCGTATTATGATGGCTCTGATACAAGGCAATTACATTTTAGTCTCTCAATAGAGGGCATTTATCACTAAAAGTATCAAATCTGTGTGCTACACTATGGGATTTCTGTCGCATAATAATGAATATTACGTTTATTTACAAATCCATTACTTAGGTAACTTAATCAGACATTCAAATTTTAGTTAAACGTCCCAATCTTCATGAACTGTATTAAGCATATGTATTGCGGTTTGAATCACCCTGTATGTTGACAAAAATATTTTGAAAATGTGCGTTACGATGGTTCCGATCTTATGTAAAGATTGAAATAAAAATCATAAACCAAAAACGTAATAGGTAAAAAGTTTTTTTGGAGGCCTGGGTCACTCTGTATATAGATATGTATAAAACTAGTAGCCTAAGAATTATTTACAGTTCGTCCCATTCTAAAAAAAGGTAAACGCACCATACAAATAACTCTAGGAAGAGGTATTTGTATTGTACGGTGGTAAAAACTTGTCTAAACAAGACCGAAGGGGCAGATATAAGACATAATAAAGCAATAAAATGTAAAAAAAAGGTCGGGTAAACTCCTTTGTTTATTTGTTGAGCAAAATTCCTTTAGAATATCGTATATAATGACCAAAATATGACGCAATTTAAAAAAATGTCACTTTCTGGCTTATAATCAATTATAATAAAGTTTCAAATATGCAACGTTTATATTCAAATTTGTTATGATCTACAACAGTTAGGTAGTAATTGAGACGAATTATAATTCAATTACCGGCTACTACGTTCTTGTTTTAATAGATCAAAATTCAACAAATATAATTAGAAATTATTTTAATTGTGAGAGGCTCCCTTGTGGAACGCCTATGTACGATTACGGTGGAAACAATACCTACCTATGAAAAGACAAATTCGGGTAATTTGAGCTTATTTTTCCACGCATTTGACACTGTCCTACCATATTGAAAATTCGCAGATTCAAAAGTACGTTAAACAAAAACAAAAACAAAAACTACTGAAAAACATTGAAAAGTTCACTTCGGACTTGATTCCGACTTCAAACACACCGTAAGCTAAACATAGTACGCTATAACGGACCAAGAGCCGTCGCGAGGGGTGGTGGGACGGACGGCTCATTTCATTCTGGAAGACTAGCGCGACGTTGCCAATAGTTCTAGACGTTTCATCACATTAAACAGTAAACATGTCTTTTAATAGTAACGCATATATCCTCTGGTTAATAACATATTATTACACATGCTTCTTTAAAAATAAACTATTAATTTAATTAAGAAATTGAGATTTATTGATATCCGGTGAAGGTTTTAAAGTCACCTTTTCTGCAAATCAAACTAAGTAGACAGGCGCAAATTTGAGATGTGGCAATGTCGCCTTCTCTATCTCAGTTGGTTTTTACGGTACGTAGTCAACCTCCGGTTGTTTGATCGGGTTAAAATGCACAATGTGATATCTGTTCTTACTAAATCTATGATAATAACTTTTCGTCCGTACCTATATTACACTACTGAGCGAAAAAATGTACATTTCCGCCATTTTTTACGTAAAAAAGGTCTCTTGTAAAAATCGTTACGAGTAATGGTTGGATGAACACCAGGCGATCAAGTCTTGATCATTTGCTCATCACTAATCAGCATGTCATTAAGGAACATCCTGATATTTATTTTTTATGTTTTGTTTTTAGAGACCTTTGGAGGTAGCGTGGGTCTGGCGATCTCCCAATCCCTAAACTTAACAGGAATGTTCCAATGGGGAATGAAACAATGGAGCGAACTTGAGAACACTATGACTTGTGTGGAAAGAATAAAGGAATATGCTGACGTAGTTCCGGAACGCGACGAAAAAAGACGAGACCCTGCAAAATCGTGGCCTGAGAAAGGAGACATTACATTCGAACACTTGAATTTAAGATACGTAGCCGGTGAAGCGCCGGTTCTCAAAGATTTAACATTTCGTATCCAGAGTTCAGAGAAAGTTGGTATTGTGGGGCGAACCGGAGCAGGAAAGTCGTCTATTATTATGGCTCTGTTCAGATTAGCTATTAACGAAGGAAAAATAGTTATAGACGATATAGATACGGCTACTATTTCTCTTAATCGTCTGAGATCGGCTATTTCTATTATACCTCAAGAACCGGTGTTGTTTTCGGGAACACTAAGGAAAAACTTAGATCCATTTGACGAATACACTGATGAAGTAAGCAGCTATATTATTTACTTACGATTGCCCTTTTGTTACTCCTATTTTACTATACAGGGTGTTCAAAAAAAAACATTTGCCATCTCTCATGAGGAGATTACTCACGTAAAAATAAGATTTATTTTTCATATCAACATACTGGCACGAAAAACGGACACCTTAAAATTTTATATACCGGGTGCGTCTCAAAAGTGGCTCACCCCTATAGCTTTTTTTATTTTTTCAGATAAAACAGCAAGATTTGGTATGTCATGACATAAATTAGGATTAAATGACATATTCAATTATTATTTTTGACCACTTCTGGTTTCACCGGAAATGACTACAACTTTTGATTTTTAAATGGCACCCTCGGTATTTTTTTTTACTTTATTTGATAGAACATGACACTCTGAATAGAATGACATATCATATGTCAACTTTTGACATTTTCGCATATGGTTTATTTGAAATTGTAACATGCGGTTCATAACGACAAGTGTGTGGTATCAGTAGATCTTTATTTGATAAAATATAGGTGGCTGTGGTATGTCTGACGTTACTTTAACATAGCTATCTAATTTTAGTCCAGCTTTAACAACTAGTTATCATGTTGTGTCAGTTAAAACAAAAAAAATTCTCAGAAATTTGCCGAAATTGTAAACTTATCCTACATCAGAAAGAATTAATAGAATACTTAAGTTCTCCTGATTTTATCTAGTTTGGGTTTTTTTATATGGATATCTTAAAGACAGTGTTTACAAAACTGGGCCAACTAATGTCGACAACATGATTGTAGCTGCTTTTCAAAGTAGAACTCCACATATGCATTTTTAAATGAAAAGATCGTTTAAAAAGACAATCATTTTATGCAGTTAACAGAAAAGAAGCATTTTGAGCATTTGATTTCACCTAGCTAATTTTTGTCACATAATTATAAGTTTATATCTACTTTTTAATTCTGTAATAATTAAAATATGTTTTAAACGTGTATATTTTATTACCGTTCAGTATTTTACTCTGAATCCTTTAATTTTTGTCAAATTAACAAAAAATATATCACAGCCACCCCTAGATTTTTTCAAATAATAAAGATCTACTGACGCAAAATCATAAAAATTAAAAAAGAATATCTAGGAAAATCTTTGTCTGAGTGGTAGGCAACATTGATAATATTTTGAAGATATATGAATTCATCATTGAACACCGGAATAATATACTGGTTGTTCCATTTAAAATAAAAGAGTAACTTGCTTTTAAAAGTGACTAATTTATATTCCATATTAATTTTGTCCCACCCTGTATAACTTTTTGGGTCAAATTTTAATTTGATTTGGTCAACTAAAATTTAGGTAGCTGTTATTGAAATTTAAAATTTACTTTTCATTTTCACGAAATGTAAAATATTTCAAAATCCTTACATTTTAGGTATATGCTTTTTTAATAAAACTCACCTTTATTTTTTTCTTAGAATCCGAAAATCAATTAATATATAGGGTGTTGCATTACAAAAAACACAACTTTGATATGTAACTTTTTTTGGAGACATCCTGTATAACTCTATATATTTTTATAAAATGCTTTCAGTTAACCTACATGTGCTGCCAAAATTTCATTTCTATATAAACTACCGTTCTCCTTGGAGCCTCCGCATCGTATGAAAGACGCCACCCTGTACTACAAGAAATTTTATTCTTTTATTGTTTTAGTCGATTTGGAATGCTTTAGAGGAAGTCGAACTAAAAACAGTCGTTACCGACTTACCTCAAGGGTTAGAAAGTAAGATGTGTGAAGGCGGAAGCAACTTCAGTGTTGGCCAGAGGCAACTAGTATGTCTGGCCCGTGCAATAGTCCGAAAAAACAAAATCCTAGTTCTCGACGAAGCAACAGCAAACGTAGATCCTTACACCGACGCGTTGATTCAAACGACAATTAGAAGAAAGTTCTCCAGTTGTACCGTGCTAACTATCGCTCATAGATTGCACACTATAATAGACTCAGTCAAGGTGCTCGTGATGGATGCTGGTAGAATGGTTGAATTTGGACATCCTCATGAATTGTTACAAAATACAGAAAATGGAGTTTTCTACGAATTAGTACAACAAACTGGTCGAACTATGGCAGAAAATCTAATAGGCATTGCTGAAGAGGTATGGGTTGCTATGGTAAAATATTATATTGTATCTGTTATACTTAAATGTTTTTTTTTCTGTTATAGAGTTACAATAATTCTATAAGTAATCAACACTAACGTTTGTATCGAAGAAAATTGGAAACTCGAAAAGTTTAATCGAAACAAAAAGTGTAACCCCCGTCGTAAACACTTCAATTCAATTAATATATCTACAGGGTGTCCCACTTAAGATGGATACAAGCCAATATCTTGATTGTTTGTTGAGAGATCTTTTTCATTTTTGGCGGGAGGCTGTATGGCTATAAGACGTACATTTTGCCCTGGGTAAGATATGCGATACCTCATAGACGTACGTTTTAATGGGGTTTGATATTTTTCGAGTCAAGAGTAAACTACCCTTAGGACAGTATTTATTTCAAATCTGATAAATTACATTGAATCCTCCTTACCTAAGATACTTAAGTTCTAATTTTGATAAATATTGATACAGGGTGTGTTATTAAAATAAGACATTTTTATTTTTATTATTATTTTTTTAAGTACTTACGACGCCACTGGATAAACAACTGGTTTATTATCAATAACCAATTATCAATACATAATCGATTTAAGTTTTCAGATAGCTTCCATAATAATTAAGATACGATACAAAAAGTAAATATTTTCAATTTATTTCGTTTTTAAGTTTGCTAATACAAAAGAATAAAATGAGTTACAAAATAATTTAAAAACCCAGTTTTCAATGGAATCTGAAATGTGATTTTTATTCGTTTTATTGGGGAATATTTTAAAAAATCCAAATAGTTATTTAAAACAATCACTATTAACTTTGAAAATATGCTCTAAACGTCGTACAAAATAAAAACCGTTGCATGTCATCGAGCACGTGCGTTGATTCTAGACAGCATTGTTGCCAGATTGTAATCGGAAGAGAAATATTTTTGAAAAATTTACTATATCTAATTTAAATATCTATTAAAAATTCTAAAATAAACTTTAAATTGTTAACAGTTTTAAATAGTTTCAAGCAGCGCTGAAAAAAAATGTTTTTAAACAAAAGATGTTTTTTTTATTGTTTAAAACAAATTTTTATGGTTTTAAAGAACATTGTAAATAGAAAGTTGAAAATATGTTTACAACACTTTTATACTCTGATTTAAACCATATAATATTGAGTAATGATAAAGCCAAAGGACAAAACTTAAATGGATTTTAGAAACCTTAATGGTGCTCCTCCAAGTAGTAGTACAGAATTAACAGTTTATTTAGACAATATTAAGTTGAGCTGATTACTATGTTTTTTATTCCATTTGTATTATAGTTGTTCTTTTATTTTGAAAGAGTTTTTCTCATTTTTTATTGAAATAAACACCTACATACCAAACCTATTTAATACTCTGTTTTAAACAAATATTTAAAACAAGTGATGGTGTCTTAAAAACATTGTTTTAAACATTTTGTTCAATTAATAACAGTTTGGGTTTCGGCCAATTCAAAATATTATCTATTATAAAGAGTTAACTAAGAGTTAAATAAAAAAAATATAAAATATATAGGCAACTTTTTGAAATATTTCAAGAATTAATAAGTATTTTCCATAGAAGATTAGTAGGTTTTGTTTCACAAAATAAAAAAAAAATCACTTCACTGGTCTACTTTAATATACTTTATTATAATATAACGGGCCGTTATTGTCCCTTTCTTTCTCAAAATGTTGTATCAGAGATGACACTAATTCTTGGCACCGCCTATTTAACTGCTTAGGCATTTTTCAAAGAAAAAACTAACAACTACTACACAAAATATTCTGAAAACAACAGTTTTCGATCGATAGATAAAGGTTTTGGTTTGGTAAAGGTTTTGAAAGATACAATATACACGAGACACAGCTCTCAAACTAACGTTCAGAAAATTCTGGCAAATGTCAAATAAACGTTGCACCGCTGCAACCGCTTCCTCGCCGTTGCCAACACAATATCGAGTGGGAGATTTAAAACTCATTGAAAACGTCCCATAAGGGTCATATTTGTGTAGTGGTAGCACTGCACACATTTATTAGCCTAATCGATAGCCCGCAACGGTTTTTATTTTGTACGACGTATAAACAAAGATATATAAAACTATAACGAACTAAAAGTCAACATCTTCGACCATCTTCAACCATCTTCAAACTTAAATCGATTATTAATTGATAATTGGGTATAATTGGTTATTGATAATAAACCAGTTGTTTACCCAGTGGCGTCGTAAGTACTTAAAAAAATAATAAAAAAAATAAAAATGTCTTATTTTAATGACACCCCCTCTATCAATATTTATAAAAATTAGAACTTAAGTATCTTAGGTAAGGAGGATTTAATGTAATTTATCAGATTTGAAATAAATACTGTCCTAAGGGTAGTTTACTCTTGACTCGAAAAATATCAAAACCCATTAAAACGTACGTCTATGAGGTATCGCATTTCTTACCCTGGGCAAAATTTACGTCTTATAGCCATACAGCCTCCTGCCAAAAATGAAAACGATCGCTCAACAAACAACCAAGATATTAGCTTGTATCCATCTTAAGTGGGACACCCTGTATAAGTCCCTTAATTATTAATATGTAACTTATGATTTGTATGCATTAATTTATATTATCATTAAATAATTCAAAACGCGTGTTTATATATTTACCTAATTACATTCAACACAACATTCAACATACGTTAATACGTACTATTAATAATAATTGTGTATAGTCCAACCGCAACTATATTCGATACCAAATAAACTTTTAGTTACGTCATCGAGGGCGCGAAAATTAAATTCATTGTTGCCAACGATGGACCCAAATCCGAATATGTCCATATGTCGCTGGGCTGACTAACTGGAATTTAAATTTCCTGCTGGCGACTCAGGTGGCGAACTCTTTCAAAATTTCAAATATTTGGGAGCTACGATCACCTCTGATAACAACATAACACAAGAGATTAACAACAGAATACCAGGACGAAATCGCTGCTTGTTTTCACATCACACAATAATGAAATCGAAAAACGTATCCCACCGTACGAAAATAATAATCTATAAGCAGTTATAAAACCCATTGTCGCGTTTTATTTAAAATTCACATAATTAATATAAATGTACAGAATTATTTTATTTAAATAATTCAAGTTTAAGTCCTCGCACCGAGATGGCGTTCTAAGTATTGTTATTATCTATTATTTTTTTTCTTCAAGTTTATTCCTGGCGAGATTTTTGAATCCGGTCGAAGTTCGTTCGTCACTTTATTTCTGACGTTATAGGTATAGACATACCTCGTGCCTACCTTCATCGCCATATTGGTGGCCAAAGCCTGAACCCCAACTGAACCCGATATCGGCGCGGCGTTTGTTGGCATTTTGCCAATTTTGTTTGGGAAAACCCTCTGAGCAGAGGTAAGACTCTTTTTTAAACGTAACGTTAAGTAACGTTCCTAATACCTTTTTTTTCTTTGTATAGGGTTTTATTTTATAGTACGCATTTTATTTTATGGTAGCATTTTCTGGTGCCATTTTGTCTTTTTTGTACCTGACATTATTTCGTCCACGTTTGTACCTACATTTCACACCGGGAATAACGAAGCAATCTCCTGAAACCATCTAAATTTTCGATCCTGCCTGTTCAGAAACATCTTATACCACAATCCAGTTCCAGTAGCAGTTCACCACAACCAGCTTGTGACCAGAGCGGATACAAATGCCAGATCATTTAATTTTATATTTATATAATTTAAATTCACTTTAATTCATTAAGCCCTTCAGGCATAGTATACAGGGTGACAATTTGAAAACGAACAGTATTTAATATTGCCTCTACCGATGATAGTATGAAAATTTGACGAAACAGTCAATTTACATATCAAGGGGGACAATTTTTGAGGCATTTGTTGTCGTGTTACTTTCAACCCCTTGACCCCCATGCACCTACCTAAAATTTTAAATAGCAACCCCTCTTTCTTTTTACCATTTTTGTGTTTCTTATAATTCTACATAAACTACATTATTTTTTTAAGAATTTTATAAGGAACACAAAAATGGTAAAAGAAATAGGGGTTGCCATTTAAAATTTTATGCAAGTGAAACATGGACGATGACGAAACAAAATGAAAACAGACTAAAACTAGTAGAAAGAAGAATTCTTAGAGGGATATACGGACCAGTAAAGGACAACGCCACACAGCAATATAGAATAAGAACAAACAGATAATTGGAAGAACTATACATCAGGGTCGCTGTTATGTATGGAAACGGTCGATTATTAGGTAAAATATACGAGGTACCGTAAAAAGTAAAATAAAAAATTTATTAGGCCAGTAAGCGAGGGTTTTAGGGTCCGAATTCTGAACACCTGCACCGATTGACGTGAAATTGTAACAGTCAATAAAGATATATGTAAGAAACAAAAATTACATAGTAGCGATGTGTGCTTTCGCCCTGGGGGTGAGTACCACCCCTTCTCGGGGGTGGAAAATAAGTCACTCATTTTAATTACAAAAATCAATAAAGGGATGAATTCTAAGCAAAAAATGTTCTATAACATTTTTTCAGAAAATTAATATTTTCCTAGTTATTTAATTCATCTAAAAAGTGCATATTTTTTTGCCAATTTTTATAAATAACTCGAAAACCTTGCGTTTTATCGCAAAATTCATATAAAGCAAAAATGAAGCTTTTAGAATAACTAAACGATCCATTTTTTGATGATTACCGTAGGTGTAATAATAGCCGAGTTATCATTATGTATACGTGATTTTTTATTTTTCGAAAACTAAATTGCAACCTTTTACCGTAAAATAATGGCGAAAGAACACATTTTTCGAAGAAAATGAATATGACCGTTTTTAAAGTGCATGAAAAGACCTTTTAAGTGCTTTCTTAAAAGTTCGTAGCTTAAAAACTCGCGGAGTTATGATAAAAATAATATGGTTACCTCATTATTTCGGAAAAAAATTAACAACAAAATCTATGACTAAAATCATAAAAATAAAACTAAGCGTAATACATGTACAATTGGCTATATTTAGGTCCTAGCAATTGACCCTGCAAGTTCAAGCGGTTTAGAATGCCTAAATTTGGAAAAATGTTGAAAATAATGAAAAAAAATTATTTTTTGTTTTATAAAAAATATTAATTTTTTTTACATATCTCAAAAACTAAGCAAGATACGTAAAAAATGCAGCAGAGGAAAATTGAAGGTCTTTTTTTTTGTAATATGTTTGCTCCCTTTTAATTTTTCTATAGATCTCTTTTTTATTTCGTAGATATTACGTTTTTTTTTAGTTTGACTTACATGTAAGGACCACCTTCTTGAGCCCTTAAAACCCAAAAATCTCGTGAAAATAAAGAGTTCAAGAGTGTTCAACTATCGAGGTTAATTTGTAGCTGGTGTAATTTCCTACAAATTGATAGTTTTATTTTTTCTTACATATATCTCTATTCACTGTTAAAATTTCACGTCAATCGATGCGGGTGTCAAGAATTCGGAGGTAATACCCTATTTTTATCCTCGCTTACTGGCCTATATAGGATTTTTAAATAATAAATAATAATAATGTCGGTAATAATTGCCCTTTATGTCCCTTAAGTGCTCATAAAGAGGTGAGTTTTGCTGATGTTAATAATGACAGGTGTATTTATACAGGGTGGTCCGAACTGTATTCCGGAAACTTCGGCAGCATATTTTGCAAATAAAAATAAGTAAAAAAGTTCGTATAAATGTATGTTCTAAAATGCTTAGTTTTGGAGGTACAGGTTCATGGACGAAACGTGATTACTCTTCAAAACAGTTAACACATGTAGGTGACGCCCTCGACAAATAACAGTCAAACTACTGACATTAAAATCAAATTTCTCATGTCAAAAAAATCCCAGTCCAAATATTGACGTCACATCAGAAATTATTAGGAAATAATCGAAATAAAAATTAAGCTTCTAGACCCTGTATCTTCAAAACTAGGCATTTTAGGATACATAAACTTTTTTACTTATTTTTATTTGCAGAATATGCTGCTGAAGTTTCCGGAATACAGTTCGGACCACTCTGTATAATTATCAATAACCGATACTAATGGAAATGCTATCATACTATTTACACAGAATACAACAGTACTTACACAGGTAAAGTAAACGCCACGAATGTTTGGGAGTGATTCATCGGTCGCTACCATGTGAACTAATCTGTTCAAGGTCACATAAAACTTAATTCCAGTGCCGTGGTGTTTCAAGTAATATAATAATCAATATATAATCTGTTGTTTTAACTGTCAAAGTCTTGTCAAAACATATATTTGATTATAAATATAAAATGGAATGCCCCATTGGTCGCACTGCAAGCACACCAATGGACTGACGCACAAAAACGAATCAATCAAAGAAACGCGATATAATATGGTCTTTGTCAATCATGCTAACATTTTACAATAAGTAGGAGGAGCGCAGGTAGATGATTAGACCGGGCCTTTAAAAACCTACGTCTGCGGTAAAAATTTACGTTTTTAAAGCAAAAATGATAGCGCGCGTGTCGATTCTAACTTCATCAAGCGATAAATCACTCCCAAACATTCGTGGCGTTTACTATACTTATATGTATATGGGGAAAAACCCCATCCTTAATTCTGACACCTTTAGTAAGAACAAAGTCATATTGTTACGTTTTGGCTTGATTCGGTGTGGATAATCAAAAGTCTAATTCAACTAATTAAGTTTATTAACACAAGAGAACACTAAAAACTATTTAACCCTATTTACAACTTAAAACTAATACTTATATGACAAAATGTCTATTTTATTCGGACTATACGAAAACACTAACGTATCGACCCCGCGCGATGCTCGAGATACTCTTGTCTTCTACCGCAGCGATCAGGGACAGGTACATTTATAACACCTAGAACGTGGTGATGATTGAGGCCCATTTGAAAAAAGATATGATTAGATTCGTGACCTTCGCATAAAGAAATATCACGTAGGTTAGGTTAGGTATTAAAACAAACAAGAAAAATAGGTAATTATTTACATCACAGTATCACAGTTGGATTAGAGTATCACAAGGCGAGTATCACAGTTGGTGGTATATATTAATATCTTTTATAAATTTCAAAATATTTTAAATTTTTTCTTCAATTAATTTTTCACGAATTTCACCACGTATATCGAATCTATTTCTTTTTACCGTATATTGAGGGCATTCACATATAATGTGAGTTACTGTCAACTCAACATCACAGACTATGCACATTGGAGGTATTTCGTTTATAAGCAGATATGCATGAGTCACCGCAGTATGCCACGAAGACGATGCACTCTGGATTCATCAGCGGATGAATATATTAAGAATATTAAGTAAATATATTAAGTATGATTAAATATATTAAGTAAATACAACTCTAAAAAATAATTCAAGATGAACTTATTCGGTAATCGTTAATACAAGAAAATTTATATTATACAGGGTTGTTCACCACATACAACACGGAGTATTGTGGCTATACGATTGGATTTTTGCAAATTGTAAGTTTTGGGTTCGTTGAAGGACTATTAGAGCTACAATTTAAAAATATTTTTACAAAGTACAGAGTGTCCCAAATAAATAAAAAATATCAAAGTTGTATTTTTTTAAATGGAACACCCTGTATATTAATACATTAAGATTTATTACACTTAAACCTTACCGTTTTTAAAATATTTTCAATTTTGTGAAATTGCAGTAAAAAATTTAAAGCTTCATTTCTCCAAGGGTATCAAAGTTTTTAATACTAAATATTTACTGAAGTTTATTTATTAATCAGTTATTGTGTTGCAATAATAAAAATAATACTACCTCATACAGAGTGCCTAAAAAATTATTTTAAATAATTTCTAGCTTTAAACGCCAATAATTTCTTTAATTTAAATAAAACGCCCTGTATATTTAGGAGAATCAGATGCACAATTTAATTGTCTATCAAATTATATTATACCATTTTTTACCTATCCCTTCAAGTTTTCGTAGAAAATGCATTTTCTTATAATTTAGACCTCATATATCAATATACCCATGGAATATTGACATTTTAGATTGTTTTTAAAGCAACAAATGTACAAAATGTACAGGCTAGTAATATTATCGTTTTTAGCAAAGCGATAATATTATTAGCCCATTTGTATGCAAAAAAGAAACTATTTAAATCTTTATAAAAGAGTATACCATTAATTAAATGTAACACCATTATTTCCGCCCAAATACTAATTAATTACATACTTAATTGTGTTCATTAATAAATTTTTCTAAATAAATGTGGATTTGAATCAGAAATCAATATAATAATAAGTTATGAAAATGAACGTCTCTGTTGTTATAAATAAGCATTTATTAAAAAATGAAATATCATTTTTAAGGTGTTACTTTTTACCACACTGTCTAATACATATACAAAACTCAGTTTTTTAGTATTTGGGGCAATTATTATTAAACAACGCAAACAGTCAGTTAATGTAGTTTGAATACTGGAATTATATTAATTGGCCTCTTTAACAAATATTTAAAGTTTTTTTTTATTTTTTAATGAAATAAACGAATTATATCGACAATATTAGTTTATCTGTACTCTTTAAAAATTTGGTACATCTTTAAAAATAATCTAAAATGTCAATATTCCATGGGTATATTGATAAATAAGTTCTAAATTATAAGAAAAGTAAAGATTTCAGTTAACGTCTCCTTTTTGCTGCCAGGGATAATCTGGACGGGGCCTACTTTGTTTACGCGGAATCCGAACCGCGGTCCTGGGCCATATCGTGATCAATCGCCTACCGACTTGGAAAGTGTCTAAATCGACTCTTACTCACGAGATATCCGATCTCATCCGGCCTCAAACCGGCGTGAATGATCAGTGTGTGACAACAGCACAATACAGAGTTTCGAACCGGTCACCCGTCCATCCACTAGCATCGCCTTACATCGCTTAACTTCGGTGTTCTAATGGGAACCGGTGTTTCGACATAGCTGGGCCGTTGCCTTAAATTATAAGAACATGTTACTATATATTATAGATATATTATATCGTCGTTATAGATAATGTTAATTATATTAAATGTTATAAAAATTTACGGAAACTTAAACAGATAGGTAAAAAATGGTATAATACAATTCGATAGACAATTAAATTGTGCATCTGATTCTCATAAAATATACAGGGTGTTCCATTTAAATTAAACAAAAAAAGTTTAAAACTAAAAATTATTTAAAATAAATTTTTAGACACTCTGTATAAGGTAGTATTATTTTTATTATTGCAACACAATAACTGATCAATAAATAAACTTTGGTAAATATTTAGTATTAAAAACTCTGATAACCTTGGAGAAATAAAGCCTTAATTTTTACTGCAATTTCACAAAATTGAAAATATTTCAAAAGCGGTAAGGTTTTAAGTGTAATAAACCTTAATCAAATTTTTACCTTTATTTTAATTGTAGAAACTAAAAATGTAATAATATACAGGGTGTTCCATTTAAAAAATACAACTTTGATATTTTTTATTTATTTGGGACACTTCTAAAAATATTTTTAAATTGTAGCTCTAATAATCCTTCAACGAACCCAAAACTTACAATTTGTAAAAATCTCATCGTTTAGCTACCATACTCCGTGTCGTATGTGATGAATAAACCTGTATATTAAGATGGCTGTACTTAGACTGCCGTTAAACGGTAGCTTACTAAAATGCCGTTAATAGGTATGACGTCGTTGATGTGACGCACTTACGGCTTTATCAAATATAGAAATTTTATAAGGACTAATAAGGCTAGGCATTACTTTCCGCCGACATGAACGACGTCACAATATCTATTAACGGCATTTTAATAGGCTACCGTTTAACGGCTGTTTAAGTACATCGTATTAAGATTATAGATACAATCCCATGAATCATTACATCTAAACACAAGTATTTTACTCAGTGTTCATTCTGCAGTAAATTTCTTGCATTAACAATATTTATGTATCTAAAAAATGTTCTGCAAAATAGAAAAAACAATATCGGGTTGATTAAAAATTAAAGAAACTAAAACATGGGTATGCTTTGTAATCATGAGTGATCATGATGGGCAAACACCAGGTATATTGAAATTTGGCTAAATATCCAAGATCTTATATGTGTAGTACGCAACTATAGTTACTTTGTTAATTTAAGGTATACTGTACCAAATTTTAACAATTTGTTGTTAAGTTCAACATTGTAACATCTAGGAATAAATGGTCAGAAAATCACCAGTTACTCAAAAATAAAATTCCATGAATCCCTCGACAGGTTTATCATTTACTACATAATGAAAAACAACGGATAATTATTGTGAATGGCAACTTGTTACGTCCACAGCTTCAGACCTCTGCAAGAACTCAATGAGCTGCTGACTACAAAGTCAGTCTTGAGCTACGAGTGGTAAACATGCTCCAAATGAACTTGACCATACCCTATTTCTAAATGTAGCAGGGTACGCGAATATGGAATGTGTGTTGTGTCTTGTGGAACAGGGCGGTTTGGTTTGGTTGGCGGGCTATATCAGCTTCAGACCTCTGCAGGGCTTCATTGGGCTGCTGAATACGGTTCTTGAGCTACGAGTGGTAAACATGCTCCAAATGAGCTTAACCGTACCCTATTTCTAAATGTCGCACAAGTTGTTGATAGACTCCTTGTTCTGTTGGTGACAGTGTTTGCTATATATCACTCGTCCACTCGCAGTGCAATCGTCAAAGTGGTAGCTTTTTTAGCGTGGGACCAGCCGGTCGCTTTCGCAGCAGCTTGAAATTGACAAAAATAGTTGGTCCAAACGGTTTTTCCATCATACTGTGGAGGCTTCATCACAATTTTTGTGATAGATTTTCAGTCGGTTTCGGGTCATCAATAGTCATTCAAAAACCTCACTAATTATTTCTTAAACTTGGGCTTAAAATCAGGCTATATCTATATGTCTCTCATTAAACGAGCACATTTAATTCTATACATTTTAACATTTTTAAAATTTTTGGGCAACTCCAAAAAATATTTAAAGTTAACCGTATTAATATATGATTTTTTAACTGCACGCTTCAGTTTTTTAAGTATATCTTTATATACGCAGTTCCTTCGTGAAAAAACAGCTATAAACGCTCTCCGCATAATAAATTTGATACCTTTAAAAGTAATTTCTGAACGTTGCTTTTTGCCACTGTTCTTTTGTAGTCTCCACTTTATTTTAATTAAGTATCGGTTTAAGATGGTGTCTACGCAATGCTCAATTACCTTCGACCGGTGCTGAAAAGACGAAAAGGTGTACGAAAGTGTCGAAACTACGCTATCAAACCTGAACGCCACAACACACATTCCGTCATAGAGATTCTTCATTACACTATCTTTACTGTTGAACTCTGTATTCAAAACAAAGTTTGAAAACAAAAAATTCATGTTTACAAATCTGAAATATTAAAAATGTCTATAAAAACTGAATTACTTAACTGAAATAAAAACTTACTTCATGCAGTTCATCACAAAATCGAATATTTGGTCCTGGTCAATTTCCTTCTTTAAGTTCCATATTTTCATTCTTTCTCTAATTTCGGTGTTATTGTCATAATTATAATAATTGGACACCTCCCTCGTTTCCATGTTAAACATTTTACCACAATAAATTAGACCTTGTCCATCATAACATCTTTGGGATTTAGTTTGGTGTATTAAAAACGCATCCATTGCAGCTAGTTCAAAATTTCCTAATTCATCTGAATATGGGGTTACGAATAATATATCGTCTACAGTTCTGTGCATGAAACAATATGGTTTCAAAAATTTTGATAAATGTTTATTACACAAATAACTAATGTACAGTTCTGACAATAGTGCCGATAAATTCCAACCTTGAAGCAATCCTGTAATGCAAAAAAACAAATGTAAAACAACACTACAATCAGCATACATTGTAGGATAACAGTTCTGGTGCAATTTGGGACAGTATTATCTCCGTTATTGTGAAAGGTATCGAGGAGATAAAAAGTTATTCTTGTAAAACTTTTTACGTATTCTTGTAAAACATATGATCCGTCCTGGTATGACCTTTCCAAAAATGTATAGCATTATATTTATTTTCACTATTTACTGTAATATTTTATTATTATTTTATTTAAAAGATATCATTTTCTTATTAGTAGGCCGTGATAGATAACAAAAAATCAAAATGGTATTTACTAAAATAGTCAACACATTAAATTTTTATTTGGGACTGAAATATTTTACTTTTAAACTGCTACCACTGATATCTCTGAATATATTTTTCTTCTTTTTTTATAACGGGATGAGTTTGCAAATACCGTATGATCGAAAAAAAAGGCGTCCAGTTGGCTGGGAAATGAACATCAATGACATTTCCCATATAAATTTACATATAAAATGACAGCGATCTTCATTCCATAGCCATCGCTGACGCCGTTTTTTCTCGATCATACGGTATTTAAAGGCTTGGCTGATGTCATTTTCCAAGATTCCAGGTCTTCGGCATTGTTGTAGTTGCCACAATCATTTTCATATTTCAAAAATCCCTAAATACAGAAATTGAAAACGGACAAATCCGGGAATCAGGGAGGCCATCGTCACAGAATATCTAGCTACGCAACAGAAAAATACTCGGAATGAAAGAGCTAAAATTGCACAAATAAAATACTAGATGGCGCGACAATATCATAATCAGACTATAATTGGAAATTTTGAAATTTCGGTTTTGGATCGACGACACGTCGGCGTCGATGGCCTAGAAGCTCGGCTAAATGTGCATAGTTGCCAGATTCAAAAAGACTTTAATTGGCATCCCATTCTTTTTCTGGTGTATAATAGTTTCTTTCTATTCTTCTTTTCTTGTCGGACACACTTATATTAATTATTCGTTTGGCTTTCAAAATAGTTTTAAGTATATTATTACAAAATATATACTCACAAAATATATTTTTAATACCTATACACTACCTTATATTGTTAACTAAGAAAATACCTTTAATTACCTTTAAAATTAATAATATACAGGGCGATTGATAGTGATATTTATTAATGCTGGGACGTTAGTAATAAAATATAAGTTTAATAATAATGGAAATAATTTATTAAAATGCAGTACAAAAAATGTTAATTGACTAAAAAAATACTACTATAACAAATTTCTTCTGTTTGTCATTTTATTTCTTTATTTATATAGACCTAGGTAGATTTTAAAAAGTGACACAGGTACAATTAATAATATTATCATAATCGGCATAAAAGTTGCTGTCACGACATCGTACAATAAATTAAAATTCGTAAAATATATTAAAATTATTAATTAAACAAATCTTTATAAAGAAACGCAAGTATATACCAAATTTGGGCCCAATCGAAATCCAGGAAATGATATAATAATATTGTACTATATTATGGTACCACTCGATATGCTTCAAGGTACCATAATATTGCAAGGTCACCGAAGATCCGTAGTATACCAAGTTCAAGCCCAATCGAACGCCAGGAAATGGTATCGTAATATGGTACTACATTATGGCACCCCTTGATATGCTTCATGGTACCATAATATTGCAATGTCATCAAACATACGCAAGTATATATTAAATATGATCCCAATCGAACATCAGGAAGTGGTAACATATGGTACTATAGAAGGTACCACATTATATGCTCCATGGTACCATAAAATTACGTCACCGAAGATACGTAGTATACGTAGTAAGCCCTATCGACCTCTATGTATCTAATATGGTACTATATTATGGTATGGTACCACTTGATTTGCTTCATGGCTTCATGGTACCATAATATTGCAATGTCATCAAAAATACGCAAGTATATATCAAATATGAGCCCAATCGAACGTCAGAAAATGGTATCATAATATGGTACTATAGAAGGTACCACTTTATATGCTCCGTGGTACCATAATATTACAATGTTACTAAAGATAAGTAGAATACCAAGTTTAAGCTCAATCGAACGCCATGTATCGTAATATGGTACTATATTATGGTATACTATTTCCGATATAAATTTACATATAAAATAACAGCGATCTTCATTTCATAACCATCGCTAACGCCGTTTTTTTTTCGATCATACGGTATAAAGTATAAACACAATTGAACGTCAGGAAGTGGTATCATAATAGTAGAACAATGGCTATTATATTGTCGCCGGAATTACAATCAAAATTCAGGATTCAATTACAATCAAACGTCAGGAACTGATTGTAATTCAGCTCGTAAGATTTAACTCCAACTAACATGGCAAGTACTTAAACGTTTGAAAAAAGAGCTTTGATCTATTTTAATATGTTTAAATGATGTAGCAAATTTGAAGGTAGGCTTTATCAGCAAGTATTACAATATGAATTACACAATGGCAACACTGTACAAAATTCTTTTAAATTTCGTTTGTAGAAAACTGTTTTCTCTTAAGAGTTTATCGCCCTCTATTATGTAGTAGCGAAACTACCGCATCAAAATATCTGATTTGGAGACACTGTCTCCTTTTGATACCTACAATTTTATACATGTAACGAGGCTTCTGTTGCGTAGCTAGATATTCTGTGCCATCGTACTGGGCTACTGGTCCCAATTCATTGATTTGGGAAAGAGTCATTTAACAAAATTTTAATATTTTCAGAGTTGTGAGTAGTATATTTAACGTAAATTATCTAAAGAAATATCTAACAGTACCGTACGATAGCTTCCAAAATTTATAAATAACGGTAGAGAGTTAAGTTTCCCTCATATATAAATATATTAGTGGGTCCCCAAAATAAAACAAGAGAAAGAGACATTAGTAAACTTTTAACAATTCTTTAGTTTCTTTTATTATCAATCATGGCGTACTAATAAAAATGATCTTTTAATGAAAACTTTTAAAAATTGCTGTAAATGGTGAAAATAAATATAGAGTGATATATATTTTTAGTTTACAGAGCTTAGTTTCGGAGATGCAGGAGTGTAGAAGTTTCATTTTTATTTCGATTTTTTCCAAATATGTAATTTATGAAGCAACGTCAATATTTAGATGGAAATTGGTGTCTGGGAGTTTTTTGACATGAAAATTTGATTTTGATAGGTCTAGTTCAAATAAGTTGTAGAGCGTCAAATTTTACATAAAATGATCTCTATACTTGTTTTAGTCAAATCAAAATTAACCGAGATAGGGGGCTAGAAGCTAGGGGATGACCATCTAAAGTAAATACCTAATATAGTTTTGATTTTCTTATATTTATAATATTTTTTTAGTGAAGGTTGAAAAATATAATTAATATTTTTTTTAGAAGGGTTGGAAAATATATATTTTTTATTTATTTATTAATATCTCTGAAACTATCGAAATATATTTACCCATATCTTAGGATTATGTAAAATGAACTGAAAGGAAGCCAAAAATTCAATAATATACAGGGTGTTCCGGGTGTTACACAGGAAAACACAACAGGGTGTTAAAAAAAATCATCCTAATCCACTCACTTTTTTGAGCCACCCTAAATATAGAAGTTAAAATACTTTCCTGAAATACATCCTCATACATACTTTAGGTTTACACTTAAAACAAAATTCCCAAGTTTTTTATTCTAGGAGCTACAGATGCCCGACGCATTATTGCCGGACCCTGTATATTTTTGAAAAAGTGGAATATAGGTTATTCAAAAATTGATGCAATCTACATAAGCAACCTATTCTTCTTGAAGAGAGGCTTTTTATTCCTTTAGGTTGTCCCAAATAGATGTATTTTTCCATATTCAAACGCCGCACCGGCGCGGCGCCGCTAAAGCAGAAATAAACTGAATTTTCGTTCCGGTAAAAGCGAGAACGCCGATGAATGCTAGTTGACGGCGCCTACCTGCTTTAACTGTGAACTAGACGATTTGGCAACATGCTCTAATTTTTCAAGGTTATAAGCGCCAGACGGCGCTGGTTGCCGGTAAGCGGAAACCTGCCTCCGCTATGTTTGTACTTTGTACCCTTAGGGTACACTCACACGGACGACTTTACAGCGACTTTTGAAACACGAAAATGTAGTCGCCTCTGGAGAGTAACGATTTTAAATGGAAATCCGGTGAAGCGCTCACATGGGCGACAAACTGCAGTCGGTTTCGGCGACTGTCGCCGGGCGTGGTCGATACCGTCCACAAAATTGTCGCCCGCTCGTAGTGAATCCAACTCACACGGACGTTTTTCCGACGACGGCGACGCGACAACAACACAACTGAACCAGATGATGACCAGACCGACTTTTATTATAGTAAATTATATTATAGTATCTTATCTATGACACCGACTCCAGCCATACCTTTGCATTACCTCTGTTTCCTGCGTATTGAACGCTTCTTAAAAAATGGATGAAGATTTCGACACGGAACTCTTTATAGAGGAAATCCGCCTTCTTCCTTGCATTTGGGACTATACAAAAGATACATTCGCCTTCTTTTTCGGAGCAAAAGCCACAACAGTGCTTCTTCAAAATTCATCTTTGACTGAATCAAAAATTTAGTTGTGGTTCGGTTGTCGTCCATCAACTCACACGGGCGACTTTTCGACGACATTTTTGTCGCGCAGTTGTGGTTGTAATTTCAGGACCGGCACCGGCACCGATTTTGCCGGCGTGTGTGAAAGCGCTCTAAAGCTTCAACTTATTATAACCTCACCTCAAACCTGCCTCAAATCTTTGATATAAAAAGTGACATACATATGTTACATAAACTACATTAACTACATGTAATGTAGTTTTTAAGAGTAACATGTAGTTTTTCGAACCCTGGATGCGAGCGATATTTGCAGATGCGAGCGATATTTGCAGATGCGAGTGGTCAAGAATAGGTACCCTGAGACGGCGCTGGTTGCCTGTAAGCAGAAACCTGCCCCCACTATGTTTGTACCCTTAGTCGTAGCGATTTTTACCAAGAGATTTTTTTACGTAAAAAACGTCGCAAATGTATATGTTTTCACCCAGTAGGGTACAAACGAAAAGTTATTACTCTTCAAACAAGTTAAAAACTATGTAGGTGGCGCCCTCTACAAGTAGGAGTCATATTGACACCAAAATCAAATTTCTCATGTCAAAAAACTTCCAGACACCATTTTTCATCGAAATATTGACCTTACTTTAAAAATTATTTGGAAAAAATGAAAATAAAAATGAAACTTCTACACCCTATATCTCCGAAACTAAGCATTTTAAAAGATACATTTATACAAACTTTTTTACTTATTGTTATCTGAGAATATATGCTGCAGAATAAGTTACGGAATACAGTTCGGACCACCCTGTATATGTAGAGGTCCGAACTGTATTCCGGTAACTTCGGCAGCATATTCTGCAGATAAAAATAAGTAAAAAAATTCATATAAACGTATGTCTTAAAATGCTTAGTTTCGGAGATACAGGGTTTGGAAGTTTCATTTTTATTTCGATTTTTTCTAAATAATTTATGAGGTAACGTAAATATTTGTATTGTGTGTAATTGAAACCACTAATTGGAAGGTTCTGAATGAAGCTTTATTCTACTCACGATACACATAAACACGGTACGTCCGCGCGCAGGCAGGCTGGCTCGACATCGAATTCGTGACGTCACCTACGCTGCAAAACGAGTCGCGCTTATGAAGAATCCGCATAAATAACGCGCGCTTCTTTAGAAAATACCGTTTTACATATGCAATTTTGAAGATTTCTAAAATTTGTTATGACTTATTGAGAACATTATTTAAGTGACAAATAAAACATGATTCAAATAACTTAGCTACTACAAGCATGTCTGTACAATAATAATTACAATATAATTATTCAGGTGAATATAATTATAATAAAGGTGTAACCGATTTTCTTTCTACTGATTACAGATAAAATAACAAAATGTTTACAAGTAAATTATTATATTATCATAATACTTTTTTTGACACCGATTGCCTTTATTAGGTGTATTAGGTGTTTTTTACTAATTAAAATTTAAAATAAACAACAGGAAATTATAAAAAATTTATTTCAATTATTTTTTTAGAAGTGACATACTTAACACATAAAATAAATAGAGTATGAACGATACATGATTGTTTTTTTTTATTATATATTGTGAAAATGATACAGTTTATTTTTTAGAGTTTAAAAATTTAGATATTTTCTTATCCAATCGTTTACGACAATTTTCAAAACTAATTCTTCGGTTCAAGTCACGTAGTCTAATGTAAGTTCGTGTCCTTGCTAAGCATAAAATTACTTCTTGTGGTATTGTTGCTTTTAAATCATTGGTTAGTTTTGCAATCGTTCTGTTGCATAAATTTGTAAACAAATGTTTGTCATCTGCCAAGGAAGTACCATGCATTTCTTTACACTCACACTCAAGTACAGTAGGCACACGTAACACATTTTCGTTTGGGTACAGTAGATTTCCGCGAGAATTAAAATTCAGCCAACAATGTGATGCTCTTTTAACTTCTATATTTTTAGTTGCCACTCCCAAATCGTCGTATTTGCCTCTAAATTTATGAGCTACATATCCCGCAATGTATATTAAAGCGTCCTTGTTAACTCTGTCTTGAATTTCATTCCGAAAATATTTAATATTGGATCCTTTTCTGTCATAGTTTTTACATCCGGTCACAGCACAGTTTACCATTTTTAAATAAAGTCTGGGGTATACTTGTTATTAATAACAACAGCACAATAAATCCCTAATATTTTACAAACACGCGTCTCTTAAAGATAACACAAAATAATTCGATGCTAAATGCAAATATCGTTTGAACAAGCAACCAGACGCAGCGTTTAAAAAGATTATGTGTCGTATCGGCCATCTGTATCGGCTTGCAGCGCAGATGACGTACGTGCGCGGAGTTGACTAAAATGCGTCTTACTATCGGACATACCGTGTTTACGTGTATCGTGATTCTACTAATTAAAAATATCTACCACTACTTTTGACGTTCTAAATACTTACATTGGAATTAAAGAAACAAACTTCTAGGCTAATTAAAAATTGAAACCACTAATTTATTTCACTAATTGTGGGGTTCTGAATGAGGCTTAAATATTAGACTGAAATTACAATTATGCCAAAAGTTTAACAAAAATTGTTATCATAATTTTCTTGCAGAAAAATTTATAATTATTTTAAAAAAATTAAAATTTTTCAAATTTATTATTTCAGCCAAATAACTATATTTTCAACGTGTTTATTTTTTGTTAATACTTGTATTGACTATTTCCATTCTAAATAATATTTAGAATGGAAATACTCACTACAACATATTATGTTGAGAACGGTTGCTCATAGCGATTTTTACCAAGAGACATTTTTTACGTAAAAGTCACGGAAATGTATATTTTTTATTCACTCAGTAGTTTAATACAGGTACGGACGAAAAGTTATTACTCTTCAAACCAGCTAAAATATGTAGGTGGCGCCCTCTACAAGTCAGAGTTATATTGACATCAAGATCAAATATCTCATTTAAAAAACTCCCAGACACCAATTTTCATCCAAATATTGAGGTTACTTCATAAATTATTTGGAAAAATCTAAATACATAAAAATGAAACTTCTCCACGCTGTCTCTTCGAAACTAAGCATTTTAGGGCATCCATTTATACACACTTTTTTAGTTATTTTTATCTGCAGAATATGCTCCAAAGTTTTCAGAATACAGTTCGGATCACCCTGTATACGAAACTATAGTATATTTCTACTGAAATGGTTTAATGTGCACCCAGCGACATAAATATCAAACAAGAACCACAAATCCTATAGTATTATATGGGTATACAAATTAAATAATTTAAAAAAAGTCCCAAATAAAAACTATTTAGCCATATTCTGTGGAAGACTACTTTAGTATTGTATGTAAATATTGTGGAATGTGCAGGGCTAGAATTTGTAATTTGTGGTAATGTTGTATATTATTATCTGATATTTTTGTTTTGACGTTGTCACTTTGTTCGTAAAATATAATTTTGAAATAGAGTTTATCTATATATTTACCACAATTCCATTTGTAAACGGTGTTCCTTGCATAAACATATTGATTGTGAATATTGTGAGCTAAAAATTGTTTCTCTGCATGCGTAAATGTGTTGTTGTCTTTAATTATCATTATTAATTCACCTATGTCAGTGGAACCAAAGGCATTCACAATATCCAATTTAACAGCTAAAAGCAACGTGAATGTTAAGAATAAGACAATACCATGTACCAATGGGAATTACCATAAAGATTTCTTTTTTGTTTATGATCTGATAAATATTTACACCATCCTTTATAGAAGGACCCTTTGCATCCAATCAAATATGTTTTAGTTAATTTTTTAAGTTTTCTTTGGATTTGTTTACAGTGGGTACCCCCACTCTGAATTATTAAAGGTCTGTGGTCAAGAACAGATGATTTTTTTGGAATAAACATTAACCTGCCATTTACATTAATATTGTCATTAATGGTAATCTTTGAAAGAGTGCCCTCTTTTAGATATTTTGTGATTCTCGTATCTATGAAGGAATCCATTTCATCTAAAAAAAAATCAAATTTCAAATAATAAGGTAGTCCTCATATTTCATCCATACTTACTTCGACAGACAAACAACAATTTTCTAGTTTTAAAATCGCTTAAGTAATAGTAAAAGTATCTTAAAAATGGTTTAACTATGGTATCAAGAACAAGTATATTAATTTCGCGTAACTCTTCTAACATACAATGTTTGTCCTTCGATTTCGCAAACAACCAACCGATTTGATCAAGTTCGTAATTGTTATATAGATATTTTGTATGTATGCATTCTCCCTTTGTTTGGGACAAAATTCGTTTAACAACGAAAAAAAACTTCTTCCTATTGACTGTTGATCCAAAAAACTCCATTGGTATTATTCTATATAAACACCTTAACTCTACAGACTTATGAGATTTAAAATTTTTACGAAAAATATGGGAAGTATTTTGGTCTAGATTTCTGTACATCTCAGTCAGCAAATCGTTTAGCTTATTTTCAGGGAAGGTCTTTTTCTTCCATGTGTTTTTATTTATCCCCGGTATATTTTGTTTCCAAGTAGTTAAAGCCAGCGGATAATACATTTCAAATGAAATATACTTTCAATGTCCAACGTCTAGAAAAACTACACTAAACTCACCAAACTTTAGACTTAAGACACGAAGTAACAAAAAATCAAAGATATTCAAAAAATACTGGGGATGACCGTAGAAATAAAAAAGAGTTATTCAAGTTACAATCACGTTACAATACGCAGCACGCCGACAGGGCATATAAACACAGCCAAAACACAGCATATAAAATATAAAACAAAAACCAAGAAAGAGGATTTACAAGGACTTACAAAGAGGAAAGAGGAAAGACAAAAGACAAGAAATAAAATAGAAGAGGAGAACACTAGCACTAGCGTCCTAGCGTCTATGTCCCACTAGTCAACTCGGGCACCCAACAATGTTGCCAAGTTGTAGTGGGTTGTTCAAATGTTATTCTGTTATAAGCAGAGATATGGAAGTGGGAGAATGAGCTTCGACGAGTGCGCATCAAGTCCCGTTCTCAGAACTGCGACTGTCGCCAGCGACACGACAAAAGAACCAATCAGATTTGTGCAAAATTCAAACAGCTGTCAATTTTAAATTTAGTACAGCTCCCATTGGTCGTTTGAAGTGTCAATCAGTGTCGCTGTCGACACGACGCAGTTCTGAGAACGGGGCTTCATAGTTATAATTCTATTCTAATGTTTACAAGATACTTAGGTATTTAAAATTTGATTCAAATTTAAATTCAAATATTTTTGTTGATACTTTAATAAAAAAAAAACTTTTGATAAGCTACTAGATCTTAATTTTCACTGCATTTTATATTTTATTCAAAGTGAACTTATTCTTATCATCTAAAATTATCAAATCATCTAAAAACATTGTTACTGAATTTTGTCTTGTTTAATTTACATTCAGTAGAAGGGCAATTGCACATGTTATTTACGAGAAAAATGGAAAAACATCACTTTACTGAAGCAAACTGAACCGCTCCCGCCTCCCGCCAAACAAAATTTTGTAACCTTAATACCATAAAATACTTAATATATTGTAATCATGTAACATTGAAACCAATGACTAAAGAATATAAGGACATGTAACGCCCCTATACGGGCTGCAGCAGAATTTGTGACTAAACTTTATTACAATGGTGATTAGTTGTTCAGCTTTCAAGTGTAAAAGGAGCAGCGATAAGAAAGAGCCAGGAGTTACGTTTCATAGGTAAATAAACAGTCCACTCCAACTTTTTAGCGTTTTCTTATTGAATTCGATAATTATTCTTCAATTTCCATTAACATCTATATCGTCCCATTGCTGCCAAAAGTCACTAACGTACTTTTTATTACTTCCGAGAAAAATGCGTCTAAAGAAGAATTGCATTGCATAAAGATAGTTAGTAACAGAGCCATGTAAGTGAAATATTAAAAATGGTTCCAGCAAAAGTTCCCCAATTATGACGGATGATGGCGCTGATCGTCAAAATGTTTGGACAGGGATTTTGCTTACCGACAATACGACGTGAGCTACGACCGGACCAGGACCAATCAGAATGATCAGTCCAGGGCCATGTAAGTGAAATATTAAAAATGGTTCCAGCAAAAGTTTCCCAATTATGACGGATGATGGCGCTGATCGTCAAAATTTTTGGACAGGGATTTTGCTTACCGACAATACGACGTGAGCTACGACCGGACAGGACCAATCAGAATGACATTGATGTTGATCAGTCTTTCTTGGACATTTGCCGCGGGAGTGTGTGTTAATTTCTGTTGTGATAAGTGTGGTTGTGTTTGCAGTTTGATTTTTGGGTTTTGATATTATGTTAAAATTAATTTTGAAGTATTGTATCACCTGTTTTTATGTAATAGTACTTTTTTTAGTTCTATGATCTGATATGTTATGATTTGTTAATGTTTGTTTAACAATGTTATACCAAAGAGGTTATACTTAATATACTTATCAATTTGCATAGCCTAACTTTTTTGTTTGTAATTTTATTTTTAAGACATATTATGTGATTGTTTCACATAATATGTTTTAAAAATAAAATTGCAAATAGCGAATAAAAATAAAATAAAAAAGTGTATTTTTCCCCCCGGCCCCGCACCCCTTTGGCTAACCTATAATGTCAGCTATGTCGAGAGATGGCGTTACGAAAATGGAACCGATTTATTACAAGGAACTTGGGCTTCTTTTTCGTTAGTATATTCTATGGCCAAATCCGTAGCTGTGTCCGTAGACTGATCTGTTAGATTAGAATTATTGATCTAAAAAACGATCGAAGGATAAAGTTCACGGACTTGTGTAACGCTTTATCTATATAAAAACTGATATAAAACGTAGAATTTGGTCCCTGTTTTGTCCCTGAATTTGTTGGATATCGGATATCGGTAATGGTGTGGATCCGGTGGCTGACCTTGAAACGAGTTTTTGCTGCATATAGTCACAGATACTATGCATGCGCACATCGTCGATGTTGCCAGAGTGCAAGTTATTTTGGAATTATTTTCAGTAGAAAACAAATAATTTTAATTTTCCTTCATATGTGCTTTTCAGTGTTTTTTTGTCAATATATACCGTATGATCGAAAAAACGGCGTCCAGTTGGCTGGGAAATGACGATTGAGGACATTTCCCATATAAATTTACATAAAAAATGACAGCGATCTTCATTTCATAGTCATCGCTATTTTTTTCGATCATAGTACCGGTATATTATTTATATTATTATTTTAATATTTCGCACAACACGTGAACGCTTATTATGTATTTTCATAGTCAATAGAATTAAATAGAAATAAAACTCTAAATTCCTATAATTAATCTAATTGCTCTAGATTATTATGCTACGTTTAAAAAGTGCTTTATTAAAAATTCGGTAAATTAAAAGAGACGTGTCCAAGTTTTTTCGTTTTTTTTTTAATTTTTAAATGCTGTAGCTCCATATCATGTTCATAATAGTTTTTTTAACATTCCATCAAAACTACGGAGGCCTTAAAAAGGTCTTTTAGCCTCCGTAATTAAAATTGTAGAATCAGCTTCAGCAACATTACAGTTACCTTGTTTAATTCTGCTTATACATATGTATATTGAAATAATTTTTCTGCTACCTTAAGATTTCTCTATTCTTACACCTAATTTATGTGATTTTCTTAGCATACATATATGATTTTTAAACCATATTTTTCCTAATGGAAGGATGGAAGGATATGCAAAATTAAGATATTATAACATTTATTTTCCAGACAAAGCATAATATAGTATTAAGATTAAGACATAACAAAAAATATTATAAAAAAGATCTTAATATAAATCACAAACTAACTAATAAGTCTTAATTTGGTCTTGTATAAACACAGGTATAAAACTAATAAGATCAAATCTCAACTTTCACCATATTGTCAAGATTTGGCATTATAGGAAACAAGAAATGACAGTAAATTAAGAAAAGAATATCAAAGTACACGGTATTAAATACTGTAATTTGACTGTAATGTATTCTACGACACAAAGCATCTCCCTTCTAAAGAGAAAAAAATAAAACATAAAGCTTATATTTTAGTCTTATCAACACTCTTCGATAAAATATATGTCTAAAATTGCTATTAATCCACTAACTTGACATTTTTAAGAAATTATGATACAAACATTATAATCAAAGTATATTATATTTAGTAACATTATAGGTAAAATGTTACCTCTATCTCCCATTGACGTGTATTTTTCTATAAGACTCGTCATGGTAGTACTTCAATACATCAATACATATAATCAAAACTATATTGTTGCCTGTAAATAACTAGAAATTATATATCTTGAAAGAAAGAAATTAATTATAATAAGTTTAAAACTATTAAGAAAAAATCCGTAAATGATAATTTTTAATTCTAATGTAAATATATTAATAAATGTTATTATTATTACAATTTTATATATTCATAATACTTTCATTTCACAATCTTCATTATCCTTCTTACACTAATTTTGGATATTAAGATAAATCTGAAATTATAAAATTAATTATAGAATTTGTATTAAAACACTTAAAAAAAATTTCAACTGCAAATAATTCGAAAATAAACTGCAATTTGGCAACATCGACGATGTGCGCTTGCGTAGTATCGATGATCAAATGCAGCAAATATGGGCTTCAAGGTCAGCCACCGGATCCACACCATGGTACAAAGAAAACAAGGTATGATCGATAGCGGCCCCAATTTCGTTAAGTTTGCGCATACCACCTGTGACGTCATACGCCATACAAAAAAATATCCATATTGTGCAATTGCCACTAATAAAAAAAGACCTAAAAGAGGGAAGAATTAGGACATAACCCTAAAAGTTATGTCAAATCATCGTGCTTGACATTTGAAAAATTATTTTGACATTTATTGTGTCATCTGTTGGACAATTTGAAATTGGCGCGCGGAACTTGCCGACCAATGGTGCCGTTTATCACCTGTGACGTAGTGATCAACCTGCGCAATATCATACCTTGTATTCTTTGTATCATGGATCCACACCAGGGGGGTGACAGTGAAATAAGAAAATTGGAAACAGTCATTATTGTCATTCCTGTCATTCTCCTCACGACAAGTATGGCCGCCTAGACAAGAACAGCATTGTTTTTGTCTAACTATTGTCTAACTTCACAGTTTAGAATTGACAGATTTCAGTTTCAGAGACAACTTCAGATTTGTTCTAGAACAAATTCGAAAATATTCGACGCCATTTTAATTCATTCCGTTTAGTTGTGTTTTGAAAGTTCAATTTAATATTTCGGCTGAAATTTATAAATATAAAGGTAATAAAGTATATAAAATATATATTACATGAAGAATCCTGGGGAAAATGACGTTTCTGCAGTAGTAGGTATGTCCCATGCATATGAAAAATAGGTAGTAAATAAACACTGTTTTTACATTTTTTAGATGCAAGAAAATGATGTTATAATCTCTTTGATCGGCGATTTTTTTGAAAATGGAAACAATTTACAGCAAGGTAAGATCATTTTTAACTATAGCCAACATTAGTTATCTCCAATATGTGCGATTTATTATCAATAATGCAATAAATCGGACTGATAATCTGATTATGTTATCCGACTAAAAAGTCTCTTTTTGCTTCTTTTTGATTTATAAGCCAGGTCTCTTTGGGAATAATGGACGCATTTTTTAAACAGTATATTTATATTTTATAACTATTGATATTTTTACATTGTTAATTTTAGTATAAAAAAAAATTGTTTTTCTGTTTTCAGGTTTTTGTATAAGGCTCCCGTTTTCATGTTCTTGTGTCCGTTTTCTGTCCTTGAAGTCTGCGAATACGTGTGTTTATTTACAAATTACTGTAAGTCATGCTTATACCTTAACTAATTTATGTTAAAAGTGCATATAATTAACTAATTGGTATTGAAACAATACTATCCTCTATATATTTATATTTATTTAGTCACGTTGTTCCATATTTCAAATAAATATATGTGAATAAATTATTTTTTGGTTTTATTTATGAAAAGAAAAAATACAAAATACATTTGAACTGAAAGAGGGCCCGCCATTGAATAACCGGAAACGGAAATGAAAATTAAGCCATCATGTCCTTATCATGTCAACCTGTCAATTGGAAAATTAGTTCTCCAGACGACAACGAAGGCTTTCGGTGGCGTATCGTGTTTCCACATGGTGTTTCCACGATTTAACACAGAGTTGACACTTCTTTCTAGTTAATTATTTTATGATCCACACCTTTACCCGGATATCTAATGGGCAAAGATCTAATCAACAGCCCAAGTCCGCAGACGAATATACGAGTTTTGGTACATGACAGGCTGCGGACTAAATCCGCAAACCAAATGTGCAGGAAACTCTTCTAGTGTATAGTGGGTGTATGTGTATGGGGCAAATGGGGCTTAGATTGAGATATGGGGGCCTAATAGGCGCCATCGCCAGGGCAAAATTTCAGTTCCAATGTCCAATATCGCTCCTAGACTAGGAGCAGAGAAGAACAAACGTAAGGAGTCCTAGCGAATTCTAACGGTTTTTATCATGTTTTTATATAGGAACTCGATACGAACCATGATACGAACTAGCGGTTATTCGACTTCGAAAGTTGGCAATCCTGCTAGTGACTTGGAGTTTGGAGGCACCACTCCCTCCACTCAAGGCTAATCAACATGATAGGCGCAAGGCAAATATGGCGGCGAAGACAGTGCATTTTAAAATTGTTTACCTTTAAAACTGAAAAGCCGTAAGTGGTTTCTCGTTCCGATTGCATACCAGAAATAATTAATTATCTCTAGTTTGTTGTGCTTCTGCAATACGTTTGTTTAGTTCTTAGTGTGGTGTGATCATTTTAGTGTGATGTGCATGGTGTGATCAGAAAATTGTGATAAAATAAGAATGTAATAAAAATCCAAACCAGACATTCCACATATGCTGTCGTTCATTCGCGAATTTCAAGTTCCAGAGCTTTACGCCCTGGGCTACTCGAGAACGGTTCTGAAAGGAGCTGTGCGCGATAGCCTGGTGTCTCCATAAAGCGCGGAACAGTTCTGAACTTTATGACTCAATTGATTGGAGTGAGACTTTCGCTTTCTTGAATAGTTCAGAGTTGCACAACTGCGTGAATGGAGGACAGTAATAGGGAACTTCAAACTTTTGTGCTTGTCGTACTCCTGTATTATTAATGATTATAAGGTAATAACTAGAAGTATTTATTAAGATATTACACCTAAATGAGTAAAAAGCCTTCACCGCCACTATAAGTAAAAAAGACATGTCTGCCCTGACAAGTGCAATTTCCTCCTGATTTACAAAATATTGCTAGCATAGAGGAATGGGAAATTGAAGATATTGGTGATAATATTTGGCTAAGGGATATATTTATCATATGCTTTAATCAAAAATTTAAAATGTGATTACTGCAAGGTGTTTCTGTTACAGCAGCAAGATGATAGGACGTTATGGTGCGTTTAGACTTGAACACGCACGAGCTGAGCGTGCGCGCACCGCGTTCGTTCACACTCTCGGCTCCGTTCAAATTAAAAACTTATTTTTCGACGAATGAAGTGCTCCACTTGTGCGCGCACAGTAGAGTTGTGTTGGCGAAAATAATGGACGACCAAGAAATAGTCGGGGCTGCAGTCATTGTTATGCACAGCTTAATTATTAAAAAGAAGAAAAATCGAAAACGTCGTCGCTGGTGGCAAACCCAAAATTTTAGAAATCGATATAATTTACTACAACAACTTACGTACTACAACAACTAACGTGTCTGAGGAGGGCTATGATCAGTTCAAAAACTTTACAAGAATAACCAGGCCCGACTTTGAATACACAAAACTTACGAACAAAAGATACAAATTTTAGAATAGCAATTTAATTAATATTGACATATTCAATATTAATTTTATTTACAAGGTCTTGCCATGCGATATTTTTTTGGTTTTTTAATAATACGAAGAATGTTTAACATCCCATAATATAGGCAACTTTTCATATTCTTCAATTAATAATAACCAAGATTCATTGATCCACTCCATAATTTTAATAAAGAAATTGAAAAAAAACACACACGCACGCACGAACGCAGACAAAACAAATTGCTGATGCAAACTGAGCGTTCGCGCACATATAAAATCCCTTTGAGCACGGACCAAAAACCGACACCAGACGGCTCACGTTCGCGGCTGCTCGCGCACAGACAGATTCAGAGTGAGCGTGCGCGCACAGCCGTTTACACTTGAGCATTCGCGAAGAATCAGTGCGTGCGTGCTCAAGTCTAAACGCACCATTAGATTTTAGTCTTATCACAACCAATAATAATAGTGAGGATATAGTTATGGATACTGCTTACACTTACCTTACTATAAGTAAAATATTGGAAGAATAATCAAGCTTTTTACATCAAAAAGATCACAGAAAGATATTGACAACATTGACATTTGAAAATATAAATGGCCTGGATGTAAGTCTTTTTTTAGGTCATAATTGCCCCTCAGGGTGCATCCACACTATCCTAAAAACGGCGTAACGGCGTAACGACCTTGATTAGATTTCCAGTAATTCTATTGGCTGAAAAATCCATCTCTCAGAAATTTTATTTGTCAAATTCATCTGTCAAAAATTTCAGCCAATAGAATTGCTGGAAATCGATTCAAGGTCGTTACGCCGTTACGCAGATACGCCGTTTTTAGAATAGTGTGGATGCACCCTCACATACGTCAGAATTTATTATTAAATCCATCTTGTTCAGAATATCCAATATTTTATTGAAGAACTATGCAAAAAAAAGGAATGACGTCTTTACCACAAAGACAATGCCCTATGTAAAGAGAAAGAGTAAAGAAAACTAAGCTAAGGCGTAAATTTTACTTACGAACCCCCAAAAAGGTATTTAGTTTTTAAAAATAAAATCAATTGATTGAATTAAAATAAAATTCTGAAACACATATTATATTTTTTAGTTATCCTCGCCTATTATAGTTTAAATTTATTCCCATTTGTGTAATGCTGCAAAACATAGAAAAAACATTCCATATTTCTTGATCCAAGCCAGTGTAATTTATAATTCCAAGAGCATTTACCAAGGCTTTTACTCTGTGCTTTTACTAAGACAAGTAACTTCCTATACTGTCCATAATAAAAATGTCCATGATAAATGTCTATTAGGAAATAAAACAAGGTTTAAAATACGCGCCAAATAAAGCACTTCTATCTCCGCCATATTGGAAAAGGTTGAATGGCTTTAAGTGGAGGGGGTGGTGTTGGAGGACTGATGACAGATTGTGGTTATGTTTGTTTGTTTGTTTATATCTGTGTTTGTATCTTTCTTTATTTATTATTTACCTCACGGTTTACCGGGTTTACCTTGTAAGAATTTAGCCGTTCTTGATCATATTACATTGTCGTATTAAATCACGTCATTTGAATGATGAATTTCGATCATCAAAAACATTTCAAAAATAATCGTTCCAGGTCGGGAAGTTATCAGCAAAAACTCGTCGTTTTGAAGCGAATGATTGTAGAATATGTTCACGTAATTTTATAGACACCATTGACACTTAAAATCAAATTTGCCTTGTGTTTTTTATCGTAGGAAAATGCGGCTTTAGTTGATGAGTTGGAAGAAGTTCAAGCAAAAATAATAATGCGCAAAGAAGAAAGAAAATTTTTGCTTCGAAAGCTCTGTGAATATGAGCCACAAGTTGCTGTGCAAGTACAGAACGCAGCTAGAGGGGGTGTACCACTGTCAACTATTGTAAGTGATACAAAGAAAGCTAAGAAAAAATCGGAATCTTCAACTTTAGAAAGACGACCATCCACGTTGAAACCAAGACGGCCCAGTATTAAAAGTAATAAGAAGAAATTTGTTCAGCCTATTCCTTTGGATAATAATGGGAGACCTATATTTCCAATTGAATTAGGAAGGTAAAGCAATCCAAAAAATTATATCAAAACACCACAGTAATTTCCATATATTTTTAGACTTACAATTCACTCTCTTGGAGAAGTAGTTTTTGATCGGCAAGAATTTCACTCGGAAGATGCTATTTATCCAGTTGGATATGTGTCCACAAGAATTTATGGCAGCTTAAAAAATCCTACTGTGAAATGTGTATACACTTGCAAAATTTCAGATGATGGTGAGACACCAATGTAAGTTCTATTTAAGCTGAAAACTTACCTATCTTTTAAAAATTATTCTGAAAAAATAGCTTTTTACAATTTTTTTCTACAGTAAACTTACTATTTTGCTATTAATCTAGTCATATTGTACTAAAAACAGCCTTTTGGAGGAAAGTTTTGGGGTAGTTCAAATTTCTTCTGTTTATTATATTTTTTGATGTGCTGAATTCGAATCTAAAGTTTGCTAATAAAAATTTGAATATTGTTGCAATAAAGAGCAACCAAGGTAATTAGAATAGAAATAGTCAATACATGTTATTATTGACACAAAATAACAGAAATTTTTCTTCGAAAAAATGATGATTAAACAGGGTCTGTTGAACTTTTAGGACAAAATTATTTAAAATCTATGATTTCAGCCTAATAACTATCTAATCCACATGTTTAATTTATGTCAATGATGACAGATGACAGGTATTGATAATTTTGGTTCACAAAACATCCCCCTTTAGAACTTTGTCTGCCATGTTAAAAAATGAAAGTAAACAATAAAGCGCCTCTCGTGTTTGTTCGCACTCAAAAAATTTCAATTAATGCCTGTATATATTTTTAATATATTTTATAAATTTACATTTTTTTAATTGTAAAGTAATATATTACATTTAAATGGAATATATTACATAACAATTATGTCAATTACAGGATTAGAAGCTTATTTTCTAACATTTTTTAAATAAAACGAATTATAAAATTTCAATATATGTATATTTGTCGTAGGTATGAAAAAAGTTAAATATAAAATGGACAAACGCTTACTTACATTGCAATAAAACTTCCACTTTTAGTTTTGTAATCCAAACGCAATATTTCTATTTCACAAATAAAAATATCCGACAACACTAAAATCACTGAAACTTCCGCGGCTGACAACGAAAACTGATAAATATAACGGCACTTTTTGTCTTGGACCTGCATATCAACATTACGCTGTACTATTATGTGTTTGTTGTTGAAATAATATAAAATATCTAATTATAACTTGTAAATTTTAATATTTTAACATGATTTTAACTACTTTTGACAATAACTAACTTTTTGTTATCAAGATGACATTTTAGACGGCAACTGACATATATGTCATGATATTTGAATCTTTAATATGTATGTAATATAATTTGAATATGTAATATAGTATGTAATATAATTTGAATTACTATAATGCAACTTTATACTAAGAAAACATTTATACATTCACAAAATACAACAAAGTCTAATAATATAGTTTGAAAACAATGTGTCAAAATTGCTGCCCTTGTGTCAAAATTAGATGATTAAATTTTCGCAATTTTTACACCATTTGATGACCGGTGGCGCCTCTAGTGTTTGTTCGGGCGGTTGGGCTTTTACTCCCGCTTATGTCCATTAAAGAAATAGTTCTAAAGGGGGATGTTTTGTGTTTTGGTTCCAAATATCTCGAAAGCCATTGCTTGTAGCGATTTTTACCAAGAGACCTTTTATACGTAAAAAACGTCGCAAATGTATATTTTTTTACATAAAAATCAAATTTTTCATGTCCAAAAACTCCTAGGCACCAATTTTCATCCAAATATCGACGTTACTTCAGAAATTATTTGGAAAAAATCTCGAAATGAAAATGAAACTTCTACACCCTGTATCTCCGAAACTAAACATTTCGTTTCTGAAGTAACGTCAATATTTCGATGAAAATTTGTGTCTGGGAGTTTTTTGACATGAGAAATGTGATTTTGATGTCAATATGACTCCTATTTGTAGGGGGCGCCACTTACATGTGTTTTAACTGATTTGAAGGGTAATAACTTTTCGTCCGTACCTGTATAAAACTACAAAGTGAAAAAATATACATTTCCACAGTGGCTGTGGTAATCATTAAATTTGACGCTTAGGCTATACACATATTTTTAACAGGTATTTTTTTCGTCCAAAAATGTTAAATATTTTTTTCTCAAAAACGGTTAATGTTTGGTATAGAGTGCTAATATCAAAATTCATAATTTTTTACAGAGAATTTAAGTATGTAATCAAAAATGGGGGCACCCATTTAAAATAAGAAACTTGTTGTCAACTTCCAGTATTTCCGGAAGTGCCGCCATATTGAAAATATTTTTAATCGATAGATCTCATTGTAAAACAATGAGGTGTAAAAAATCTCCGATCTAGATATTGTGGTTCTCTAGAAACTTCTAATGCTCGCTCAGCCTGGGACACCCTGTATACCAACATAGGTACTACCTGTATACCAACATACTAACAATAGGTATACCACCTGTATACTTATACGGGGTAGCATTCGTGCAAGGAAGTCCAATATTATCGTCGTTATCGAAGATATGAAATAAAGTTGTATACAGATTGATGTAGCATGGTTTATAAAGGGCCATATCCTAAAAATATTTTGTCACAAAAAATATATGATAAAGTTTTAAGTTTTTTTTTAAATTGCACCCCCCATTTTTCTGTAGATAATTGGTTCAGCATAAAATTCTGCATATAGTACACTATCTTTATTTGAAGAATTATGCGGTGTTGCCATTCTATTTCTTATTTACTAAAACCTTACTTACAAAACTGAAGTGAATTTAATTTTATTAATATCTACATATATAAAATGCTAATGTTTATCTGTGTCGTCTCTACTGAAGTAACGACTTGCTCTAGAAAGTTGCTTTTTTTACTAAAAGATAGCTAATTGGCTCTTCTAAAAACTGTCGTCGCCGGATTTTTTGTTTTTCATTTAATTAAAAAAAAAATAAAAAGTATTTTCTTTTCTTGATGTCGTGGCGGATGCGCCAGACTTCAACTAGTTTATATATAGATATATTTTCCTAAACACCAAGGATAACAGAATACACCTGCGAAATAAAATTTACATTATCTTATACAGGGTAATTTTAATGGTGTCGCCAACATCGCATTATTTAAAATGCTATATCTCATTTTTTTTAAACAACACCCTGTATATTTTTTTTTATTGTAGCTGCAGAATTAAAAATCGAACATTTTTTGTATTTAAAATGTTCCTAAATTTTTAACGGTTTCGCAGATATTCGCGGTATTATACAATAGCGGCTTCCGTATAGCTCTTCCAACAGTGAATTTTTATCAAAGCCACCTAATGCCGCGACCGCACATGGGGCATTTGCATGTGCGGTCGCGGCATATGATCTCTGTCTAGCATTTTAGCGTTGAAAACACCATATGTAAAACAGGATGGCGCACCTCGTTCGCCTCGATTAATTATACGAAAACGGAAAGATGTAGAAACAAAACATTTTATGGGTATATGTGGGGAGACAACATGCACAATTTAAAATTATTTTGAAATATACAAGGTGTTTCAGAACTAAGATCCATACCAAAGTTATATTTTTTCTTATGGAACACCCGGTATTTTATAATTCTTGGGCCCAAAAAACGGCATTTATTATAAGGGTTAAGTATGTTTAAAATCTTTGGTTTTTGAGATATTTAAAGATATTTAAATTTGCATTCTACAATAGAATAGATTATTAACACCCTGTGTATTACTTTTCAGAATTAATTCTTGTGCTGAGTTTAAAGGTAGAGAAATAAACTCTACAGAAAAATGTTATTGCTTCCTTAAATTTATACAGGGGTATCAAAAATTGCTGATATATTTTAAGAATTTATTTTATATAAAAACTTCGTTATTTCAAATACAACACCCTGTATTTTTTAAAATAAATCCAAGGAAATTAAAATGCTCTTTCAAACTCTATTAGGCTTTCCTATATTTATCGAGCTCAGATTTTGAATAAAGAGCAATTTTTCAATACAATGGCAGCCAAGAGGGCTAGTGTCATGATGGCAAGTTTCTAGTGACAGTTAGTAGCTATTTTCAAAATCGAAATTAGTTTATGGAATTATTTAAATTTATACCAGTTTACTTTTATTTAATTTACCTACAATAGTTTAATAAATAATATTTATTAACGTATTTATTATTATTTAATGTTATTATATTAATGTATTTATTATTCTATCAAGAAAAACGAAGAAGTAGTTCTTTGATTTATTTTACGATTTATTTTATTTTTTTATTTAGCGTATGGCTTACATCACAGTATCTTAAGTTATAGGACACAGAATGGTATAAACAACAAAAAAAATGTATATAAAAAAACTGCATAAACAACAAAAAAATATGTAATCCAGTCTTTGTATATAATCAATTGCCTCCTGAGTAGCCATAAGGAAATCTTCTGAGTTGCCCGTATATGCTCTTATTGGGCAGTCTTGCACTATATGTTTGACAGTCTGCCTGTCAGCTCCACAGTCGCATGCGGCTGAAGGGACTTTTCCCCACCTATTTAGAGAGTCGGCACATCTTCCGCAGTTAGTTCTGATGCGGTTAAGAGTTGTCCCTGTTCGACGGGGAAGGTCGAATCCTGCAGGTTCATTAATAACGTACGGTAGACCATGGTACATTAAAGCTGCCTCATTTTCCCATTTCTCTCTCCATTGCTCATTTATATCAAAATTATTTTGGTGCAGCTCATGTGCAGTCTTCAATGGAGGGTGTCTTGATCGTAGTCGATTTCCCTGGATGTGTGGTACGTCATCATGGACCTGCAGCTGAGGGTTATTCATTATTTTAGTAAACTCTCTGACCAAGGCATGTTCTCGGCGCAAATTGGGAGGAGCTATGTTGCTAAGAGTGGGCAGCCATATTGTAGGTGTTGGTCGAATTGTCCCTGATATAGTGCGCATAGTTTGGTTTAATTGAAGATCAACCATACGGGTGTGTTTGCTATTAAGCCACACTGGAGCACAGTATTCTGCTACAGGATACACCAAACCCAGCGCAGAGGATCTCAGGGTGGATGCTGATGAGCCCCAAGTTGTGCCACATAATTTTTGAAGTATGTTGTTACGTGTTCTCAACTTTGCCGTCATTCTTGTCAAGTGTTCTTTAAATGTAAGCGTCCTATCCAGAGTAACTCCGAGATATTTTGGATGTTTATTGTGAGTTATTTTACGATGACTTGTAGATATATGGATTTTCAATAAAAAAGCCAATTACGGCAAATTCCTTTTTTTGTCACTTTCAACGACAGGTTTCTGCCTAATAGGTTTTTTATAAACTACACTACCAGCTCTGCGAAACTCGAAATAATGAAGTTTTTATATAAAATATATCCTTAAAATAGATCAGCAACTTTTTATAGCCCTGTATAAATTTAAGGAAGCAATACCAATCTATTCTGTATTGTAGCATGCAAATTTAAATATCTTTAAATATCTCAAAAGCTATAGATTTTAAACATATTTAAACCTTATAATAAATGCCTTTTTTTGGGCGCAAGAATCCAAAAATGAAATAAAATACCGGGTGTTCCATAAGAAAAAATATAACTTTGGTATGGATCTTAATTCTGAAACACCCTGTATATTTCAAAATAATTTTAAATTGTGCACATTGTCTCCTCACATATACCCATAAAATATTTTGTTTCTACATCTTTTCGTTTTCGTATAATTAACCGAGGCGAATGAGGTGCGCCACCCTGTATAATAGAGAATACAGAACATTTTCATATGCGGCTACTCTAGTATGACGATAGTGTATTGTGAGACATACGTCATTACTTGTATGTTTTTAGATTTGAAATAGCATGCGATGATGAAAGTCCATCTATTGTCGGTGACACACCTGATATTTGTCATACACTGCTTTTACAAAAAATCAACGATTCTTTGTCTCTCAATGTTGTAAGCACCAGACCAAGAGGAAATGAATTCTTTGGTTTAACACATCCCACAGTTTTGCATTTACTACAAAGTTCTCCAGGTATGTAATGTATTTAATGTTAGAGTTTCATAATTTTTCAACCTAAAACAATATGGCTAATTTAACCGGAAATTCGTAAAAAGTTTCAACGATGAACCGAATTTCGACCGATTTATCTAACAGGTATTTTTTTCTTCCAATAAATTGGATCCTTTTTCCCTAAAATAATTTGGATTCTTCGAAAAATGTTAACGATGGTTTTGACAATTTTTTTTATTTAAAATACCACCAGAAATATATTAAATGGAAAAAAGAAATACAATCTATTTTAAACACGGAATTGAAACAGTGACGTGCCTAATAATGTAAAGGGTAATATTACCGGTAACTTTGCTAATATTGCGTAATATTACCGCAAGATTGATAACATTGGAAATATTGCTTTTTCCCGCTCCCACACAGTAAGCCATCGAATAGCCATCGCTGACGCCGTTTTTCTTTTCGATCACACTGTACTATTTTTCATAGATTTAAAAAGGTAGCTTTTCTTGACATAACCTTGGTAGTAGTTATATCGAGAATATACGTCGAAACGTCCTAATCCTACTAACGCCATTTCATGTACCTTAATATTTTAGGTACAAGAAAATGTATTAATTATAAATGGACCAGATTTGAAATTTCCAAGAGTGCAGAATCTAGTCAGGACTATAACGATGCTGGTCTTAGTTATGATTATTTGCAAAGAAGTATAAATTTATGCAAATATAAAATGGCTCCAGATATTTTACAAAAACCCAGTGATTTTATGGATTAAATGTTTTAAATTATGATAATAAAGTTAACTTTAAGTTATGATGTACCTGTGATATTTACTTTTATTTCTAACTTGTCCCTCTCCCTTTATAGTTTTAAACCTTAGATTAAGAATAATTTTAAACTTTGTCGCCCGAGTTTTTGCAAATTGTAGTAATACCGGTGCCGGTGCCCGGTGGCGTAGAGATATATAGCTCTCGTCTACCAATCTAAAGGTTGTGGGTTGGAATCCTAGAGCCGGCATTTCAGCAGCGGACTATTTTTAATAAAACAAAAATAGTTTGGATACCTAGGTCGTCACAGCCTTAAATGAGTACTTGGGATTCATAATCCTGAGATAATAATAGGCGGTTGAAGCGTAGTGCTAGCTACATTACCTTAATTGTATACCGAACGGCTCTAGCATGGCTAGCTGTAACTTGCTACTCCCAAGGCGTTAAACGCTATACTAGGGCTGACATTTCTGACCTTGGGTGACGATTTTCGTGTGTACAAAGAGTACGGTCAACACGTTTAGCAAAATTAGATGTACTGAATAAAGACAGAAGGCAAGTATTTCCCAAGCGCATGGAATCTAGCGTCAGGTTAAGTGGTTATGTAATAAATACTTCGTATTTTTGCTCTCTCTGTAATTGCTATAGCGATTCACTCATATACATGTAAATACCAACACAAGGTTTTGCTTGCCAGCAGGGTATACGGGACCAATATTATTATAGATTGTTAATGATAAACACAAATTCATTAATTAGCAACATTCGGTATATTGCAAACTTGCTTCTAAAATTGTTTTAGGGATAACAGTTTTTGCCTCATTTTGTCTGAAGCTGCTGTGAAGATTTTTCTGGGCTGATCCATATTCCATCTTGTTATTGTAGAAACACTAATATAAATCTCCTTTGACTGTAAGTGAAGCCAAGAAACTTGTGAAACCTGACAGATGAGAATCATAACTATTCAGAAAGGAATGAAGGCATTCAACTTCTGGTGGTAGACTATGGTGGCGATTTATTTTGCTCTTGTAACACCTTCAAAAGAGTCGCAATTTTTACTTTCTATGGCGATTTTGACCGATAAGCCTAGGTCTCTGGTATAGTTTGTCCAGCGATAGAATTCATGACAGTGACTATTGAAGGGTAAGGGGAAAAACCAACGATGTCTACTTAAAGGTTGATTCTCACTATACCTTCCATATCAGCTCTCTTCCGTTTCTCTTCCGTTTACATAAAATATTATATCATGTAAATGAATAGGACAATGCACACTATCCGTTCCGTTTCCCTTCCGTTCCATACATTTTTTTGGCAGCTGAAGTGTATCGGAAACAGCTTTGTCAATTTCTTACATTTGTACCAGCTCTGTTAAAATTCTGCTGATATTTACTTATTCTTTCGCCTCTTAAATAAATCTATTACGTTTTTCAAAAGATACAAATTTTTAAAATAAAACTATATTTTAAAAATTAATTTTATTGTACAATAAAAAGTATGGAACTGATACGGAACGGAAGCTTACGTATAGCGTCAATACAATAAAAATACGGAACGAATATAGAATGGAAACGGAAGGTATAGTGAGAATCAACCTTTATAGGGGATTTTTAAGTAATAAACTTAATTTGTTGAGAACTTCAAGTCCCAAATAGTTGCTAAATTGTAATTGCATTTTTAGCAACATTAAATCAGTTTTATCTGTAAAAGTTTGGTAAAAGTTAGTTTTGTGACGTCCGTTTTTCTCCTTACCCTTCAATTATTGTTGTTTTTTTATTTCAACAGTAAATTGATATTTCTGTCAATTTTTATATGTCATTTGTCGAAATCATCCTTTTTCTAGTTGGATAGGGTCATAGTTTAAGGAAAAGAGTAGTTGCACTCGCAAATATTTTCTACCAGTTTTTGCAAGCTGTTGAATATCGGCAGCTTGCAAAGCGTTTCAGTTGAATTCCGTCCGTCGAGCTGCGAGGTTCGAGCGTTGCGTCCCAGCACAGAGACGGATTGACAAAAAATGAGTGCCTTACTGTGTGCTGCTATTAATTGTAGTAATAATTCAAAAAATTGTTCTTTGAGCTTTTTTAGATTTCCATCGGATGTAAATCGGCAAGCTGATAGTAATTATCAATAAACATTTAATTATATTTGTTTATTTTAGAAGCTGAGATATTATGTAATTAATTAAATGTTATTATTTTTTAGCATATGGGCAAATCTTAGAAATAGTTTTTTAGATATACAGGTTGTCTCAAATATGCGCATGAAAATATTCTTTGGTCAGGGGATTTCTCGGAAAGTAGATGGGGCTCGAAGAAGAATGGAATTTGGTATGTCGATAGATTGGACCAAGACCGACTTGACACGTGTCACTGTGATAGTTAAGAAACGTCAAAATTGACGTCGTCCGATCGCGACCAAATTTGGAGGAAAGGCAATCCGTGTGTACTAGGGGATTCAATCCCGGACAATTTTAGTTGTCGGGATCCCGGGATTCTTAACCCCGAATCTCGGGATCCCGGGATTTCAGTAATAATGTTACCAATGTTATTTTCAAAAAGAACATTTTATTAAAATTAACGTTAATTAATTAAAACAAAAACAAAGTCTTTGGAACACAAAAATAGGTAAATATTCTTCTTAAACAACATTAAACAAAAATTACAAATCTCAAACAAAACAAAAAAGGAACTGGACTGATATTATTCCATATTTTTAAAAAAATAGCGCAAAAATATAATATTGTCTATTGTGTCATCTCCCATAGCAGAACGAAATTTTGTAACTATCAAGCCTGCTGACGAAAAACACCTTTCCGTTCTACACTTGTAGGCGGTATTGTACTTAAAAAATCAAAAGCTAGTTGTAAGTTTATTCCATGTTGTCCACTCTTCTGGAACGTATCCATTTCATTTTTTATTTGAGCTTCCAAGTTTTCAGTTTTTGTTACTGGTGGCACTGTCATTCGATTTGACATTTTTTTGGTTAACGCTTCATCTAGCCTCTCCGAAAATGACACGTCATCATTTAAGGCCTGGTACCTGTTCTGAATAGTGGCAATTGGCAAATCTTCATCCGATTCCGAACTATCTGAACAATCTAATATGATTTTACTTGTTATATCTAGTCGTTTTAAAAGGTTTGGTACTTCTTGTTTCAAAAGTTTTTTTATTATTCCGGGAATCACCGACGTATCGCTTGTCGGCGGCGCTATAAGGAATTCAATTAAAAGAGAGTTTTTGCATATACAACCTTAAAAATAGCGTTTTACTATATTATATAAAATCCCGGGATTTGTTATTATTTTCCCGGGATCCCGGGATTGAAAAAATCCGATAAAAAACGTCGGGATCCCGGAATCCCGGGATTGAATCCCCTAGTGTGTACCGTCGCTCACCGGTGCACACTGTCCATCCCTGCAAAGTTGGATACGACATTTTGATTACATTTTTATCAGACTGGTACTAACGATTTGATATTGAAGAAAAATGCGTCTCAATTTCGGCATAATTGGGGATGGGCTACAGGATGACGCCCTCGACGTTTCGGACCGATGCCTCTAAATCATCTCTAAATGGACGAAATCATCGGGATTCTTCTTAATTATGGGTCGATTGGAACGGGATTGGATTGGAACCAACTCGGCACGTGGATAGAGGTACCTGAATGGAGTTCTCAGACGGACAGACAGACGGAAGAAGTTTCACTTCAAATATACTCACATAGTGCACACAAAATTTTTAATTTATGACTTTTTCAACATTTCAAAGGACACTTTTTCAAACATGTCCTTCAAATCCTTCAATTTAATAGCCGTTAGCAAGAAGTTTCACTTCAAACATGGGCACACACAATTTTTTTTATTCTAAATATTTTCAAAATTTTAATTTTTTTGAGAATAAGAAAAAAACGTGAAAATTTAAAATCAAATTTGAAAAGTAGACTGATTTTCCAACCTATTTTCTTTGTGCCAATTAGAAATTCTCGACATATGCTCGTATGTTATCCGTTTATTCTCGAGCATTTTAGAACACACTGTACAACCTTTAAAGCGTCTGTTCCATAAGCCCCTTGCGTCTGTTCCTTTGATGCCCTGACTGAGGGGATTAAATTAATAATATTAAAAATGGTTTAGATACAAAACTAAATACTATTAATGTAAAATAATTTTATTCAAGTAACAAAAAATGTAACCCATATTCTTAGTAAAATAAAGTATACCCTCTATCTTTAAGGTAAACATTTCGCTATATACGTGATGAGAAACGTGATTTTATACTTGAGATCATCATTAAAAAAAATATACATGTGTCTGTAAAAATAAATGAATTATGCAATATCGCAAAAATAAATTAAAAAGTATTTTTTAAGAGGCACAATTTATTTATCATATATGCAGGGAATTGCTTTTAAGGATATTGCTGTAATAGGTAAAAAAATACATTATTTTCTTGATTGGTTATAGTTCCCCGCATATATCTTTTAAAGAAATCAGGCAAAAACTCCTTTTCAGACTCTTAAAATAGCGAAATATATTACTTTTTATAACAATACTAAGATATTTAGCCAAAGGAAACAAAAATAAATAACTGAGCTTCACACACACTTCAGCGCTTCCCTGTACTATAAATTGATTTATTTTTCTTTGTGTATATATTTAATATAATTTTTAACTAATAAATTTATATTCAATTAAAAAGAAATTTAATAAATAATGTTAGAAAATATCGTATGGTGAAGAAATGGAAATGGGTGTGAAACCATTTGGCATTTAACCAAAGAACGAAATGATCTACCATAGCGTCTAAATTAAAACAAGAATATAACTAAAATAGACATTAAATAATTTAAAAATAATAAAAATGTACAAGATATACACAAAATAATACATATTCACACTTACTTTCCTAAATATATATAAAACATTATGCAAAAATAACAAATACCCTATTCTTTTATCATTAATATTTTAATCATCTGCACAACCTAAGTGTGAGATGTTTTAATTTGATTCTCTTCTATAGGCCTAATGTTCAGCGTTGTACAAATAGTAAATATATATTTATTTATAAATGTATATATAAACCTTTTCAATGCTGTTATATACAAAAAATATACATTATTTTCTCTATGTCTTATTCCTAGGTATATAGGTTTTCTCGTACCATTATGACATATGTAATTTTTCATTTTAAATATTATTTAAACACTATCAGTTTAGCAGAAAAAATCGTAAGTAGATAGGGCATATATAAGTACTCCAAATTACTTTAAATATTTTTAAAATTATGTATAAGTTGCAGTTTCACTGCAGTTTTAAGTTTCTTTTTCTTTTGGTACAAAAGTTTAATATGCTACATTGACCTATGAAAATATTGCTATATTTTACAAATATGCAATCAAATAAATAATAGTACTTTCACATTTTAGCCCATACATATCTTTATAAATATTGCTTTTAGAAAAAAGTTTAAAGTGTGAAAGTTTCAAGGATTTTGGGATTTCACAATATTATAGTAGGTTTAACTGGTCCCTACAAAATGTATACACTTTGCAGGGCAATAACCTGTTAAATCCTATGATATATGCCTAGTAAAAATATATATACAGGGAAAGAACCTAATGCCAACCACCAGCTGTCAGGGATTTCCTGTAAAATTAGTAAAATGGCGCTTTTATCCTGTTTTCCCATGCACCTTTCGAATATTACCTTTTAATGTAACTACATATTCCGATAATACTTTAGTTTTCGTTAGACGCCCATTAAAAACTTGTTTCTAAAGTCAATATTTAAAGAGATAGCTAGTGATTCAAACAAACGTGAGCTCCCTGTGTTGAGAATGTTTAGATATGTCAGAAATTACTGATAATTACTTTAGAACTTCAGATTTATTGCGTCAACTTTTGTCAGGGCAAATTAAAAAATTATATTACTGTGAAACATATCTAGTGTTTAAATACCGCTTTTAACTTGAATTACTTATATGTTAAATAGCAGAGTAGACCAGCAATTAAAATAGAACGTTGGAATTATTACTCTTAGTAAAGTGTTGTATCTTCCTAATATATTATGTACAAAAAATAATTAAACGTATATAGTCACGTCAAGATAGATTTCTTCACTTAGAAATTTAATTCTACAGTCACAAAATTGCCCTAAAACTTTTATTTATAAATCCTATATAAATTTTTTAACTGGTCGCACCTAAATCGGTCATACAAAACTATTAACTATAGTAGGAAAAACGAAGTAAGAAAGATGCACGTGCAATGTGCATCACCGCCGACTGGAATCCGCTTCTAGTCAAGTTCCCTTCCTATTTCATTGACTACAAAATTGACTGAATACAAGTCTTTGGCATATATATATGTCCAGAGAATCAATTTATTTGTAACTACTAGAAGAGGGCACTTGCTCGTTGGCTTCCTTTTTCAGCCTCCTGATTCCCTCCCGAACATACCGAACCAGCTCTATCAAGGAACTATGCATCGTCAGCGGTTTACAGTGTCTGTCCAGCATGATAAAGAACTCCGTGTGTTTTCCTTTAACTATCATGTTATCGGCTATGTCCCACAACTCTTGGAAACTCAGCATAAAGGAGAACTGAACGTTTTGCTTGACCATGGCGCTGTACACGGCCATGGGTATCCATGTCCCGCCAGCGGGAGAGGCGCCGGTTTGCTGAGGAGGAACTCCACCCTTGGTGGCCAACTCGCCACTGGAATAGCCGGAAGATTGGCTACCCACCGAACCGACGGAACCGGCTGGCGATGGCGTTGGCGAGAGCGGCGAGGGTGTGCCCTGACCGGGACACGGTTGGTCAGTCGGTATTGCAGCATTCTGTAAAGAAAAACAAAAAATAATAGTGATGACTCCATATAAAAGTGGATTTTCATGCATCCGTCATCCTTTGATACGATCATCAATGCACTGAGTGGTCATAGTGTTTTCGCGCCACTTTTCAACCGCTGTCCGTCAACCTTTAAATAAAAAGATTAAGGAAGAAGTAAACTGCTATCCCTGTATTCATGCATGGTAGACGGAGGTGGGAACCTAGGGTAAGGATCCTTGACAGTTCTGTTTGACGATTGATTTGATACATTTGAATTTGATTTTAAATTTTGTGGATTTTGTCTGTCTTGACTGAGCTTATTTTATGTTATTTATTCTACAACTGGTAGTTGTTTAAAGGTAGTAAATCTAGAGGAATTTTTTTTATGCCAGAACTTAAATTAACAGTGACACTATTGCGATTTATCAAAAAAGACTGTTGTATCACATATTATGAACTTTGTTTTTTCTTTATTGTTTTTCGTGGTCCCAATTTTCGCACCCCAAGTTTGCGCACATAGCACGTCCACTTATGGCCTCTAAAATTGTGCACAGCGCCTGACCGGCACAGTTATTAGAGAGATATCCGAAAACCGAATAGCGTCAGGCAGTATTTACGCGTACCTTATCATGGTTACGATATGCGCGAGTCAATTTTTAACGCAGCACCCGCTAATAACGTTACCGCCTGACGTAATTTGCGGATCAATTACACCAAGCGCTATTTCTAAATAACGTTTAAAAACTGCTTAAATGGGCATGTGCGGGTATTTGACAACCGGAGCCGGCCGGCGAGATCTTTTATTTAAGTTATGTTTGAATTGTTTTTAATTATTACTTTAGTTTTTTTTTATTAGGTAATTTGATATTTAAGTAGCTGGGATTAGTTTTAATTTAATAAATATGGCCCAAAATATGGATTCCACCTCTTCCTTCTTCATATTAAAGAACCTATAAAGAGGCTTAGGTTTACAGCAGATGACGACTTAGCCCTTCTAAGAGAATTTGTTGCTTGTTGCCCTAAACCTACTGGCAGACGTTGAACAATAAAGCACTGGAAATAAGCACTTTAGCCCTTTAGTTTTAAAATACCTAGTAAACAAAACAATTTCAAAGTTTTAAATTCAAAGTTAGGTTAAGTTTAAATAGCGGACGCGACGCGAACAGAATTCTTTCCGATCCGATAACTATAAATGAAGAGAGTTAATACCACCTCACGTAAAGGAAATAACACCCGGCCTTATTAACGTCCATGCACGCTATTCGGTTTAGCGATATCTCTCTATTACGCTGTTTATTGTTATTTTATGCGAGTTTATTTTTGCGCACAGGAAATTTTACTCGTTTGCACATCGTCATAAAAAACAGTTTTCGTACCACGAATTAGGGACAAGTTTTTTTTTCTGTATAATTATAGGATAGCTAATCTGTGGTTGTATAGCGTGCAGTAGATCTCGGTCAAAAATCGACGGAAATAATGGAATAACTTTTCACTAGTAAGTGATTAACATGGGTGAGTATTAAATAAGTGCAAATATTTTTAGGGGTAATATATTTCGACCCCAGAAAAACGTCTGATGTTTTTTTCGCGAAAAAAAATTTGGAAAATTTGGTATTTTTTGAAAAAAAATCTAACCAATTGAAACCTTTCAATTCAACCAATAAAATTAATATTGTATCGTCGGATATCGGGTGCGTGAAAATCCGCATTAAGGGATTGCGTCAGTTAAACATAAAGAACACGTTTTAATCCGTAATGAGTTACATGCACAAATCTCAATTTTGGGGTATTTTTTGAATGCAAATTTAATAAAAATATTAAATCCTTAATAAATTATTAAACAGTTTTAGACTCATAACACTCAAAAACGCTATTGCCGCTTTATAATTTACAATTAGTATGTAATCTTAGTTCAACGATTGTTCAACGTCACATTATCTACTGGCGAACTCTGTCTTTCACTTGACAAATAGATGAACAAGATTGGTGATGTCGTTACGGTATTTCTTAGGTTACTGCACATTGTTTCTGTCAATGACTAAAGAATACAAGGACCAATAACACTCGAGACCAAATTGTTACCACACCTCCAAACAATGTCTTGCCACATATTTTTCTTAACTTCGCTGCTTGAAGAGATATTTATATTTTTGATAAATGTTTTGACTACGCCTATGGTGTATGCATGTATTGTTTTGGTCATCTTAAACGTGAAAGTATCAAAGACTGAAAGAGCATACTAAACAGAATATCCCTAATTTTTTTCATAAGTTTATTTTTAAAGTAGGTACAATTTAGCTAGAAAGAACTGGCATATGTGCTTAAAATTTTGAATTAAAATAAAATTAAGATGAATAACATTCCTACTTAAAATTGAACTCGCTCAATTAATAATTTAGGAACGTACTTAAAATTTCAACAATATGAACTGATCTCAGACACACCCTAATACGCATATTTAAAAAACCATGATGACGTAACGTTGAACGATCGCTGAACTGTCTATTTTTGTACTTACCTTACTACAGTATTCACTAATAATTTTATGTATTTCCTTGCATTCCTGCTTTCTCATCTTACACAGTTTATAAAATAATAAGGCTTGGCATCGATAACTGTAATATAATAAAGGAAAATTAATATTTTTCTTTTTGTCCTAAAATTAGAAATCTTACCTCAAAATGGCTAATTTACTGTGCACACTCATCAGAGACGGCAAACTCTTAAACTTAGCGGAAATATATTTAATGACCGACAGTGTGTCTTTGTACATAGTAAAGGCCGCTTTTTCTGTTACCACTTCTTGTTCCATAGCATTTCCCGTAAGAAGAAAATACAACACAGCTTCTAAGTACAGCATGCACTGATTGATGGCGTCCGATTCCTTGTCGGCCATGTGTTTCAGGCGTTTGGCTTCGCTCAGGTACTGATTTTGATCCCTACAAAAAAAAAGAAAATGTTTATGTTATAATATTCAAAGGCGTTTTTTTAAAAACTCTTATACTTTCTATAGAGGGTTGAAGTTGTCGCCCTAGTTATTATACAAAATTTAAAAATTCCTACCTTAGCTCATTCTCGAGATTATCCTCAAAACTTTCAAAGTAAGAGTAGTAAGTGCGCATAAGAGAGGCATTGCTAGTGGAAGGAGAGGCTGAAGTATCAGCTGCTGGAGGTATGCAATCCCTTTCGTGATTGGTCGGTGGTGTGTTGATAGAGTTGAGGTTTTCACTTTGACCTTGAAGCTGCTGCTGTTTGGTGAGGCTCGCATCGTCTTTTTTCCTAGATATTAAAATAAAAAGTTAGAAATATTTTAATAAATAAAACTGTCATATAGAGAGAATGTTCAGAATCACTAATAAGAAAAACCTGAACCCGTCTATTTTAGTATGTGGATTCTTAAAAGTTATTTAAAATGGGATTAGGACATACTTTAGTGCTGATACATGAATCCATATAACATAGAGTTACGATGGGGGTTATCTTTTTCTTATTTAATTTTTTTCACATGTTCCCTATGCATTGAAATGTTTATTGCATTAGTACAATATGATCGAAAAAAAACGGCGTCAATATTTCTATTCCTATAAAACGAAGATCGTTGCCATTTTTTATGTAAAATTATATGAGGAATGTCATCGATGCTGATTTTCAAGCCAACTGGACGCCGTTTTTTTCGATCATACGGTATTATGTGTATTGTGTATACGTGTGATAATATAATGGTCATAAGTTACATATAAATATAAATCTTTTTCAGATAATATCTTTTTAATACTTATTTTTGCTGTCCAACGTGGGGCGCCAAAAATAAGTGCGTAACTATTTTTGTTACAAGAAATTTTTTTGAAAATCAGATTTAAAAACTTACCGTTTTGATTTATGCCGACTTTTCTCTTTGTAAGGTTCCTTATCTTTCTCTTTTTACTGGCATAAGATGGATTATTGCTGACCGCCGACACCGACGAGACTGAGCTGCCGCTGTTCTTCCTTTTCTTTTTTCGCTTTTTAGAATCGGCCGACTTTGCATCGGATGCACAGGCCTGAACGGCAACCGTTTTCCTACTTTCAACGCTGCTCTCGCGCGCCTTCTCCTCATCGCTAGGCTCCGTCTTGCATTTGTGCTCTTTTGGTCTAGCACCGAATGCTTTTTAGTTTCGATATACCGTTTTAGTATAGGAATCTCATCAATATTGAGCCGACTTAAGTCGATCTTAACTAAGAGTTTGGTATCGGCCTCTTTCTTAGCCTTTACCGGGCTTTCTTCAGTCTTTTGGAAATTGGGCGACAGTTTTACTTTAGGCTGTGGAGGAAAATATTTAATATTAATAATCTTTGCTAAATACAAAGTGACCCATTGTTCCAAAAGGCTCAATATCAATACAGAACTGGTTAGAATTAAATTACTAAGACACATGGTTCTCGAGATATTTGAAATCGAAATTATCAATACGTGTCATCATTGACATAAATTAAACATGTTGACTAAACAGTTAGGTTAGGTTAGGTTGATTTAAATTTGAAATGTTTTTGTGCCAAAAGTTCAACAGAAACTGTTTTACAATCATTTTTTCGAAGAAAAATATATGATTAATTTAAAAAAAAAATAAAAAGTACCCAAATTTATAATTTCAGTCAAATAACTAGCTACTCGACATATTTATTTTTTGTCAATAATGACATGTATTGATCGATTCTAAGTATCTTGAGAACGATTTTTTACGTAAAAAATCACGAAAATGTATATTTTTTCACCCAGTAGTTTTATACAGGTACAGACGAAAAGTTATTACTATTCAAAACAGTTAAAACACATATAGGGGGCTACCCCTACAAATAGGAGTCATATTGACATCAAAATCAAATTTCTCATGTCAAAAAATTCACATACACATCAATTTTCATCTAAATATTGACGTTACTTCTAAAATTATTTGGAAAAAATTGAAATAAAAATGGAACTTTTACACCCTGCATCTCCGAAAAATTGAAAAAAAAAATTTATAATCTAAAATTTTTAATCTAAAATTTTCATTTTAGATTTTAGGACATACATTTATAGGAACTTTTTTATTTATTTTTATCTAACTTTCCGCAGTACAGTTCGGACCACCTTGTATATCTGAATAGCTCGCTGAATAGTTTTTACCAAACATTTTATTTTGATGACTTTTATTTTGATTGACTAGTATGTGTATTTGTTTTAAAGAAAACATACTTTGTAAGAAAGATTGTAGTAAAGATTTGAAAATTTGTGGAGTATTGGACGTTTATATCACTTTTGTTATATGTATTGCACCCTGTATCATTTCTACATACCTGTACGCTAGATATTTTGTTGTCGTTGGTAGGAATGGGCGATAACAAATTGGTATTCGATATGGTAGGCATCGCCTCGTCTTCCACCGACGAGCTGGTCCTCTCATCGTTGCCATCAACAATTATGACGTTTACCCCACCTTTTCCTAATATAAATAAAGTATAACATTAGAATAAAATAATAATTATTATTGAATTAAATATTAATAATTATTAATAAATTTGAAATACCCAAACATAAATCAGAATTTTAAAGATACTAACAATTATTGTCCCCGGATTGTATTTACAAGAGGAAAAACTTTTTTATTATTATCTTTTTGAGAAAAATGCATTCTTTATAATAGTTTTTGCTTGTTCTAAAATGGTTAATCCCGCTTATACTTTTTCAAATTTCCATACAGTTTTAGAGAAAAATACAAAAATATGAAAATATAGTTATTACTACAATTTTTTTTTTACTCTCAAAAATCGAAATTAATAAATTAATTCTAATTAACGTATTGCCATTTTTTCTTATTTTATTAAAAAAACACAAAATTTATAATCACCTTTTCCGTGAACCAAATAACTTTGTGCTTCTTTAAAACCATATGATCAAAAAAAAACAGCTGAGGAATGACAATCGATGATAATTTTGGCGAGGTAAAGCTCCAGACGTCATTTACTGGGCCCTTACTCTTCTTTATTTTTAATGGCACTTACTGCCAGTTGGCCTTAAGAATTTTGCAATTTATTTTTTTATTGAGTAAAAATGATTTTTAAATGGTGTTGCTTTAAACTCGAAAAAAACATATTTGAGATAGATCTGTGTGTTTAGACACGTTCTAGTCTATATTCCTATAGTTAGTGTTAATTTTTGATAAGTTTTAAGCCAATTTTTTGTAAATGACGTCTAGAGATTGACCTCACCAAAATTTTGCTGATAGATGCATCGATTGTCGTTCACTAGCCGATTTCAGCAAAAAATATGATGTTAATCAGAATTAATGCTAACCATCTATCAATGAATGAAAACGATACGATATTAGAATAGAAACGCGTTTAGATTTTTGAGACTAATGCTTTATTCAGAACCATAGATAAATGAAACAAGTTTAGATTGGAAAGTGCCCATAAGGACAATGTAAACACTATTTGGCGCTATTCTTGCAACGGTCGCGACCCAAAACTTTTGAAAATTTCGGACCGGTTCGGCTTTTTCCGAAATTATATCGCCAAATATTTTCATTCAAATTTATTATTTTCTTTTAATTTTATTTATTGAAAATACAGTGTGTTGCATACAAGAAACTTTATTTTATATAAGGACATGTATGAAATACCTACGAAACATTGGAAACCGACGTTATGCCACGATCCACGATGTTTTTTGCAGTTCACAGTTCACAGCACAACTTTTAAAGTTTTTAATGCCATTTTTTCAAAATTGTCACGGGTTTCAATAAATAAAATTTAAATTAAACTCACAAGATATCAATAATTACTTTGAAAATGGACGCTTTAAACACTTTTCAGAGTTTTTTCAATGAGAGCGGTTTAGATTTTGAAAGATTTTATAATTTTTGAAGATTTTGACTTTGACAAGAGAAAATTGTTTCTGTTTTTGTTTGCGGTTGTTCTTAGCAACTAGTTCATAGCAGCGCCAGATCGCGTACAACGATGGCGACTCAAAACAATTTTGCGATCCAAAATTTTGTTGGGCATTCCAATCTAAATTTATTTCCTTTATCTATGTTCAGAACCTCACAATTAGTGGAATATATTAGTGGTTTCAATTACTCTTTATACTATTTAGTTTATGATCATTCACAATGTCTAAAAACCATAATTAAAATAATAGAATATCCTAGCAACAGCTTGCAGTAGTCAGTTGTATTCATAGAGAAAGCCTAATATTTAGCTTATAAAACAATAAACTTTTGATTTCTAACCTCAATTTCTCTTGAAGAATGACAATCAAAGGCCAAAATTACATTTCGAGCGAATTTTTAAATATAATAATTAGTAAAAGTTAAGAATTTCATTCAGAACCTCGCAATTAGTGGAATAAATTAGTGCTTTCAATTAGCGTAGAAGTTTGTTCCTTTAATTTCAATGTAAGCATTCAGAACGTCAAAATTAGTGGTAGACATTTTCAATTAGTAGAACAAGGTATAAAAGTTTTTAACGTTTCCACTAATCATACTTCAATATATGCGAGAAATGTCATTTTGGCCTTTGATCATCTTCCATCAAGAAAAATTGTTGTTAGAAATCAAAAGTTGATTATTTTATAAGTTAAATATTAGGCTTTCTCTATGGACTCTTTCTATAGTCTGTAAAACGAATAACTTTGAATTTGACAGTTCCCGCGGGCTTTTCTAGTGTTAATTTTATTAGGTTAGCAACTTGCGGCCATGCTGACGCAATGCCGTCTCTAATAGAACAGCCACGGAACGAGATTTATGACGTCACGCTAGTTAGATATTACGGATTAATAAATATGTTGTAGAGTACATGGAAAACATAATTATTCCTCGTATTTGTGGTTTGTATTTTAAAAATGATATAGTTTACATGAAATATACATAATATACAGTTAATAAATACAATATATATATATATATATATATATATATATATATATATATATATATATATATATATATATATAAAGAGATGGGAGTCTACGCGACTGACTAGTTGAGAAAAATATTCAAACAGGTGTCTTGGGGATGCAGTCTAATAAGAAGGCCGTTAGTTCAAGGAAAAACCCTTTATTGTTTAGTCAAGCTTTCGAGAATTCAGTTGTTCTCTTCTTCAGGACTCTTCTACAATTATAGTAATTAAATACAATTTCTATTCTGTAAAAAACTATTAAAATGCAACTCACCAAAGTGGGATTATGGTAAAGTTTACAACATTGCTCAACAATCAAAAGAATCCTCATTTCTCAAATGCAGTAGTAAAAATCAACTTTTAAAATACACGTGAAAACTAACTACAAAAACTTTATAAAAAAACAATACAACGTGTATGTGAGTACAAAGTCAAAGCACGAAAATTGCATGTCAAAAATCTTAAAATAAAATAGCAATTAACTTTGCTTCATGAACGATATAATTATTTTATTGTAAATACTCAAAAGACAAAAGAAACGAATTAATTTTCAAGATTTTCTTTACAGTAAAGTGCGTTTTTGTTAGCACCGCCGATCGTTCACTAACGAACACCATAGTTTCAAAAAAGATAAAATATCTTACTCCTGATAAGTAAAAAAGGACAAACTTATGCATATAATAAAAAGAGTGAAAGAGAAACAACTACATAGAAATATTTTGACACTTCTATGTAGTTGTTTCTCTTTCACTCTTTTTATTATATGCATAAGTTTGTCCTTTTACTTTATCGAGGAAGATATTTTATCTTTTGAAACTATGGTGACTAAGTTAGTGAACGATCGATATTGCTAACAAAGCTTACTGTAAAGAAAATCTGAAAATTAATTCGTTTCTTTGTCTTTGAGTATTTAATAAAATAATTATATCGTTCATGAAACAAAGTTAATTGCTATTTTATTTTAAGATTTTGACATGCAATTTTCGTGCTTGACTTTGCTCACATACACGTTGTATTGTTTTTATAAAGTTTTGTAGTTAGTTTTCACGATGTATTTTAAAAGTTGATTTTTACTACTGCATTTGAGAAATGAGGATTCTTTGATTGTTGAGCAATGTTGTAAACTTTACTATAATCCCACTTTGGTGAGTTGCATTTTTACAAGAATAGAAATTGTATTTAATTACTATAATTGTAGAAGAGTCCTGAAGAAAGAACAAACTGAATTCTCGAAAGCTGAACTAAACAATAAAGGGTTTTTCCCTGAACTAAACTTCTTATTAGACTGCATCCCCAAGACACCTGTTTGAATATATATATATATATATATATATATATATATATATATATATATATATATATATATATATATATATATATATATATATATCTATTTATAGTAATAAATACTTTGGCAGATAAACTATGAACCATACAAATGCAGCAAATGTTTTACAATATGGCTGAAATCGTACTCCATAGTCAATGTAGATAGTTTTGTGTTATGAATAATAATTTAAAAATATATGGTCATCTTTTGACAAGTTTATATTAGTTTATTAATTGCAGTAAACATTATAATATATAAATAAATTTTGTGAATGCCAATAATAATACATCACTATTAGTAGATATTGAATGTTTTTGTTAAATTAGATCGATTTTCAAACCCCAAAATTTAAAATATATATATTTTACATTTTACCCATTATCTTATGTACCACCTATTCATTATTTGTATATTGTAAAACATTTGCTGCATTTGTATGGTTCATAGTTTTATTTGCCAAAGTATTTATTACTATAAATAGGTATATATTATATTTTATTTATTAACTGTATATTATGTATATTTCATGTAAACTATATCATTTTTAAAATACAAACCAAAAATACGAGGAATAATTATGTTTTCCATGTATTCTACAACATATATATTAATCCGTAGTATCTAACTAGCGTGACGTCATAAATCTCGCCTGTAGCTGTTCTATTAGAGACGGCATTGGTCTAATATTTAGAAATGTCAAAAGCTGATGACATTTTACTTTTGTCAATTATGACATTTCGTGTTGATTTTTGTAAGAAGAGGAAGAACTGTCACTTGTTTTATTATTTTCCTTTTCTATTTCACGAAAGTAAAAAGAGTTACCTATCTGATTCGTTCAGGCACTCATTTTAAGGAATATCAGTAATTTTTTGGATAGAGGGATTTTATATTTGCCATGTTGGTAAAAAATAACGGTCAAAATTCAAAGTTATTCATTTTATAGACTATACAACTGACTAACGCAAGCTGTTGCTAGGATATTCTATTAATTTTAATTGTGTTTTTTAAACATTGTGAATGTTCGTAAACTAAAGAGTATAAAGTGTAATTGAAAAATTTATTCCACTAATTGCGAGGATCTGGATGAAGTTTAAGAAAAACATCAAGTATATTTTTATATATTTTTTTAAATTTTTCTCAAGACGGAATGGAAATTTGGAAGAGTATAAACGGTTAATTCCATTTTAGAACAAGCAAAAACCTTTAAAAAAGTGCATTTTTTTGAAACGTTACAAAAGTATTAATTTTTACGACGCGATTGACAATATAGAAAGTAATTTTGGCTGAGGCATAAAAATAAAGCACTTGTGCCTAAGCATAAAAGTACGAAAATATATTATTAAACTGGCATAAAGTGTCAAATAAACAACCATAACCAGTCATAACCATAGTTTCTCAACATATAATTACTTACGAGGTATTACATTTAAATATCACAAAACATTCCCCTTTAGAACTTTTTCTTTAATGGCCATAAGCGGGAGTAAAAGACCAACTGCCCGAACAAACACTAGAGGCGCCACCGGTCATCAAATGGTCATCATAAAATCATGTTAAAATATTGAAATTTACAAGTTATAATTAGATATTTTATATTATTTCAACAACAAACACATAATAGTACAGCGTAATGTTGATATACAGGTCCAAAACAAAAAGTGCCGTTATATTTTTCAGTTTTTGTTGTCAGCCGCGGAAGTTTCAGTGATTTTAGTGTTGTCGGATATTTTTATTTGTGAAATAGAAATATTGCGTTTGGATTGCAAAACTAAAAGTGGAAGTTTTATTGCAATGTAAGTAAGCGTTTGCCCATTTTATATTTTACTTTTTCATACCTACGACAAATATACATATATTGAAATTTTATAATTCGTTTTATTTAAAAAATGTTAGAAAACAAACTTGTAATCCTGTAATTGACATAATTGTTATGTAATATATTCCATTTAAATGTAATATATTACTTTACAATTTAAAAAAAGTAAATTTAAAAAATATATTAAAAATATATACAGGCATTAATTGAAATTTTTGAGTGCGAACAAACACGAGAGGCGCTTACTATTTACTTTCATTTCTTAACATGACAGACGAAGTTCTAAAAGGGGATGTTTTGTGTTAAATATTTTTATATTATTTGCTACGGCATGTTCTATTCGGAGTAAAAATGTCTTTTTTGTGCCTCGCCCGCAATGTCAAACATACAGCCTCGCCACAAAAGTATCATTTTAACTCCTAACAAAAACAAAAAAAATAAAACAATAAGTTTTTAACGACTTGTTTTGACAGATAAAAGGTTATAATAAGTAGACGGGGCTTTAGGCATAATGTAAATGTGTGATCAAATCCACACTTTAATAAATTTCCTAAAAAATAAAAAATAATGCGACCTCACTCTGCCGGAAAAAAAAATCTTTTAGATGAAACTGATGCTCATAGTTGGAATAATTTTCTATAGAATTATTAAATATAGACACTAAATACGTCATTATCAACATATTATTAAAGTTGTATGAATATAAGACCAGTTCAAACTTACAATGTAAAATTTACATGTTATGTTCATTTTATAGTTGATTCATAAATCGATTGATAAACGCCCGGAATTATAAATACCAAAGTAAAAAAACGAAGATGTTTCAGCTAGAAGCAAATTTGTTTCTGGAATAAATAAATTCAGCGAATTGTAAAACTAGGCAAGCTCGAAATTAACTATTCAATGTTTTATCGACCGAGTTAGAGTTTCCACGAAGTTTTAATATAAAACTTTTTGCTTTGTGAACGCAGTTATATCTGTACTTTGACATTTAGTCACGTTTCTGTAAATAATTATTTGTGTTCATATTTTGCCGCCTCATTGTGTAGATTTCATTAATATGTTCTTTATATATTAAAGATTAAAATTAAAACTTATTTCCCTCAAAATAGGAAAATTTAATTATAAGGTCAAAGAGACAAAAAGTGGGTTGATACAATTAATTACAGCCTTACAAACGAATCTGAAACAATGGAGCAATGGTAAAATATTTATATTCAGAACGTGAGGTGCTTTATTAAAAGTTATAAACTTTATATTATTTTACTTCAATATATTTACATTTTGTTTAGGATTTGCTAAAAATATAGTAATATTGCATGCAATAACGCCGCTACTGGGTATTTCAATACTAGTCAATATTTCTACTATTTCCAAATAGGGCATAAAATTGGGGTAGTACTGGCCAATAGGAGAGTATTATACGCATGGCTAACACCAGATGTAAGAAACCCCACCAATTAGATTATTTGAATGTAACATGCCATGATGAATTTTTTAGCGTTGCTGGCTTGCCTGAATCAGATATCTATGTCTTATAATAGACAGAGTAAAGGGAAACCAGTTAATTAAGTAAACATACAGGGTGAGTTTCCTACTATGTTCTCTATGGGTATGGGTATCTCGGAAACTACTGGAGATAGAGAGTCGGTTAAATTGGGAAAGAATTACAGTTTTGTGGGAAAATAAATATGCGCCTTTCGGATTTTTGAAAAAGTTCATGGCTTACTAGATATTTCGAAAAAACAAATTTTGACTATTTTAAAAATTGTCCTCAATTCCATTCTAATCTATTTTAGACAAAAAGTTTTGAGATAAAAGTTGTAGATAATCATTCCTAATAAGCTTGTGTTCTTCGATTTTTTCTAAAGCCTGTCATGTTTGACATATGACACAAACATATGTTTTTTTAAATGGAAACCATAGTTGGTCATGACTTCATAAAAAGCGCCATTTTTTAAGCTTTTTATCGATATAAGTTATAATATGTTTTTTTTTTCGAAAAAATACTTACTCTTAAATACTTATACTGAGTTATAGCCAATACTTATCCTTCTTGACTAATTTCACTTAGTTGGTATAGTATTCTTATACTGTTATTTATTTTTATTTAATTATTATACTTTATAACTTATAAAAAGACAGAATATTTGATTAAACGGTTCTTTACAATTTACATTACACAAACTAAAACTTAAAACAATAATATCACGACATACACTTAAAGTTATTTTAGAAAATGTTCAAAAAATATACTACATAAAATCTAAAATGGATAGATCAGTTGATCGAGAAGGCCCATGCAATTAGTCCACCTCTTCCTATCACTGAGTTTGAATAATTATGATATAAATAATTTTTAACATTTCTCTCATTATGGAGGGAGGCGAAGTGTCATAATGAAAGTCATGTTGGAACCACTCCATTGATGCGCGAGTCTCTAAATTTTACTTTTCTAACATGTCTTGAAAACCGTTCTCTAAACAGCGTATGTAACGTATCCTCGAAAATGTATGGCCAAAAAAAGTTGAACCAATAATCCTACACGCTTTACTTCATTTGAAAAATTCATATTTACAATTTTTGGTTATTTTAATTTACAAAGTTTGGATGTGTCAGTTTGATATTTCTGAGAGCAACGACAATTGAAATTGTTTCCATGGCTAACTAAGTGAAATTGTTTAAAAATGATAAGAATTGGCTATAACTAAGTAATTTTTGAAAAAAAAAAACCATATTATAGCTTATATCGCTAAAAAGCTTAAAAAATGGCGCTTTTTATGAAATCATGGCTAACTATGGTTTCCATTTAAAAAAACATAAATTTGTGTCTTATGTCAAAAATGACAGGCTTTAGAAAAAAGCGAAGAACACAATCTCATTAAGGATGTGATTATCTACAACTTTTATCTGAAAACTTTTTGTCTAAAATGTATTGTAATGGAATTAGAGGCCATTTTTGAAATAGCAAAAAATTGTTTTTTTTTCGAAATATCTAGTAAGCCATGAACTTTTTCAAAAATCTAAAAGGCGCATATTTATGACACCACAAAACTGCAATTCTTACCCCATTTAACCGACTCTCTATCTTCAGTAGTTTCCGAGATACCCAAAGAGAACATCGTAAAAAACTCACCCTGCATATCTATTAACATACATGGCGTATATATACATACAGACAATATACATGGCCTAACCAGGCCAGTATATTGTCTTCACTTACCTTTTCCACCTTTACCACCCTTGCCGCCACCTTTTCCACCTCCTTCGGTATCACGTTTCGGCGTGAACAGTTTCGACAACACGTTGTTTTTGTTCTTGTCAGCGATCGACTTGTGCTCGTCCACTTTATCCAGTTTTTTCGGCACGCTATCCAAGTCGCTGTCAGAATCGGAAATGTGGTGAACGTGGTTCTCGGAGGTACTGCTTCTGCTCGGTCTACCGACGCGCGGCGGAGGTTCGTCGCTGTCGCTAGAATCGGAGGTCTGGACGAACGCCACGCTTTTGGCATGTTTCCGTCTGAAGGGCGAGGTGCTTTCCTTCGGTTTATCGCGTCTGCGACGAACGGACGACTCGGACTCACTTCTGAAAAAGTATTATTTCACATTATACGTCCGGTAGACGCCTATTACAGCAGAAGTGTACTGTAATGGGATCTAACAGATGCGTAGATATTTTATTTCAAACAGTATTTTTAACTACAAGATTTTTTTTAATAATTAAAATTTCTGAAATCTTTGTTTCCAAGAAAACTGTAGATGATTTTGTTTCTTTTTCTTTGTCAATTTCATTCATACAGTCATGTATACAGGGTGTCATTGAAATGGTGTAAAAAAATCGGGGGGTGATATTACTCCTAAAAATAGTAAAAAAAGTTCCTATAAGTATAGGGCGGAAAATGCATATTAAGGGAGTTGGGGGCACTGAAAGGGTGAATTTAAAAAACGGTTGTTTTGAAATTGTAGGCTTAAAAAACAAGATAAAACTTCGAAAAAAAAATCCTCTGCCATAAATTTTGACCCTAAATTAAATGGCGATACTGGAAAATTATTTGGAAAAGCGGAAAGGGTAGTTTTTGCAAGGGTAGTTTTGCAATTTTTGGAAAAGCGGAAGGGTAGTTTTTCCTACAAAAAAGGTACTCTTGTTGTTGCATCGATGGTTGTCGAGAAAATTGAAAGCAAAGAGATTGCTCTGATGGGTTGCTAACTGGTTAATCAACATAAACTTATGAAAGTTATGGCGGTTCAAAAGTAACCATTGGAAAATCAAAATTTCATGATTTTTAAAACATCTTATTGCTTTAAAAACGAAATAAACTTTTTTGGTTTTAAAAAAGTTTGGTTTACTCTGTGCCGATTAATACTGAAGAGCAACTACGGCAAGGCATTATTGACTGTTCCAATCAAATTCGGACAACACCAAGGATATTCAACAGGGTACCTACGCAGATCGTGGAGAAGAAGATCAGATGTCTACATTGAAATAAATGGTGGTCACTTTGAACATTTACTATGAATGAATTAAGGAATGCATTATTTTAATAAGGAATTTTGGTAATTGGATATTTCATTTTTTAAAGCAATAAGATGATTTAAAAATCATGAAATTTTGATTTTTCAATTAATTATTTGATAACTACTTGGTTACTTTTGAACCGCCATAACTTTCATAAGTTTATGTTGATTAACCAGTTAGCAACCCATCAGAGCAAACTCTTTGTCTTCAAATTTTCTCGAAAATCATCGCTCTGGGCGATGTGCAACAAGAGTATCTTTTTGTAGGAAAAAGTATGTAGTTCTCAAAAAATGAACCCACGTTACAAAAAAAATAACCTAAAAAAAGTTATTCTCGAAACAACCCCCTACCCTTGCAAAAACTACCCTTTCCGCTTTTCCAAATAATTTTTCAGTATCACCATTTGATTTAGGGTCAAAATTTATGGCAGAGGATTTTTTTTTCGAAATTTTATCTCGTTTTTTAAGCCTAACATTTTAAAACAACCGTTTTTTAAATTCACCCTTTCAGTGCCCCTAACTCCCTTAATATGCATTTCCCGCCCTATACTTATAGGAACTTTTTTTACTATTTTTAGGGGTACTATCACCCCTCGATTTTTTACACCATTTCATTGACACCCTGTATACATACGGGTGCCACTATTCCGTAAACAAAGAACTATTACGAACGTATTTTGGGAATCAAAATAAGTTCATTGGACTAATTTACCTCTATATAAAATGTTTCGTTTGTCCGTTAGGGGCATCAAATTTAAAACAAATACATTTTAAAGATATTTAAGAACCGTTATTCCGATTTGAGTCAGATTTGAGCTGCCTATGTTTTGCCAAGTGCTTTAACATACCATGCTGGCAACTCTTACTTTTGGGTCGGTATTTACATGTGTGGAAGTAAATCGCATAGGGATCTTGTTAAGTCGGAGTGAGAGAAATGCGACGGTGTGCTGTTGCCACATTTCTCCGGTACGCCTTTCCCCATCAAGTAAAGTAAAATCACGATCGCAAACCGCTTATTTTTAAAGACTATTTTTTTCGAAAAGATAACAAGATAAAATCATTAGGTATGTTTCTGAGCATCTGAAATGGAATTATAACGATATCGTCCATTTTTTTATAACGAGAAAACGTCAGTAATTGGGATAATTTAAAAACTCAACTTTTTAATCTGAAGAACGGATCTTATACAAGATGTTTAAATATATGAAAAATTCAATAGGCTTGTTTTTTTTCCTTTCAAAAATTGTAAAAAACTCACCCATTTACTTTTAGCGCATAGCAATTTTCAGCAACAGTGTAACTTTTTTATTTATAAAGATTTTCAAATACTGTCTGCAAAGAAAATATAGCAGAAATTTTAAGAAAATCTTTGAAAAAAACTACTATCAATTATTTCTAATGGATTTGGAGACACCGATTTTTGAATTCAGAGTTGTAATAGCGCGACCACTGTCGAACACCAACTCAATTCCACTTATTTTTACCAAAAGTACCAGTGTTTTTTAATTGCACTTAAAAATTTACAAGCTATAGGGAAAATTACAACGGCTTGTTAATAAAAACAAATAAAGTACCAGGAGACGTAATTAAATCGTGAAGCTAAACACATGATGTACACCCTTCCCTAGAATTTTAAGTACTGATTGGATCGACCGATCGACCGCGACAAATCTACTATATCCCCTTCCACGTCTCTTAGCAATGTACACAGTTTCTCGGTTTATTTCATACGTTTGGCAACGTTTTTACTGTTCTCTCTTTGTTCAGTATAAACGCATTGTACTCTTCTTACATACGGAAATCTCGACCCAAAACTAACCTTTACTAGTCCTTAGTATATCATTTTCACAAAAATCAAGAAAAAGTATAGGAAGGGTAAAATCTGCCCCCACTCCTAGATAAATTTTAGTAGAAATATTTTCCAACTCCACTGAGCGTTGAAAGTAAAGTATATAAATAATACAAAATTAACCACTTATATACGTGGTGTATTTTTATAAGAAGTTTATTAAAAAAGTTATGTATGTTACCTGTCGGATCGACTATCTTGAAACAGGGCCTTAACGCGACTTCTCTTCCGTTCATTCCATTCATCATCAGAATCGTGTTTTGCATTTTTAAACTCGTCTGACCCACGAGCTGCTTTCGATTTCTTCTTAGAAGGTGAATAGGCTGAAGTATCAGCTGCTGGAGGTATGCAATCCCTTTCGTGATTGGTCGGTGGTGTGTTGATAGAGTTGAGGTTTTCACTTTGACCTTGAAGCTGCTGCTGTTTGGTGAGGCTCGCATCGTCTTTTTTCCTAGATATTAAAATAAAAAGTTAGAAATATTTTAATAAATAAAACTGTCATATAGACAGAATGTTCAGAATCACTAATAAGAAAAACCTGAACCCGTCTATTTTAGAATGTGGATTCTTAAAAGTTATTTAAATTGGGATTAGGACATAGTTTAGTGCTGATACATGAATCCATATAACATAGAGTTACGATGGGGGTTATCTTTTTCTTATTTAATTTTTTTCACATGTTCCCTATGCATTGAAATGTTTATTGCATTAGTACAATATGATCGAAAAAAAAACGGCGTCAGTATTTCTATTCCTATAAAACGAAGATCGTTGCCATTTTTTATGTAAAATTATATGAGGAATGTCATCGATGCTGATTTTCAAGCCAACTGGACGTCGTTTTTTTCGATCATACGGTATTATGTGTATTGTGTATACGTGTGATAATATAATGATCATAAGTTACATATAAATATAAATCTTTTTTCAGATAATATCTTTTTTAATACTTATTTTTTGCTGTCCAACGTCGGGCGCCAAAAATAAGTGCGTAACTATTTTTTGTTACAAGAAATTTTTGAAAATCAGATTTAAAAACTTACCGTTTTGATTTATGCCGACTTTTCTCTTTGTAAGGTTCCTTATCTTTCTCTTTTTTACTGGCATAAGATGGATTATTGCTGACCGCCGACACCGACGAGACTGAGCTGCCGCTGTTCTTCCTTTTTCTTTTTTTCGCTTTTTTAGAATCGGCCGACTTCGCATCGGATGCACAGGCCTGAACGGCAACCGTTTTCCTGCTTTCAACGCTGCTCTCGCGCGCCTTCTCCTCATCGCTAGGCTCCGTCTTGCATTTGTGCTCTTTTTGGTCTAGCACCGAATGCTTTTTAGTTTCGATATACCGTTTTAGTATAGGAATCTCATCAATATTGAGCCGACTTAAGTCGATCTTAACTAAGAGTTTGGTATCGGCCTCTTTCTTAGCCTTTACCGGGCTTTCTTCAGTCTTTTGGAAATTGGGCGACAGTTTTACTTTAGGCTGTGGAGGAAAATATTTAATATTAATAATCTTTGCTAAATACAAAGTGACCCATTGTTCCAAAAGGCTCAATATCAATACAGAACTGGTTAGAATTAAATTACTAAGACACATGGTTCTCGAAATATTTGAAATCGAAATTATCAATACATGTCATCATTGACATAAATTAAACATGTTGACTAAACAGTTAGGTTAGGTTAGGTTGATTTAAATTTGAAATGTTTTTGTGCCAAAAGTTCAACAGAAACTGTTTTACAATCATTTTTTCGAAGAAAAATATATGATTAATTTAAAAAAAATAAAAAGTACCCAAATTTATAATTTCAGTCAAATAACTAGCTACTCGACATATTTATTTTTTTGTCAATAATGACATGTATTGATCGATTCTAAGTATCTTGAGAACGATTTTTTACGTAAAAAATCACGGAAATGTATATTTTTTCACCAAGTAGTTTTATACAGGTACAGACGAAAAGTTATTATATTCAAAACAGTTAAAACACATATAGGGGGCTACCCCTACAAATAGGAGTCAATTGACATCAAAATCAAATTTCTCATGTCAAAAAATTCGCATACACACCAATTTTCATCTAAATATTGACGTTACTTCTAAAATTATTTGGAAAAAATTGAAATAAAAATGGAACTTTTACACCCTGCATCTCCGAAAAATTGAAAAAAAAATTATAATCTAAAATTTTTAATCTAAAATTTTCATTTTAGATTTTAGAACATAAATTTATACGAACTTTTTTATTTATTTTTATCTGCTGAATATGCCGCCAAACTTTCCGCAGTACAGTTCGGACCACCTTGTATATCTGAATAGCTCGCTGAATAGTTTTTACCAAACATTTTATTTGATGACTTTTATTTTGATTGACTAGTATGTGTATTTGTTTTAAAGAAAACATACTTTGTAAGAAAGATTGTAGTAAAGATTTGAAAATTTGTGGAGTATTGGACCTTTATATCACTTTTGTTATATGTATAGCACCCTGTATCATTTCTACATACCTGTACGCTAGATATTTTGTTGTCGTTGGTAGGAATGGGCGATAATAAATTGGTATTCGATATGGTAGGCATCGCCTCGTCTTCCACCGACGAGCTGGTCCTCTCATCGTTGCCATCAACAATTATGACGTTTACCCCACCTTTTCCTAATATAAATAAAGTATAACATTAGAATAAAATAACAATTATTGAATTAAATATTAATAATTATTAATAAATTTGAAATACCCAAACATAAATCAGCATTTTAAAGATACTAACAATTATTGTTAGTATATTGTATTTACAAGAGGAAAAACTTTTTTATTATTATCTTTTTGAGAAAAATGCATTCTTTATAATAGTTTTTGCTTGTTCTAAAATGGTTAATCCCGCTTATACTTTTTCAAATTTCTATACAGTTTTAGAGAAAAATACAAAAATATGAAAATATAGTTATTACTACAATTTTTTTTACTCTCAAAAATCTAAATTAATAAATTAATTCTAATTAACGTATTGCCATTTTTTCTTATTTTATTAAAAAAGCACAAAATTTATAATCACCTTTTCCGTGAACCAAACAACTTTGTGCTTCTTTAAAACCATATGATCAAAAAAAAAACAGCTGAGGAATGACAATCGATGATAATTTTGGCGAGGTAAAGCTCCAGACGTCACTTACTGGGCCCTTACTCTTCTTTATTTTTAATGGCACTTATTGCCAGTTGGCCTTAAGAATATTGCAATTTATTTTTTTATTGAGTAAAAATGATTTTTAAATGGTGTTGCTTTAAACTCGAAAAAAAAAATATTTGAGATAGATCTGTGTTTAGACACGTTCTAGCTTCCTATAATTAGTGTTAATTTTTGATAAGTTTTATGTCATTTTTTTGTAAATGACGTCTAGAGATTGACCTCACCAAAATTTTGCTAATAGATGCATCCAGGGGCGGGAAAGTGAAATAGCAAAAGCGGTTCCACCGTTTCCACGGAAATCTCAAATAAAATAGTTCCAGCCCTAGGCACTAGGTGGTAGTGCAATTAATTTTTAGGTTAAGAAGTTGCTACTAGTTATTGGCAGATGGCGTTAAATCAGTTTTTTTTGTAGTTTCCATAGCCATTGTCATATTATTGTCAAATTCTCAAAAAATATTGTCGTTGTCATAGCGCCAATCATAATATTATCAAATAAATGATTATCAAAACGTTTTTCAAACTATAATTTGTTATATGTGTTTTAATTAGACAATTCCTTTTGTTTGTGGCCCTAAAAATATAATGTAAGTCTTTTATTTTGCCATCATTTAAGTACCTATTTATATTTACTCCATTTACAAAACTTTGGGCGTATTACGTTGGTCTTGTTTTATTATAATAAACGATGTTTAGGTGAAATATTTGACTTATAAATAAAAACTTTAAATATATAATATTTCACATGTTTGGCTTTTAATTTTATTTAATAATTGTATAATTATACTGTTAAATCTTATTTTTACACATTACAACGATACTTGTTATTAGTATTGTTGAATTTGTGTAAAAAATAAGATTTAATAATCAAATTTAATTATTTTAGAGTAAAATTCAATAAATACGCTCATTTAAAAAGCCCGCGCTTCGATCCATTTAAAACAAGCCCTACTCAATAGATGGCGCCACTTATGTAGGACCATTGTTCAGTATGGCGGAGTCCATTCTTTTTCTAGCTAGGTATATTCTTTGGATGCATCGATTGTCGTTCACTAGTCGATTTCAGCAAAAAATATGATGTTAATCAGAATTAATGCTAACCATCTATCAATGAATGAAAACGATACGATATTAGAATAGAAACGAGTTTAGATTTTTGAGACTAATGCTTTATTCAGAACCATAGATAAATGAAACAAGTTTAGATTGGAAAGTGCCCATAAGGACAACGCAAACACCAAGTAAACACTATTTGGCGCTATTCTTGCAACCATGCTTGCAACGGTCGCGACCCAAAGCTTTTGAAAGTTTTGGACCGGTTCCGCTTTTTCCGGAATTATATCGCCAAATATTGTTTATTCAAATTTATTATTATATTCTTTTAATTTTATTTATTGAAAATACAGTGTGTTGCATACAAGAAACTTTATTTTATATAAGGACATGTATGAAATACCTACGAAACATTGGAAACCGACGTTATGCCACGATCCACGATGTTTTTTGCAGTTCACACTTCTTAAGTTTTTAATGCCACTTTTTCACAATTATCACGGGTTTGAATAAATAAAATTTAAATTAAACTCACAAGATATCAATAATTACTTTGAAAATAGACGCTTTAAACACTTTTCAGAGTTTTTTCAATGAGAGCGGTTTAGATTTTGAAAATTTTTATAATTTTTGAAGATTCTGACTTTGACAAGAGAAAATTGTTTCTGTTTTTGTTTGCAACATTTTGTTGTTTTTCTTAGCAACTAGTTCATAGCAGCTCCAGATCGCGTACAACGATCGCGATCCAAAATTTTGTGGGGCATTCCAATCTAAATTTATTTCCTTTATCTATGTTCAGAACCTCGCAATTAGTGGAATATATTAGTGGTTTCAATTACTCTTTATACGTTTTAGTTTACGATCATTCACAATTTCTAAAAAACATAATTAAAATTAATAGAATATCCTAGCAACACCTTGCAGTAGTCAGTTGTATTCATAGAGAAAGCCTAATATTTAGCTTCTTCTTCTTCTTTTAGTGCAGATCCATTAATGGACGTTTGCGGTAACATGTTCCGGGCGGTGTGTATTAACGACTGAACATCGAGTAGCCCTGTCCACTGTCTAATATTCCTCAGCCAAGACATTTTCTTCCTTCCGATACCCCTCCGGCCTTCGATCTTGCCTTCTATCAACAAATGCAAGAATTGATATTTGGGGTTTCGCATTATGTGCCCCAGTCATGCGATCTTTTTCTTTTTAATCAATTCAAATAATTCACGCTCTTTGTCACCGCGTCTGAGAACTTCCTCATTTGTCAATCTAGCCGTCCAAGGTATCTTCAGGATTCTGCGATATAGCCACATCTCAAAAGCCTCCAATTTGTTGATGGTAGCTGCTTTCAATGTCCAACCTTCCATACCATAAAAGAGCACCAAGCACACATAACACTTTACGAATCTTAATCTAAGACTAAGGTCAAAATCAGAACAGAAAAGTACTTTTCGAAACCTCAAGAATGCCTGCCGAGCTTGTTCGATGCGACATTTAATTTCCTTGTCTGATGTCCAATCTTCGGATAGCCAGATGACCAAGTACTTAAATTTATCTACTCTTTCTATGGGCCTTGAGTTAAATGTTAGGATGGAGTTTATACACATATCTGGGTTTCTTGATATAATCATAAATTTGGTTTTCTTGATGTTGATGTTTAAACCCATTGCTTTGCTCTGTTCTCCTACCTTGTTGACCAGTTGTTGTAGGTCGTGTATATTGTCTGCAATTAAGACCGTATCGTCGGCATAGCGGATATTATTTAGCTTATAAATAATAATATTTATTTTGCGTATAAAACAATAAACTTTTGATTTCTAACCTTAATTTCTCTTGAAGAATGATAATCAAAGGCCAAAATTACATTTCTAGCGAATTTTTAAATAATATAATTAGTAAAAATTAAAAGTTTCATTCAGAACCTCGCAATTAGTGGAATAAATTAGTGGTTTCAATTAGCGTAGTTTGTTTCTTTAATTCCAATGTAAGCATTCAGAACGTCAAAATTAGTGGTAGACATTTTCAATTAGTAGAACAAGTTATCAAACTTTTAACTTTTCCACTAATTATACTTCAATATTTGCGAGAAATTACATTTTGGCCTTTGGTCGTCTTCCATCAAGAAAAATTGTGGGTATAAATCAAAAGTTGATTGTTTTATAAGCTAAATATTAGGCTTTCTCTATGGAATCTTTCTACAACTGACTAACGCAAGCTGTTGCTAGGATATTCTATTAATCTTAATTGTGTTTTTTAAACATTGTGAATGTTCGTAAACTAAAGAGTATAAAGTGTAATTGAAACGACTAATTTATTTCACTAATTGCAACGTTCTGAATGAAGCTAAAAGCTTGTTAACTTTTTCCACTAATTGAAAATTCCTACCCCTAATTTTAACGTTCTGAGTGATTACATTTAAATTAGAGGAACAAGTTTCTACGCTAATTGAAACCACTAATTTATTCCACTAATTGAGAAGATCTGAATGAAGCTTAAGAAAAAAATCAACTATATTTTTATATTTTTTTAAATTTTTCTCTAAGACGGAATAGAAATTTGGAAGAGGTAAACGGTTACTTCCATTTTAGAACAAGCAAAAACTTTTAAAAAAGTACATTTTTTTCAAACTTTACAAAAGTATTAATTTTTACGATGCGATTAACAATATAGAAAGTCATTTTGGCTGAGGCATAAAAATAAAGCACTTGTGCCTAAGCATAAAAGTACGAAAATATATTATTAAACTGGCATAAAGTGTCAAATAAACAACCATAACCAGTCATAACCATGTTTCTCAACATATAATTACTTACGAGGTATTACATTTAAATATCACAAAACATTCCCCTTTAGAACTTTTTCTTTTAATGGCCATAAGCGGGAGTAAAAGACCAACCGCCCGAACAAACACTAGAGGCGCCACCGGTCATCAAATGGTCATCATAAAATCATGTTAAAATATTAAAATTTACAAGTTATAATTAGATATTTTATATTATTTCAACAACAAACACATAATAGTACAGCGTAATGTTGATATGCAGGTCCAAAACAAAAAGTGCCGTTATATTTTTCAGTTTTCGTTGTCAGCCGCGGAAGTTTCAGTGATTTTAGTGTTGTCGGATATTTTTATTTGTGAAATAGAAATATTGCGTTTGGATTGCAAAACTAAAAGTGGAAGTTTTATTGCAATGTAAGTAAGCGTTTGTCCATTTTCTATTTTACTCATACCAACGATAAATATACATATATTGAAATTTTATAATTCGTTTTATTTAAAAAATGTTGGAAAACAAGCTTATAATCCTGTAATTGACATAATTGTTATGTAATATTAATATTCCATTTAAATGTAATATATTACTTTGCAATTAAAAAAATGTAAATTGAAAAAATATATTAAAAATACATACAGGCATTAATTGAAATTTTTTGAGTGCGAACAAACACGAGAGGCGCTTACTATTTACTTTCATTTCTTAACATGACAGACGAAGTTCTAAAGGGGGATGTTTTGTGTTAAATATTTTTATATTATTTGCTACGGCATGTTCTATTCGGAGTAAAAATGTCTTTTTGTGCCTCGCCCGCAATGTCAAACATACAGCCTCGCCACAAAAAGTATCATTTTAACTCCTAACAAAACAAAAAAAAATTAAAACAATAAGTTTTTAACGACTTGTTTTGACAGATAAAAGGTTATAATAAGTAGACGGGGCTTTAGGCATAATGTAAATGTGTGATCAAATCCACACTTTAATAAATTTCCTAAAAAATAAAAAATAATGCGACCTCACTCTGCCGGAAAAAAAAATCTTTTAGATGAAACTGATGCTCATAGTTGGAATAATTTTCTATAGAATTATTAAATACAGACACTAAATACGTCATTATCAATAAGTTCAATGTGTGCATTACAACTGTGTAAAAATTTAATAGTTTATGAAATATTTGCTAGTTAATTATTAAATTGTGTTAATATTTAATATTATTAAAGTTGTATGAATATAAGACCAGTTCAAACTTACAATGTAAAATTTACATGTTATGTTCATTTTATAGTTGATTCATCAATCGATTGTTAAACGCCCGGAATTATAAATACCAAAGTAAAAAAACGAAGATGTTTAAGCTAGAAGCAAATTTGTTTCTGGAATAAATAAATTCAGCGAATTGTAAAACTAGGCAAGCTCGAAATTAACTATTCAATGTTTTATCGACCGAGTTAGAGTTTCCACGAAGTTTTAATATAAAACTTTTTGCTTTGTGAACGCAGTTATATTTGTACTTTGACATTTAGTCACGTTTCTGTAAATAATTATTTGTGTTCATATTTTGCCGCCTCATTGTGTAGATTTCATTAATATGTTCTTTATATATTAAAGATTAAAATTAAAACTTATTGACCTCAAAATAGGAAAATTTAATTATAAGGTCAAAGAGACCAAAAATTGAGTTGATACAATTAATTACCGTCTTACAAACGAATCTGATACAACAGGCAATTGTAACATATTTATATTCAGAACGTGCGGTGCTTTATGAAAAGGTATAAACTTTATATTATTTTACTTCAAATGTATTTACATTTTGTTTAGTGATTTGCTAAAAATATAGTAATATTGCATGCAATAACGCCGCTACTGAGTATTTCAGTACTAGTCAATATCTCTATTTCCAAATAGGGCATAAAATTGGGGTAGTACTGGCCAATAGGAGAGTATTATACGCATGGCTAACACCAGATGTAAGAAACCCCACCTATTAGATTATTTGAATTCAACATGCCATGATGAATTTTTTAGCATTGCTGGCTTGCCTGAATCAGATATCTACGTCTTATAATAGACAGAGTAAAGGGAAACCAGTTAATTAAGTAAACATACAGGGTGAGTTTCCTACTATGTTCTCTATGGGTATGGGTATCTCGGAAACTACTGGAGATAGAGAGTCGGTTAAATTGGGAAAGAATTACAGTTTTGTGGGAACATAAATATGCGCCTTTCGATTTTTGAAAAAGTTCATGGCTTACTAGATATTTCGAAAAAACAAATTTTGACTATTTTAAAAATTGTCCTCAGTTCCTTTCTAATCTATTTTAGACAAAAAGTTTTTAGATAAAAGTTGTAGATAATCACATTCCTAATGAGCTTGTGTTCTCCGATTTTTTCTAAAGCCTGTCATGTTTGACATATGACACAAATATATGTTTTTTTAAATGGAAACCATAGTTGGCCATGACTTCATAAAAAGCGCCATTTTTAAGATTTTTTTAAAAATTACTGAGTTATAGCCAATTCTTATCTTCTTGACTAATTTCACTTAGTTGGTATGGTATTCTTATACTGTTATTTATTTTATTTAATTATTATACTTTATAACTTATAAAAAGACAGAATATTTGATTAAACGGTTCTTTACAATTTATATTACACAAACTAAAACCTAAAACAATAATATCACTACATACACTTAAAGTTATTTTAGAAAATGTTCAAAAAATATACTACATAAAATCTAAAATGGATAGATCAGTTGATCGAGAAGGCCCATGCAATTAGTCCACCTCTTCCTATCACTGAGTTTGAATAATTATGATATAAATAATTTTTAACATTTCTCTCATTATGGAGGGAGGCGAAGTGTCATAATGAAAGTCATGTTGGAACCACTCCATTGATGCGCGAGTCTCTAAATTTTACTTTTCTAACATGTCTTGAAAACCGTTCTCTAAACAGCGTATGTAACGTATCCTCGAAAATGTATGGCCAAGAAAAGTTGAACCAATAATCCTACACGCTTTACTTCATTTGAAAAATTCATATTTACAATTTTTGGTTATTTTAATTTACAAAGTTTGGATGTGTCAGTTTGATATTTCTGAGAGCAACGACAATTGAAATTGTTTCCATGGCTGACTAAGTGAAATTGTTTAAAAATGATAAGAATTGGCTATAACTAAGTAATTTTTGAAAAAAAAAACATATTATAGCTTATATCGCTGAAAAGCTTAAAAAATGGCGCTTTTTATGAAATCATGGCTAACTATGGTTTCCATTTAAAAAAACATAAGTTTGTGTCTTATGTCAAAAATGACAGGCTTTAGAAAAAAAGCGAAGAACACAATCTCATTAAGGATGTGATTATCTACAACTTTTATCTGAAAACTTTTTGTCTAAAATGTATTGTAATGGAATTAGAGGCCATTTTTGAAATAGCAAAAAATTGTTTTTTTTTTCGAAATATCTAGAAGCCATGAACTTTTTCACAAATCTAAAAGGCGCATATTTATGACACCACAAAACTGCAATTCTTACCCCATTTAACCGACTCTCTATCTTCAGTAGTTTCCGAGATACCCATAGAGAACATCGTAAAAAACTCACCCTGCATATCTATTAACATACATGGCGTATATATACATACAGACAATATACATGGCCTAACCAGGCTAGTATATTGTCTTCACTTACCTTTTCCACCTTTACCACCCTTGCCGCCACCTTTTCCACCTCCTTCGGTATCACGTTTCGGCGTGAACAGTTTCGACAACACGTTGTTTTTGTTCTTGTCAGCGATCGACTTGTGCTCGTCCACTTTATCCAGTTTTTCGGCACGCTATCCAAGTCGCTGTCAGAATCGGAAATGTGGTGAACGTGGTTCTCGGAGGTACTGCTTCTGCTCGGTCTACCGACGCGCGGCGGAGGTTCGTCGCTGTCGCTAGAATCGGAGGTCTGGACGAACGCCACGCTTTTGGCATGTTTCCGTCTGAAGGGCGAGGTGCTTTCCTTCGGTTTATCGCGTCTGCGACGAACGGACGACTCGGACTCACTTCTGAAAAAGTATTAAAGAAAGAAATTGCTTTATTGTCATAAAAAAAATTTTTACAATCCATTTTATCCATTTAAATCAATCCCATTTTAAATAGTTGTCCACAACAAGGCCTAAAAATTTCACAGAATCAACGACGTCAATGATGGTATTATCAAGTTGAAAAGGTAGCAACGTACTTTTATATGATAAGACTTTAGTTTTAGAGACGTTGAGACACAGATAATTAGAATCGCACTATGTTTTTATGTTGATTAAGTCACTGGAAATGGTTCTATGACGTGCCGTGGTGTCCGGGCTGCTCCATGTGAAACAAGTATCATCCGCGAAGAGACAGATTTTACCACTGATGTCCAGACTAGCAATATCGTTGATAAACAACAGAAACAAAATAGGACCTAGCACTGAGCCCTGAGGTACTCCGCATTCTATTGGCTTGCAAGAAGACACAGTCTTATCAACCCTCACACGCTGGTTTCTGTTGTTAAGGTAGGACTTAAACCATTCAAGAGGCGTTCCCCTGATACCATAGTACTGCAATTTGTTAGTTAGGATGTTATGATTAACACAATCGAAAGCTTTCGAGAAATCACAGAAAATTGTTGCTGTAACGAGACGGTTGATCAGACTGGAGTATACATTATTAAACAGCGAAAACATAGCGTCATTTGTACATTTGTTACTCAAGAACCCAAACTGAAAGGGGGTGAGTATTTTGTATTTTAGAAGAAATGATACAAGCCTCTTTTTAACCAGTCTCTCCATGATCTTCGATAACGTGGGAAGGAGTGCAATTGGACGATAGTTGGAAGCTTGCTCTTTATCACCTCCTTTATGCAAAGGAATAATTATCGCCGACTTAAGGCAATTTGGAAAAGCACCATCTTCAAATGACATATTAATTAAGGCTGAAAGATGGTTTAATGTACATTCCGGCATACTAGAGAACATTTTAAGAGTAAGTCCGTCAGTCCCTGCTGAAGATTTATTTTTAATATCATTTAATGTATTGCGAAGCTCTGCCAACCCCACAGGCGTAAGGAAGAAACTGTGCAAATTAACATTATAGTCAGAGAGAAATTTCACATTATAATTATTTCACATTATACGTCCGGTAGACGCCTATTACAGCAGAAGTGTACTGTAATGGGATCTAACAGATGCGTAGATATTTTATTTCAAACAGTATTTTTAACTACAAGATTTTTTTTAATAATTAAAATTTCTGAAATCTTTGTTTCCAAGAAAACTGTAGATGATTTTGTTTCTTTTTCTTTGTCAATTTCATTCATACAGTCATGTTATACAGGGTGTCATTGAAATGGTGTAAAAACATCGGGGGTGATATTACTTCTAAAAATAGTAAAAAAAGTTCCTATAAGTATAGGGCGGAAAATGCATATTAAGGGAGTTGGGGGCACTGAAAGGGTGAATTTCAAAAAAGGTTGTTTTGAAATTGTAGGCTTAAAAAACAAGATAAAACTTCGAAAAAAAAATCCTCTGCCATAAATTTTGACCCTAAATTAAATGGCGATACTGAAAAATTATTTGGAAAAGCGGAAAGGGTAGTTTTTGCAATTTTTGGAAAAGCGGAAGGGTAGTTTTTCCTACAAAAAAGGTACTCTTGTTGTTGCATCGATGGTTGTCGAGAAAATTGAAAGCAAAGAGATTGCTCTGATGGGTTGCTAACTGGTTAATCAACATAAACTTATGAAAGTTATGGCGGTTCAAAAGTAACCATTAGAAAATCAAAATTTCATGATTTTTAAAACATCTTATTAATTTAAAAACGAAATAAACTTTTTTGGTTTTAAAAAGGTTTGGTTTACTCTGTGCCGATTAATACTGAAGAGCAACTACGGCAACGCATTATTGACTGTTCCAAACAAATTCGGACAACACCAAGGATATTCAACAGGGTACCTACGCAGATCGTGGAGAAGAAGATCAGATGTCTACATTGAAATAAATGGTGGTCACTTTGAACATTTACTATGAATGAATTAAGGAATGCATTATTTTAATAAGGAATTTTGGTAATTGGATATTTCATTTTTTAAAGCAATAAGATGTTTTAAAAATCATGAAATTTTGATTTTTCAATTAATTATTTGATAACTACTTGGTTACTTTTGAACCGCCATAACTTGCATAAGTTTATGTTGATTAACCAGTTAGCAACCCATCAGAACAAACTCTTTGTCTTCAAATTTTCTCGAAAATCATCGCTCTGGGCGATGTGCAACAAGAGTATCTTTTTGTAGGAAAAAGTATGTAGTTCTCAAAAAATGAACCCACGTTACAAAAAAAATAACCTAAAAAGTTATTCTCGAAACAACCCCCTACCCTTGCAAAAACTACCCTTTCCGCTTTTCCAAATAATTTTTCAGTATCACCATTTGATTTAGGGTCAAAATTTATAGCAGCGGATTTTTTTTTTCGAAATTTTATCTCGTTTTTTAAGCCTACCGTACCTAACAACCGTTTTTTAAATTCACCCTTTCAGTGCCCCTAACTCCCTTAATATGCATTTCCCGCCCTATACTTATAGGAACTTTTTTTACTATTTTTAGGGGTACTATCACCCCTCGATTTTTTACACCATTTCATTGACACCCTGTATACATACAGGGTGCCACTATTCCGTAGACAAAGAACTATTACGAACGTATTTTGGGAATCAAAATAAGTTCATTGGACACAATTTACCTCTATATAAAATGTTTCGTTTGTCCGTTAGGGGGCATCAAATTTAAAACAAATACATTTTTAAAGATATTTAAGAACCGTTATTCCGATTTGAGTCAGATTTGAGCTGCCTATGTTTTGCCAAGTGCTTTAACATACCATGCTGGCAACTCTTACTTTTGGGTCGGTATTTACATGTGTGGAAGTAAATCGCATAGGGATCTTGTTAAGTCGGAGTGAGAGAAATGCGACGGTGTGCTGTTGCCACATTTCTCCGGTACGCCTTTCCCCATCAAGTAAAGTAAAATCACGATCGCAAACCGCTTATTTTTAAAAGACTATTTTTTTCGAAAATATAACAAGATAAAATCATTAGGTCTGTTTCTGAGCATCTGAAATGGAATTATAACGATATCGTCCATTTTTTTTATAACGAGAAAACGTCAGTAATTGGGATAATTTAAAAACTCAACTTTTTAATCTGAAGAACGGATCTTATACAAGATGTTTAAATATATGAAAAATTCAATAGGCTTGTTTTTTTTTCCTTTCAAAAATTTTAAAAAACTCACCCATTTACTTTTAGCGCATAGCAATTTTCAGCAACAGTGTAACTTTTTTATTTATAAAGATTTTCAAATACTGTCTGCGAAGAAAATATAGCAGAAATTTTAAGAAAATTTTTGAAAAAAACTACTATCAATTATTTCTAATGGATTTGGAGATACCGATTTTTGAATTCAGAGTTGTAATAGCGCGACCACTGTCGAACACCAACTCAATTCCACTTATTTTTACCAAAAGTACCAGTGTTTCTTAATTGCACTTAAAAATTTACAAGCTATAGGGAAAATTACAACGGCTTGTTAATAAAAACAAATAAAGTATCACTAGACGTAATTAAATCGTGTAGCTAAACACATGATGTACACCCTTCCCTAGAATTTTAAGTACTGATTGGATCGACCGATCGACCACGACAAATCTACTATATCCCCTTCCACGTCTCTTAGCAATGTGCACAGTTTCTCGGTTTATTTCATACGTTTGGCAACGTTTTTACTGTTCTCTCTTTGTTCATTATAAACGCATCTCTTCTTACATACGGAAATCTCGACCCAAAACTAACCTTTATTAGTCCTTAGTATATGATTTTCACAAAAATCAAGAAAAAGTATAGGAAGGGTAAAATCTGCCCCCACTCTTAGATAAATTTTAGTAGAAATATTTTCCAACTCCACTGAGCGTTGAAAGTAAAGTATATAAATAATACAAAATTAACCACTTATATACGTGGTGTATTTATAAGAAGTTTATTAAAAAAGTTATGTATGTTACCTGTCGGATCGACTATCTTGAAACAGGGCCTTAACGCGACTTCTCTTCCGTTCATTCCATTCATCATCAGAATCGTGTTTTGCATTTTTAAACTCGTCTGACCCACGAGCTGCTTTCGATTTCTTCTTAGAAGGTGAATGATTGAATTGAACTGAATCTCGATCAGAATCCTGCTAAATATCAAATAATATAAATGTCAAAATCGAAATTCAGAGACAAGTTAAATAGATGTTCTAGAATCATTTAGATGTGCTAAACGAAATTCAAAAGGTTTGTTCCAACAACAAAACTGTCCAACAACAGAACTGTCCAAGTCGACCGTGCTAGAACGGTTATTGGTATCAAATTTGTGCGCATGAGTCGACTTGAACTGTTTTGTTACGATACCAAAATTAAATGCTGTTGGAACGGTTTGTGAACCGATTTTAGCATATGCCCTGGCAGCTGTGGCCTTTCACTTGAATCCAATTCATAACCTTATTTTTTTGTAATTATTGTTGGTTAGATAGATTTTTAATGAGTAATATATTAGGAGGTAAGTACAATATGATCGAAAAAACAGCGTTAGCGATGGCTATAAAATGAAGATCGCTGTCATTTTATATGTAATATTATATGGAGAATGTCATTGATCGTTATTTCCAAGTCAACTGTACACTATAAGACATATACATTTTTTATCATTCGTTTAAATTATTTTCCAACTGGTATTCAACAAAGACTCGATATCACTGTGTAACGATGTTACTTAATTTTTGTGATAATTAATTTGTAGTGATTAAATTAATTAGCTTTTAATTATCAAATTATTTATAAAATAATTATTTTGTTAGAAGCAAGTAGTAGAGTCTTGGTTAGTATCGATCGATACTCGCGGGGATACGACACGCGCCGTTATCCCCACTGTGTGCTGCTTTCCCCACTCCTATAGACGAGAGCAGTACCGTTAGAAAATCAAAAGTCGTGAGTTGCTTGGTACCTGGTTTGGTGAATAGACGACAGCTCCACTCTGCTCCGCCGAAGGAAGAATTCGATAGAAAGCTTCGCTTTCTAGAATCGCTTTCTAGAAAGTGCTCACCCGACTACTCCCCGCACCCTGCGCAATATACTGTCTTGCGCAGTGTCTTTTCTAGTGTAGTGCTACGCCACGTTTTCATCAAGTGAAGCTTGTCGTTTGAAAACTTTCCTTTCAGTCTTGCTCACTAAATCACGTGAACGTGTGTCTTAGCCAACACCTTCGGAAAAGCGGTGAGCGGCTTTACATTAAATTGTGGAAGGCCGTTCTCTGTCTGTCAAAAGGTGGCTGACCATGCAGAGCAGTAGGTAGCGTCCTTTGGTCAGTACTTTCACAAGTACTGTCGGGGGGCGTTTCCTGTGTCTAATCCATCCGTGATTGAAGGGAAAGCGTGAAACACCTACAATTTTGACCGTGGGGTGCTGTTTTCACGTACGGTTGGATTGTGGGCTAGTGAACAAACGAAGGAAAAGTTTCTTCTCCGGGTTAAGATAGGGTTTAACTAGTAACTTTTTGATTTCGCGATCTTGCCACGCTTGCGCTACCCGACAGACGTCAGGAGGCCGCCTGCCGTCTGCGTCCCGGTGCGCATGCGGTGCCCGATTTTCTTTTAGAAAGTAACAAGACACTGCGTAGCTGATTGAAGCGCTGTGTTGGGACCAGACGACTTTCGAAAGTCATCCTAACTTTCGAAAGTTAACACATGCGCAGTGCATTCTCCGACCGCAAATACTAGGGTGAGCCATCCATCCATCGCCTCCATTGCAGGGCCGCGCATGCGCCCTTGGTTAGAAAATAGAAAGTCTCGCGCTTGCGTAGAATCTTATTCCGCGCTATTTTGCCCGAAACCTCTGAGCCATGACTTTACGGCTGCTTCTCAACTAATTTAAGTTCAATAAAGATTATTTATATTATTTTAATTTAAACTGATTGTTTTATTTTGACTTTACACACCCCTTCATACATGGAGTCTCTACTTTAAAGGCTACCCGTACTAGCAAACGTGGACCTCTACCACTATAAATAACAGAGGTGGCGCCCGAGAGATCTAGATTTACCACTGGGCGTCAATAAGGCTATTTTTCACAGAACCAAAGAAATAGCCTTACAGCTGTCCCCTTCGTCACTCGTCATAGTTCAAAAATAGAGAAATATTTAAAATAAATGCATGATAAACAGCAAATAAAACTTAAAAAAGTTAAAAAGAGAAAAGGCTAAAGGCATTTGAAGGCCAGAAAAAATCAATAATTTCCTGACACACTCAGGTCAGTCCCTATCATTCTTGCTTTCAGGCTGGTATCGAAATTACGGTCCCGGAATCGGTTCACTAACGATTACAACTCTTGTTGGAACGCAAAAGTTATTGATCACTGAATGATACTTTCATAGTTGGAACGCATTTTCTCCACTGCGCATAAGCGATGGCGTTACGTTCTCTGCTGTGTTGGAACGAAACTTAAAATGCCGGTGACCCCAATTACCATTCTAGAACGGTACAAATTTCTGTGTTGGAACAAACCTAAAGTAAATCATAGCAAAACATGAAATATGAAACATGAATGTTTTGCAATACAAAAATACGGAATTGTACATACTTACAAAATAGTAAATTATATATCTTTACCTGCTGATAACTCGACTTTCTCCTTCTGTACGATGGCCTCGAACTATCGGAATCGCTACTTGTATTATTTTTCTTAGCTTTAGTTTTCCTTAAAGGCGCTGAAGGTTTTTCAAAACCTTCTTCGTCGGAGCTGCTTGGTGGTGGAGATGATCTAATCTTAGGCGGTCTCCCTCTGTAAAATAAGAATGCATTTATATATTTAAACGTATTTTGATAACACATAGGTTTATTCATAAAATTGACAATCAGATATTTGTTGAATGTATAAATTAACAATAAGTTTGATTAAAAATGTTGCATTAAAATTGGCTACATTTTTTAAGATTATCTTTTTATAACCTATTATAATAAAAGTCTGCTAATAAACTGCCTTGATATAGCCTGTTAAAGAAAAAACTTACGATATTAACAGATGTAGGCTGTCTTGTAGTTTGTCAATCCTGGTTTGTCAATTGTCAAATCGTTATTTTTCTCACTATACCGGGTGTTTTTCAAAAGTGAATCTTTTTTATTTTTATCAGATAAAAAGAGGAGATTTGGTTTATCAAGATTAATTGACGTATTCAATTAGTTTCAGTTAGTTCCTGTTTCACCGGAAATTACTAAAAATTTTGATTTTTAAATGGTACCTTCGATATATTTTTAGTTTATGCGATAAAAAATCACATTCTGAATAGAATGACAAAGGAAATGTCAACTTTTGACATTTTCGCTTAAAAAAAATAGTATTTTAAATTACAATATAGAGTGCCATGACCGTGTTAAAACCACTAATTTTTAATCAAGAAGCATTAATTATTATTTTTAATCATTTAAAAAATAGATTTGATCTTCTAATGTTTTGCGTGATATTTTCTGGTCGTATTATAGCTCAAATCGTATTTTTAATCCTAACTTATTTTTTTTAATGAAACGAGGGTGGCTCATTAGCATATTTGGAAAAAACATTTTTTATGAATAATTATGTAAGAAATAGTCATGACTGAGTTAAGTCGAGCATAAAATGAGTGCCATCTAATGTTGAATGTGCAAAGCACTTACTGCAGAACAAAATGTCAAATGAAGACTAGACGAGAAAAACCAGGTTTGTCGATTTTAACTGGATCAGAGAAAAAAAAACAATTACGCGTCGACTACTCTGTTTATTCCCTTGTACGGCAAAAAAGCAAGGGGGGCTATTTCCGGGACTCTGGGACTAAACGTATTATGGCTTTCTTTGATGGTGCCTCGATAACGGAAACATTTGTTTATAAAGTTGTGTCGCTATCTTAATTTCCAGAGATGAATCCACCACATAGGTATAGACATTTTTTATCTTAATTTTTATGAAAATGTGACATATCTGGTTTTTCACGTGTAGTCTTCAAATGGTAGAAATTTGAAAAGAACTAGAAGATAAATTGGAGAAGGTATATTTGTTATAGAAATAATTTTTATAGCTTTATAGGAAAACTTTATAACTTTTAAACAGCCTCTTCACCATCCCCGAAATAATTTACGAAATATTTTTAGAAATATTTCGTGAAACATGTCACGAAACATTTCTGGAAATACTTTCAGAACTAAACTCAAATATAGGTCCGTGATATAAAAATTAGTTCCCACATTTCCTAAAATTGATCGAGGCGCGCGGTGATTTCTTTTTTGTTTTTTATTGTTAACCCAGATTAAGAATAAAAAACAAACAACCAATCACGTATACTCATATATTTATCGTACTATTTTGTCAAATACCACGAAGCAATCAAGGTCAAACGTTGTGTGGCTTCAGAAAAATAAGTAAACATGAATTATTATGGTTAATTAATTATGGCCGCATAAACAAACATAACATATACAATTTTATATACTAATTCATTATAATAAAATT
>NW_022147514.1:477842-687053 GCF_002938485.1 Sitophilus oryzae
TGTCAATCCTGGTTTGTCAATTGTCAAATCGTTATTTTTCTCACTATACCGGGTGTTTTTCAAAAGTGAATCTTTTTTATTTTTATCAGATAAAAAGAGGAGATTTGGTTTATCAAGATTAATTGACGTATTCAATTAGTTTCAGTTAGTTCCTGTTTCACCGGAAATTACTAAAAATTTGGATTTTTAAATGGTACCTTCGATATATTTTTAGTTTATGCGATAAAAAATCACATTCTGAATAGAATGACAAAGGAAATGTCAACTTTTGACATTTTCGCTTAAAAAAAATAGTATTTTAAATTACAATATAGAATGCCATGACCGTGTTAAAACCACTAATTTTTAATCAAGAAGCATTAATTATTATTTTTAATCATTTAAAAAAATAGATTTGATCTTCTAATGTTTTGCGTGACATTTTCTGGTCGTATTATAGCCCAAATCGTATTTTTAATCATAACTTATTTTTTTTAATGAAACGAGGGTGGCTCATTAGCATATTTGGAAAAAACATTTTTTATGAATAATTATGTAAGAAATAGTCATGACTGAGTTCAGTCGAGCATAAAATTAGTGCCATCTAATGTTGAATGTGCAAAGCACTTACTGCAGAACAAAATGTCAAATGAAGACTACACGAGAAAAACCAGCTTTGTCGATTTTAACTGGATCAGAGAAAAAAAAATAATTACGCGTCGACTACTCTGTTTATTCCCTTGTACGGCAAAAAAGCAAGGGGGGCTATTTCCGGGACTCTGGGACTAAACGTATTATGGCTTTCTTTGATGGTGCCTCGATAACGGAAACATTTGCTTATAAAGTTGTGTCGCTATCTTAATTTCCAGAGATGAATCCACCACATATGTATAGACATTTTTTATTTTAATTTTTATGAAAATGTGACATATCTGGTTTTTCCCGTGTAGTCTTCAAATAGTAGAAATTTGAAAAGAACTAGAAGATAAATTGGGGAAGGTATATTTGTTATAGAAATTATTTTTATAGCTTTATAGGAAAACTTTATAACTTTTAAACAGCCTCTACACCATCCCCGAAATAATTTACGAAATATTTTTAGAAATATTTCGTGAAACATGTCACGAAACATTTCTGGAAATACTTTCAGAACTAAACTCAAATATAGGCCCGTGTTATAAAAATTAGTTCCCACATTTCCTGAAATTGATCGAGGCGCGCGGTGATTTCTTTTTTGTTTTTTATTGTTAACCCAGATTAAGAATAAAAAACAAACAACTAATCACGTATACTCATATATTTATCGTACTATTTTGTCAAATACCACGAAGCAATCAAGGTCAAACGTTGTGTGGCTTCAGAAAAATAAGTAAACATGAATTATTATGGTTAATTAATTATGGCCGCATAAACAAACATAACATATACAATTTTATATACTAATTCATTATAATAAAATTAAATAATAAACATACTGTAATTATATTCCTGCAGATTTAACTTTTGACCAAAAATTGGTCTTAATATTCATATTTTAACGCCCTCTACACGTTTCAGGACAAGTTTTGTGATCGTAAATATCTACTCTACATATTATAAACGCGTGTTCAAATATTAATTTTGTGGAATATATATCAACATAAATGAGATGTAATTAACGAAATATCATCGTAACAACAGCTATTTTAGAAACGTCTAGGTTTACTTATTTCACTGAGATTTATGAAAAAATCCTTTGCCTCGGGTACAGATACCGCCACGAGGCAACAGGAAACGCCAAAAAAAATCCCCCACGCCCTCCTCACGAGTGGTTTTCAGGCGCTTTTAAGAATCGAAAGTAGGTCGAGGCAACTGGAAATAAATCGAAATGCGACAAAGTTGGGCGACGAAATGCGACCTTGATCTGTTTCGAAGAGTTCTCCGCATAGTGTAGAGGCTGTTTTACAGTTATTTTTAGCCGACCAAACCAATAGGTATAGTAGGCAAAAAAAAAGTTTTTTTTAATTTCACTCAAAATGAGTTACTTGGGTCATAAATGACCTAAATACAAAATAGTTTCATGGTGTCTGTCTGTCTGTCCGTCCGTCTGTCCGTCTGTAACACGATAACTCAAAAACCGCTGAACCGATCTTAACCAAATTTGGTACAAAAATACTATGGCACCCGAGAATCTGGCTATTAGTTTTCGGTGGGGGTGGTGGGTTGGTAAGGGGGTATGGGAAGGGGTTAAAAATTTTAAAAAATCGTAACTCCAAAATTACAGTAGCTAGCGAAACGCGGTTTTCAAATTAAGATTAGGAATAATATTTGCAACAAAATTTGTAATAACATCAAAATCAGTCAGTCGCAGTTTTCGAGATATTAACATATTTTAGTATGGGCGGTTAAACGTGCCTCCCGGCGCCAATTTTTCGATTTATTATTAAGTTTTTAAACAAGTGAATTTTTTTTATTAAAAATATTTTAACTCACCTTCTTCCGGTTTTCTTCACCTCTCCATCCCTGCTAACTCGAGGCGGCCGCCCCCGCTTCCTCACCGAATCCCCCTCCCCGCCTTCCGTTTTAATCTTCCTCGGTCTTCCGCGCCCCTTAGGCTTGGGCGCCGAAAGCGACGATTCCCCACTGGGCGTACTCTTGGAGCCGCTGGTCGATTGTATGGGCGTTCGGACATCAGAATCCGACTCGACGAGATCGACTCTGGTCGGCAAAGGCAACGTTTTGGGGGTCAGGCTGGACCCCGATTTGGCACTGGTAGCAAATGGAATATCACTGTCCGAATCGCTCTGGGAGCCGACCGACTTGGTGCGAGGACTGGGACGTACGACTGGTTTGGGGGCGACCTTGGCGGGACAACTCCGTTCCTGAGGACGATCGGAGTCGCTGTCTTCGCTTTCGCTGAGACGAGATCGGGATGACGGGGGTCGGACGTAGGGCCGTTGCCTTTTATGCCTTTGTCTAAAAAAAAGAATAAAAAAAATCGGTTTAATAATAATAATGATTATTAAGTTCTTCTAATAATGATGTTCTGTGATGTGGAACAGTAAGTTTGCCTTGGTCTCTTTGATCTACAGAATGAGCATTAGTTCTAAATTGAAATTTATTATATACAGGGTGGCGGGTGGCGCACCTCATTCGACTCGGTCGATTATACGAAAACGGAAAATGCAGAAAGAAAATATTTTATGGGTATATGTGGAGAGGCAATGTGCACAATTTAAATTATTTTGAAATATACAGGGTGTTTCAGGACTAAGATCCATACCAAAGCTATATTTTTTCTTATGGAACACCCGGTATTTTATTTCATTTTTGGATTCTTGTGCCCCCAAAAAGGTATTTATTATAAGGGTTAAATATGTTTAAAATCTTTGAGTTTTGAGATATTTAAAGATATTTAAATATGCATGCTACAATAGAATAGATTATCAACACCCTGTACATTACTTTTCAGAATTAATTCTTGTGCTGAGTTTAAGGATAGACAAATAAACTTTACTGAAAAATTTTATTGCTTCCTTAAATTTATACAGGAGTACCAAAAATTGCTGATCTACATATATTAAATATTTATTTTACAAAAAAAAATGTTATTTCAAATGCAACACCCCGTATTTTTGAAAATAAATCGAAACTGATTTAAATGCCCTTTCAAACTATAATAGGGTTTTCTATATCTGTCTAGCTCAGATTTTGAATAAAAAGCGATTTTTCAATAAAATGCCAATCAAGGTGGCTGGTGTCGCCATGGCAATTTTCTAGTGAGAGTTAGTAACTATTTTCAAAATCGACATTAGTTTATGGACATTATTATTTAGATTCATAGTTTAATAAGTAAATATTCATTATTTTACCAGGAAAAATAAAACTGTATCTGCTGGCGGAACGAATGGATATGTTACTAATAATTTCATTTTGTGAGTAAAATTACTTCTTGGTCCCAAGGGCTTATGCTCAAGGGAATCAGCCCTCGTGGTTGCCGTTTTATTGAAAAATTGCTCTTTATTCAAAATCTGAGCTAGATAAGTATAGGAAACGCTAATATAGTTTGAAAGAGCATTTGAATCTGCTTCGATTCACTTTTAAAAATACAGGGTATTGAATTTGAAATAACGAAGTTTTTATGTAAAATAAATATTTAAAATAGAACAGCAATTTTTGATACCGCTGTATACATTAAAATTAAACGAAGCAATCCAATTTTTTCAGAAAAGTTTATTTCTCTGGCTTAAAAGTCAGCACTAGAATTAATTCTGTAAAGCAATGTACAGGGTGTTGGCAATTTTTTTTATGATAGCATGCATATTTAAATATCTCAAAAAACAAAGCTTGTAAACATATTTAACCTTTATAATAAATACCTTATTTTGTATCCAAGGCAGGGATCGAAAATATCATGATATTTATATAAATATCATATCACATGATATATCTCTGTCAATCATTTTGGACCACTTTGTATAAAATTTATATTAATTAATTTAATTTTGAAGATTGCTTCCCTACGTATAATAAATTTAGTGACATAGAAAATCAACTCCTTTTGTGTTGTTACTCGAGATACAACTATAAACTAAATAACAAAAGAAATATGTCAAAGACGGCTGGGGAATGACATACGATGATAACTTTGGCGAGGTCAAGGAACAGATGTCATTTACTTCGCTCGTAGGTACCCTTTATTTTTTAATGCTGCCAGTTGACCCTAAGAAGGTTGTATTTAATTTTTATATTGAGTAAAAATGATTTTTAAAAGGACTTTATTCGTTATCGTTATTTTTAAATGGTGTAGTTTAAAATTCGAGAAAACCATATTTTTTTAAAAATATATTTGTGCCGGGAAACGTATTATTCTTTTTTAATTTTTTTATTTCAATTCTTTTTAATTCGTGTTAATTTTTGACAAGTTTTATGTCAATTTTTAGTAAATGACGTCTTGAGATTGACCTCAACAAAATTATCGTCCATTGTCATACCCCAGCCATCTCTTACGCCGGTTTTTTTTTCGATCACACGGTATTATGTTACATAATTTGCTATTTTGCTGTGTCTTCAATTATTCAATTTAAGCCTAACCCTCTGCATAAAATCGGCTGATAAATAATTTCCAGAAATGTCTGAAAGTTAAACGTTAGTTTCAACAGATATGTCCCTATACTCTAGACTTCCAAATAAATTAGTAAATAGATGACACGTGTATGACCTACATATTCAAACACGTGGTTCAAAATATATTTTTCTTGTGGTCACTTTTATTGGATAAACAAGAACATGTATGTGTTTTGGTACGTAAACATATACAGGGTGGTCCGAACTGTATTCCGGAAACGTCGGCAGCATATTCTGCAGATAAAATAAGTAAAAAAGTTCGTATAAATGTATGTCCTAAAATACTTAGTTTTGGAGATACAGGGTGTAGAATGTAGAAGTTTAATTTTTATTGCGATTTTTTCCAAATAATTTCTAAAGTAACGTCAATATTTGGATGAAAATTGGTGGATGGGTGTTTTTTGACATGAGAAATTTGATTTTGATGTCAATATGATTCCCATTTTTAGGTGGCTCCGCCTACATGTGTTTTAACTGTTTTGAAGAGTAATAACTTTTCGTCGGTACCTGTATAAAACTACTGAGTAAAAAAATGTACATTTACGACTTTTTTTACATAAAAAAGGTCTCTTGGTAAAAATCGCTACGAGTAATGGTTCTCGAGATATTTGGAATCGAAATTATCAATGCCTGTCATCATTGACATAAATTAAACATGTTGACCAAATAATTATTAGACTGAAATCATAAATTTGAAATCTTTTTGTGTCAAAAGTTCAAAAGAAACTGTTTAATCATCATTTTTTGGCAGAAAAACTTATGATTAATTTAAAAAAATAAAAATTTATTATTTCAGTCAAATAACTATATTCAAAGTGTGCTTATTATTTATCAATAATGACATGTATTGACTATTTCCATTCTAAATATCTTGAGAACGGTTGCTCGTAGCGATTTTTATCAAGAAATATTTTTTATGGAAAAAGTCATGGAAATGTATATTTTTTTAGTCAGTGGTTTTATACAGGTACGGTCGAAAAGTTATTACTCTTCAAAACAGTTAAAACACATGTAGGTGGCGCCCCCTACAAATAGGAGTAATTTTGACATCAAAATCAAATTTCTCGTGTCACAAAGCTCCCAGATACCAATTTTCATCCAAATATTGACGTTTCTTCAGAAATTATTTGGAAAAAATCGAAATAAAAATGAAACTTCTACATCCTGGGTCTCCGAAACCATGGTACAAAGAATACAAGGTATGATATTGCGCAGGTTGGTCGCTACGTCACAGGTGATAACAGGCGTTATTGGTCAGCACGCTCCGCGCGCCAGTTCAAATCGTCAAGATATTGTTATAAACCTGTTTTTTTGTTTATATACCGTCATTGAATTATCGCTAAGCAAGTTACTGTGGAGCAGTGCATAAGGAGTCGGGCTAGGAAGCGAGAGACCGGAGTTCGAATCTCGGCCGGAACATCACTTTTTATTTATTTTTTTAAATACTGTTGTATTCTATAGTTTATTTTTGTAGTATAAAAAAAAGAACTATTTATTCTGTTATTTTTTAATCTCCGTTATTAATATAAATTGATTGTTAGTACAATACCTCATTTAATATAAAATAATATTCTACTTTTGAAATGTATCGGGCCCTAATTGTACCTAAAAAGTAATATATTTTTAGTGATATACCATATTGTAAACTATTTAATATTTCAGTCACTTAAAAGTTAATTTGCATTGAATAATTGCCTACCATTAAAGGAAATTTGAGCTATATAACCCTTTGATGGGCATATTCTGGGTATGCAAATACTTCCTTTAAATTTTGGGTGTCGTTCAACCGATTTATTCTCAAAACCAGAAACATCTACATATAAAAAGAAGCACAGGTCACTAATTATAATAAACTTCACCCTTGGTATTACTTCCACTAATTATAATAAACTTCACCCTTGGAATTACTTCTATCACAATTACAATACGTTCATCTGCATTGGCATTTTCTACTTTTCGATGGGAAACAATAAACTTCCGAACATTTTTTAAATGATGTAACAATTCCTCTTGTGGTTACTTTTCCATAGATATCCTCATCTCTGTCCTCATGTCAATTCAGAGGCAATAAAAATGAAAATTATTTACCATAAACATCGCAAACTAAAAACCTAATAAACAATTTTATACCGAATATAGAAATAAATTTAGTATTTTTACCTATTATCGTCCAAATCCATGTTAATAGATAATTATTATTTTTAAATGTATTTTTGGAACTGCTGGTTTTAGTAATTATTAAATTAAACGAACTAAAAAGTCTTAAAAATAAACAATTCTTAAGCATAACCTCAAAAATGCAGATCTCTTGTCAACTTTCTTTATTTTTTATTTATTCATTATTTTCCTAGTGACGTCACAGGTGGTATGCGAGAACTGAACGAAATTGGAGCCGCTATCGATCATACCTTGTATTCTTTGTACCATGCTCCGAAACTAAGCATTTTAGGACATACATTTATACGAACTTTTTTACTTATTTTGATATGTAGAAAATGCTGCCGAAGTTTCCGGAATACAGTTCGGACCACACTGTATATAAATGACTCCACAACTCTATAATCTTATTATTCCATATTTCTAATATATCTTTTCTGATTACAATCAACGATGAGGAGTTCTATCATTAAATATTCAATCATTAAAGGTATGATTATTTTCTAATTGAAATTGAATTCCAGCCTGTATCTCCTATTTTTCGAAAAACTGACTTAGAAATATCTTAGTTAATATGTTTGACTTATTTTGATCCAAATAGGTAATTGTAATTACTTGTAATAACCCTTACTAATATTATAAACGCGAAAGTTTGTATGTATGGATGTTTCTTACTCTTTCACGTAAAAACTACTGAATGAATTTTAATGAAACTTTACAATAATATATTTTAATAACACATAGGCTATAATTTATAAAGATATTGTGTGAATTGTCCAAAACAGAACGATAGTCGCGGGAAAAAATAGTACTACATAAATTAGTATCATCGTGGTTATATTAATGGTAATATTAATACAAAATCATTTTATATGATAAAAGTAACAAACCTAGTCAACCTATTTGTTTTAAATATTGAAACTTATCTTCGTTATTAGATTAAAATGTCGTTTACAGAAAGCAGTACATTAAAATGTCTGGATTTAATTTTAAAACTTTACCATGCCAGTAAAACATCTAGTCGGCAACGTCCACGTCATATCCTATAAGACACTTAAGAAAGTTTAGAGTTACTACTAACTTTTAACATCTTATGGCTTATAAACTATTAATAGCGTACCTTTTTATCGTCTGACAAGAATCAGTATAAAACTAGAAATTCAAACTTCTGTCCTAAAAGATGTTTTACAAGGAATATTTTTTTTATTTCTCTAGTCTAAATTTTCGAAATTTTTAATAAGGTGGCGTTGATTAACTTCCAGGGGGAAAGGGTCCCATACAATCTACAAGTCTAGACGGGGCTTAAAAGATTCGAAAATTCTAGATAAACTTCAAGCTTCAGCTCACCTAATTTGCTCGGTGCGTTGATCGTCGCTGTCTGACAGACTGGTAATGGGTCCCTTGACAAGCGCGACCAGCTGCTGCGCCTCCGCCACTGTCCTGTCCAGTTGCGCAGAGTCGCTGCTGCGTTCATCCGAATCGCTACCGCAATCCGCGGGCCGCTTTCGCGAGTCCGGGCTGACCCTCTGGACCGCACCGGTTTTGGTGGGCGAGGCGGTCTCGTTCTGGCTATTGACGAAACTGGCCAGGTTCCAGCGCGTGGTGCGGTTCTCCTGCTCGTCGTTGCCATGGGGCGACTGAGGGGCGGGGCCGGGCGGCTCAGGACGCGGCGGCGGAGGTGGTTGGACTGTCGAAGAGGCTGGACCTGCCTGCGACTGCAAAAATAATGAATAAATAAAATATAATATACAGGGTGGTCCCAAGTGTATTCCGGAAACTTCAGCAGCATATTAACACAAAAATAAGTAAAAAAGTTCGTAGAAATTTGATTTTGACGTCAATATGATTCTTACTTGTAGAGGGCGCCACCTACATATTTTTTAAATGGTTTGAAGAGTAGGTATAGTAAACGCCACGAATGTTTGGGATTGATTCATCGGTCGCTACCATGTGAACTAATCTGTTCAAGGTCACATAAAATTTAATTCCAGTGCCGTGGTGTTTCAGGTTATATAATAATCAATATATAATCTGTTGTTTATGTTTTTGAGCATGAAATTTTAAATTTATTATTATTGATGAATATTACAAAAATATTTATTAGTAACAAATTACTTAAAAAAGGATTCCAGCAAACTGTCAATGTCTTGTTAAAACATATATTTGGTTATAAATATAAACTGGAATGCCCCATTGGTCGCACTGCAAGCACACCAATGGACTGACGCCCAAAAACGAATCCATTAAAGAAACGCGATATAGTATCGTCTTTGTCAATCACGCTAACATTTTAGAATAAATAGGAGGAGCGCAGGCAGATGATTAGAGCGGGCCTTTAAAAACCTACGTCTGCGGTAAAAATTTACGTTTTTAATGTAAAAATGATAGCGCGCGTGTCGATTCTAACTTCATCAAGCGATGAATCACTCCCAAACATTCGTGGCGTTTACTGTAATAACATTTTGTCCGTACCTTTATAAAACTACTGAGTAAAAAAATATACATTTACGGCATTTTTTACGTAAAAAAGGTCTCGGTAAAAATCGCTAGGAGTAATGGTTCTCGAGATATTTGGAATCGAAATTATCAATACCTCTCATCGTTGACATGTATTAAACACTAAACACGTTGACTAAATAGTTATTAGACTGAAATCATAAATTTCAAATGTTTTTGTGCCAAAAGTTCAACAACTATTTTCTCATTATTTTTTCAAAGAAAAATTTATGATTAATTAAAAAAAAAATAAAAAGTTCCCAAATTAATCGTTTCAGTCAAATAACTATCTACTCAATTTGTTCATTTTTTGTCAATAATGACATGTAGTGACCACACATGTCATGTGTTTCCACTCTAAATATTTTGAGAACAGTTGCTCGTAGAGATTTTTACCAAGAGACATTTTTTACGTAAGAAATTACGGAAATGTATATTTTTTCACTCAGTAGTTTTATATAGGTACAGACAAAAAGTTATTACTCTTCAAAATAGTTAAAACAGATATTAGAGGGCGCCCTCTACGAATAGGAGTCATATTGACATCAAAATTAAATTTGTCATGCCAAAAAACTCCCAGACGTCAATTTTCATCCAAATATTTACGTTAATTCAGAAATTATTTGAAAAAAATGTATCTCCGAAACTAGGCATTTTAGCACATACATTTATACCAGGTTTTTTACTTATTTTTATCTGCAGAATATACTACCGAAGTTTCCGGAATACACTTCGGACCACCCTGGAGAAGTATTATTAGTATTAACATTTTCGAGATAATAGTTCGCTAGTGCATCAACACCACCAATTGGCATGTTGGTACGCAATAGGCTGTATACAAGGAATAAACATAATGGTGTACCTGCGACGTCACTCGCTCCTCTGCCGAGTCCTCGCTGCTCGATTCGCTGTCCGACTCGGCCGAGTCTGAGCCCGAGTCGCTGCTGCTGGAGGGCGGCGTTCGCGGCTGTGGCGGAACTTGCTGGTCGCCGCTGGAGAACGAGGGCACCCGCTCGGAATGCCGAGACTGGTGCGGTGCTGGCGTTTGGTGAATGGGCGACAGCATTCTACAACAAATAATAAACATATTAATAACAATTTTAAATGAGAGAACAATCAATGTTTAGTCTCTAGTAATGATGTAACGAATGTAACTGCATTAGTGTATAAAAAAAAATATTTGTTGTGTTAGGTCATGAAAACCATATACAGGATGTTCCAATATTCCGTAGACAGAACTACTACGTATTTTTGAAATAAAAATATGTTCATTGGACACAATTTACCTCTATCCATTAGCAGACATAAAACTTAAAAAAAATAAACATATTTTTTCAGATATTTTAAGAACCGTAATTCCAATTTATATGAGATTTTTTTTTGAATGAGAATCATTTTTGAGAATGAAATTTGACTTTGACAAAAGTCTATCATTTTTTTTACAACAGTAGTTTTTCAGACGTGTATTTCTAATAGAATTTATGACAATTTTTACAATAACTTAGCATTATAAATAGTACATTGCGGAAACTTTAATAATGGTGTTATTATTTTTAATGTAATGCAAAGATATTTTTGATAAAAATATTTTTTTATTGTGAATTTTGAGAAACTCCTCATGGCTTTCCAAAACTTTGTTAAAAAGTATATATTCAAATCAAACTATATTAGTTATTTCACCTTTTGGAAACCCAAGACTGCCTTTAGTAAGGTTTTTTATAAGTGTATTTTGTTCAATATCAGTGTTGTCTGAAAATGTTAAATTATTCTTGCATGTATCGCATTTAATTTCCTTTAAGATAATATAACAGCAATATCCTCCTAAATAAACAATAACAGACCTTTCTTCTTTCACACTTTCGATATCTTGTTCAGAAATAGTCATGTAGATGTTAAACCAATCTGATTCGATGGTACTTGTATCGCGTGGTATTTTGGTATTTCTTTAGACAAGGTATTGTCATCATAAAATCATAAAAAGTATCGATTTTTATAGAACTAAAACAACTAGATTTTAAGGACATTAATGACTGAATCCTAAGTTTCTTTTCGCCTGCATATAAATGTCGAACACAAATATTGTACTCCCAGCTAAGTTAATAACTTTAATATTGAACACAGATAAAAGTTATAAATTTATTATTTTCATCGCATTTTAAAACTTCGAAATATATCTACTGAGTGAAAAAAAATCCACAATTTGAACTTTTATCGGGTGATTATCAACGCTGCTAAATAGAGTTACGCCTCCAGTTGGTGACGTCACGAGATTTTTACGTCACAGCTGTCCAGCCTTGTTATTACGGTGGTTACGAAACTACCCCCACTCCTAAATAAATTTTAGTATAAACATTTTCCAACTCGACCGACAACTGATTTTTTTGTAAAACAATTCTTTTAGTATTTACTACATTTTTTGGTTCTTAAAAAAACGCTGCCGCGCCTCCTTTTTGAGAAAAAAAAACTTATGAAGCTGAATTCCAAAAAAATTATTTTTGCCACATCAAGTTATGGAGGCGCATAAAATCTCTTATGTTCTAATAATCTAGTTGGTGAAAATATGGAATTTTATGTTAGTATCTTAAATTATATCTGACAATAAGCTTCATTAGAAAGCTTAAAAAAATAATAAATTTTAAATTAATTAACGTTCGTGTTTGTTTTTGATTGATACCCTCTAAGAGACAAATGAGGCATTTTTCTATAAAGGAAAATTATTTTCAATTGACTCATTTTTGATTAAAAAAATACGTAGTTGTTCTATGTCCATGAAATATTCGAACTCCCTGTATATTTTGCAGGTCTGCTTTGGAAAAATAAATTCTCCAATTTTTTTTTGTCAAAAAGTATGCGATGTGGCGTTTTCTTTACAAGAGACAAAAAATGTAGTAAATACTAGGGGGGACCATTTTACTAAAAGAAAATCTGTCGTCGGTAAAGTTGGAAAATATTTATACTAAAATATATGTAAAGATGGGGGTCGTTTTCACCCTTCCCGTAATTTTTCTGAAAGTCAAATGTTAAAGCACTTAGCAATACAAAAATCGGAACAACGGTTCTTAAAATATCTGAAAAAATGTGTTATTTTTTTGAAGTTGCCCTCTAGCGAATAAACGATGTACTTTTGTATAGAAGTAAATTATGTCCAATAAACTTATTTTGATTCCAAATTATTTAGTAGTTTTATGTCCACGGAATATTGGGACACCCTGTATATAATTCATCAGTTCATATAAAACTCACTTTATATTAAAGCAAATAATCCAATAAAACTTGCGGTTTAAGGCGGGTCGACATAGGTGTACTTGGACGAAGTACACTTGGATGCTGCCATGTAACTGTACTTATAATAATAATGCTGCGAGCGTCTCACTTGTACGCTGCTTGTATTGTATTAACTGTTTTAACCAAGTCAAATTGGAAGCTGCCCACTTGGATGTTATGAAGCCTTCCAACTCGACTTGGATAATACAGTTGATACAACAGATCTTCAAATAATTTTCTTCGCGAAAAAACCTCATAGGCGTTTTTCTGGGGTTGAACTATTAACTACGAGTTAAAATACTTGAACTTATTTCTGGGACACCGTGTATACCTAGTACAATATTTAAATATTAAAATCGCAATGGCAGGTTACAGTAGCAGTGATTTAAAAATCGTAATCGCAGTTTCAATTGCGATTGGAGAATCGCAGTTTTGCTCATCTCTAAAAAATACTGTTAAAAGTGGGACAAAACAAAATGCTAACACTGTAAATGATATCGTTGTCACCCGGCATTCTATACTGTTTCTTGCGAGGCTGAAAAAGTTTCGTAGGCAATGAATAGAATTGCTTTTGCTTTACCGATCCGTTTTAAGAATATTATGATATTCAAGATATATTAAAATTTTGGTAATTAATCTGTTTACTTTTGTTGTATTTACGATTTAGTAAATACAGTAGATATTTAAAAAAAGAATTTAATTAAATGCAACAACAATATCAAATTAAATGTAGGTTAACTGAAGGCATTTTATAAAAATATAAAATATATAGAATTATACAGGGTGTCCCCCAAAAAAATTACACATCCGTTGTGTTTTTTCTAATGGAAAACACCCTAATTGATTTTCGGATTCTAGGAAAAAAATAAAGGTGAGTTTTATTAAAGAAGCATATACCTAAAATCTAAGGATTTTGACATATTTCACATTTTGTGAAAATAAAGAGTAAATTTTAAATTTCGATTTCGAAACAGCTACCTAAATTTTAGTTGACCTTGTATAGCCTAATATTTAATTAGAGTAACCATTGTATGTTAAACCAAATTGAAATTTGACCCGGGGCCATACAGGGTGAGACAAAATTAATATTGAACATTAGTCAGTTTCAAAAGCAAGTTACTCCTTTATTTCAAATGGAATACCCAGTATATTTTTCCGGTGTTCAATGGGGAATTTATATATCTTCAAAATATTATTAAGGTTGCCTACCCCTCAGACAAAGATTTTCCCAGATATTTTAATTTTTACGATTTTGCCTTAGTAAATCTTTATTATTTGAAAAAAACTAGGTGGCTGTGTGATATACCTTTTGTTAATTTAACAAAAATTAAAGATTGTAGAGTAAAATACTTAGGGGTAATAAAAAGATACACGTCTAAAACATATTTTAATTATTACAGAATTAAAACTGGATATAAACCTATAATTATGCGAGAAAAATTAGCTAGATGAAATCAAATGCTCAAAATGCTTCTTTTCCTATTAACTGCATAAAATGATTGTCTTTTCAAAAGGATCTTTTCATTTTAAAAGGCATATGTGTAGTTTTACCTCGAAAAGCAGCTACAATAATTTGTTTCATGTTGTCGACACTACTTGGTCGAGTTTAGTAAATACTGTCTTTAACATATCCCCGTAAAAAAAACAGACTAGATAAAATCAGGAGCATTTATTATTCTATCTTATGTAGATGTAGGATAAGTTCGCATTTTTTGCAAATTTCTGAGAATTTTTTTTGTTTTAACTGACACAAAATGATAACTAGTTGTTAAAGTTGGACCAATTAGACAGCTATGTTGAAGTAACGCCAGACACACTAGATTTTATCAAATAATAAAGATCTACTCAGATCAAATCATGTAAATGAAAATATATAGAAACCTTAATAGTATTTTGAAGAGACATGAATTCTCCATTGAATATCGGAATAATATACTGGGTGTTCTATTTAAAATTAAGAGAGTAACATGCTTTTAATGGTGACCAATGTTCAATATTAATTTTGTCTCACCTGTATAACTTTTTGGATCAAGTTTTAATTTGATTTAAAGTGCAATAGTTAATTTAACTACATATTAGGCTATACCGGGTAAATTCCAATTTAGGTAGCTTTTATTGTAATTTAAAAAATTGTTCTTTATTTCTAGAAAATGTTAAATATGTCAAAAACCTTACATTTTAATCATATACTTCTCTGATAAAACTCACCTTTATTTTTCTCCGAGGATCCGAAAATCAATTAATATACAGAGTGTTCCATTACAAAAAAAACAACTTTGATATGTAACTTTTTTTGGAGACACCCTGTAGAACTCTCTATATTTTTAAAAAGTGCTCTGAATTAACCTATATATGCTCACAAAATCTCATTTCAATACAAACTCTCATTCTCCTTGGAGTCTCCGCGGCGTATGGGAGGCGTCACCGTGTATATAGAACAAAACGGCTCTTGTCGAATTTTTATTAAAAAATGTAAAATAAAGCCTGGTACAAATAAAGCCTGGTATTAAGGAGAAATAAATATTCAGCGATTAGAATCGTTTTCGAAGCTACATCGTCGTTCGCTGAAATGAAAAAAACAACTAATAAAAAGATTGTACACGACCTTAACACAAATCCGAAGTGAAAAGGTCGAGCGACAAGCTTGAAACGCGACGCTCGCATTGGACCGGAAACTTCCTGGTTGATTGTTGCGAAGAAAAGAATCTAACGTGCTAGCTATTCTATTTACCATCGAACTCAATATTTCCAACAACGCAGAATATAAATCTAAATCAGATTTTCAACAAATTCATAAACAAATTTTATACCACAGAGTTTTATTACATTCCTTGAAAATGTTTGCTTTGTCTTTTGAACATTTCTTAAAAAAAAACAATTTATGGGATTTCAATTAAGTTTTAATGTGTATATTTGATATCAATTAAACTTTTAGTTACGCAATAGGGGGTGCGATTATTGAATTCATTGTTGCCAACCATGGACATATTCGGAGCCGGACTAACTAACTGGAATTTAATGGTGGGTTCATACAGCCAAATAAAATAAAATAAGAATAAAATAAAATAAAATAAGAAAGTTGGTTATATGGGATACCGTACATGCGTTCATACAGCCAAATAAAATAACAAATAAAATAAGAAGTCTTTATCTTTTAACTTCTTGTTTTATTTTATGTGAAAACGGCTTTGCGCACGCTTAATTCTAACCTACAAATATTTTCAGTTTGATTTAATTTATTTTATAATTTCACATAAGTAAAATGTATAATATAGTAGGCAACGAATAAATAAATATACTATAAATAGTAAAATTACTATAAACAATCGTAAAAGTTAACTTTTATCCAGCCTCATCGTACTGCGCATGAGCAAATATATATTTCTTATTTTATTTTATTTGACTGTATGAACGCACACAAATAAGAATTCCTTATTTCTTATTTTATTTTATTCTTATTTTATTTTATTTGGCTGTATGAACCCACCATAAATTTCGCTCTGGAGATTCAGGTGGTAGCTCTGATCCTGAAGGTAAAAAATGTTAAGTTGCCACATTTATTTATTTATTTCCTGACATTGTCATTTGTTTTGACACTTTAGTTTTGTATTACGAGTTTTTGGTTTAAATAAATAGTGTTGTGATACTTAAAAACTTAAAAATGTTCACTAGCAGACTTTGCAGTCGAACATTGTTCTTTTTAGAACCTCTTTTAGTGCGAAGTGGGTACAAGATAGCTTTAAACCCATAAAAAACTCATCGCAACTTTATTAAACTATTTTGAACGGAAAAGCGCTAATAATGGCCCTTTATATCCATTACCTATGTGAGTTTTGTTGATATAAATAATAACTGTTTATACAGGGTCCGGCAATAGCGCGTCGGGCATCTGTAGCTCCTAGAATAATTTTGTTTGAGAATTTAAGTGCAAACCCTAGCCAGGATGTACCGGGATTCTTTCAGGAAAATATTTTAACTTCTATAGGGTGGTTCAAAAAAGTGTGAGTGGACCTAGATGATTGTTTTAAAAGGGAACACCCTGTATATTTTTGCATTTTTGGCTTTCTTTCCGATCACTTTACATAACCCTAAGATATGAATAAATACATTTCGATAGTTTCAGAGATATTAAAAAATAAATCAAAAATATATATTTTTCAGCCCTTCTTAAAAAAATTATTAAAAATACAAGAACTGTTTTGAAATGAAAACTATATTAGGTATTTACTTTAGATAGTCTGTACTTACTTTGCTATAAATCTGAATATGGTAAATTATACAGGATGTTCAAAATTCTACGCCAAACTTTCTAAAATATAAAATAATTTTTCTTCGTTTTTTTAAATGGAACAGCCTGTATATTATTTTTTCAATAGACGGAGAATTAAAAAATGAACATTTTTTGTGTTTACAGTATTTCAAAATTTTATCGGTTTCGCAGATATTTGCGGTTTTATATTTCATATGGCATTTTCTACAGTAAATTTTTATCAAAGCCACCCAATGATTTTTCTCTCGTATTTTACCATTGAAAGCGCCATATGAAATAATACTGCGTGTATCTGCGAAACCGTTAAGAATTTTGAAATACTCTAAATACAAAAAATGTTCATTTTTAACTTTTTACTCTCCATCTAATAAAAAAATAATATACAGGGTGTTCCGTTTAAAAAAACGAAGAAAAATTATTTTATATTTTAGAAAGTTTGGCGTAGAATTTTGAACATCCTGTATAATTTACGATATTCATATTTATAGCAAAGTAAGTACAGACTATCTAAAGTAAATACCTAATATAGTTTTGATTTCAGAACAGTTCTTGTATTTTTAATAATTTTTTTAAGAGGGGCTGAAAAATATATATTTTTGATTTATTTTTTAATATCTCTGAAACTATCGAAATATATTTATTTATATCTTAGGTGTATGTAAAGTGATCTGAAAGGAATCCAAAAATGCAATAATATACAGGGTGTTCCATTTAAAAAAATCATCCACGTCCACCAACACTTTTTTAAGCCACCCTGTAGAAGTTAAAATATTTTTCTGAAATACATCCTGGTACATACTTTAGGTTTGCACTAAAACAAAATTCTCAAGTATTTTATTCTATGAGCTACAGATGCCCGACGCACTATTGCCGGACCCTGTATATTTATAATTAATTTATTTTTATTTCCTAAAATATTTTGATTAAAAGAAAATATGTAAAAGTAGGCATCGCTGTGGCGGTCAAGCTTAATTACGTGACTAAAAGTTTATTTGGTATGAACTATATTATCAAAAATGGTATATATTGTCAAATGTATCAGTTTTACAAAACAATCAATTTATAATCTTGACACTGATCAATAACTGTCAACAAATTATAACCTCAAATCAAATGACCACAAACCTTTGAATAAAAAGATTAAGGAAGGAGCATATCAAAAAACTTAGGTCGAAAGCAATGGGGACCAAAAATGGCTGCCTTAAATTCCGGTTTATCAGTAGCGTTCTAATTTTATTAAAAATGTATAAAAATATGATATAGGATAGACTCGACAATTTGTTGTTTTATTTTATGTTGTCAATAAATGTTCGTAATTATTAAAATTGTTATCTATTAAAAATATTTAATTCTAATAAAAATTGATAAGTTATAATAATTATCTATTAACACAAACATCCGATACGCTACTGAAACCGGTAATTCAAATTGACGTATTTAAATTCTTTGACATCTAATATTTGACAAGTAGCAAATAAAAGCAAAAATGCAAGAAAAAATATATCATCAGCATAGATTTATGAAGTTAAAGATGTAGCAAAGACCACTGCGCATCCTGCCAGTTTCCCACTCCAGGATTCCAAGCGCTCGGACCAATGAATAACATTTATTTGAATAACGCGCCGACTGGGGCCGATGAGCTGTCAACCGACTCTATTTTCTGCCATTTTCGTTGTGTCAGCTGTGTGTTTACAGTCGTTCTAGTGGCTTTGTTTGTGTTTAATTTGGACTTACTATTGTTTAAAAATGCCTAGGTGTGTTGTAAAAAACTGTATTTATAATAAAAGTGCCAATTACTATCGGGATAAGACTGATGTGCATTTATTTCGGTAAGTAATATGAAATTTGATAATTTAAAGTAGCCATGTTGTTTTCTGTTTTAACTTTGTACAGGACAGCATTTAGTACGTTTTCAATTTTTTATTAAATTAATGGAATCCAAATTGATAATTGCAGGAAAATCAGTTACAGTTTTCTAGATTAAGAGAATAATTTCCTTATAAATATATGGAGTTCATTCTCACTTTTATTTCAGATGTTATTGACACGAAACAGTATAATAAATTAGAAATTATTTTAGTTATTAATGTCTGTATATCTAATCTAGATTTTACTTACTATCTTATCTAGCCTTTTACTTTAGCTTTTACTGCATATCTAACCTATACCTGATTTATTTTAGATTTCCTAAAAATAATGAGATGTGGGAGTCTTGGAGAGCAGCTTTGGATTTAAACAAAGATGATATTTTTAAATATTCTCACGTGTGTCATTTGCATTTTAAAGAAGATTCATTTGATAATGAAAAATCACCCTTTTCATTACATTTAAAGAAAACTGCTATACCTATATTGGTAAGTGCTAATTTAGAATATTTTATGTTTCAAAGTAATATGAAATATTAATAAACAGGGAATTTAAAAAAAACTGCTAGTTCATTATAAAATATATATTTTTTATAATTTAGCCTTTGTCACAATACTTTATTATTATATTTTACTATATTATATTTTAAGATTTAAATAAGCGAAATGAAAATTTTTTGAAAGTAGTGGTTACGTGACCACTACATTTTATTTTTTGATCAATTTTTATACATTTTAAGAATATTTATTACTTTTTTTATAGATTACAAGTAACACTTCATGTCGTGCTGCAAGTGAATGTGACCTATCTAGAAAGACCACTGATTCCTTTTGTTCTGAACATGCAAATACAATACAGAGTGTCTCTGTAATGGATTGTAGTTCTCTGCCGTCTACTAGCACAGGTGTTTTTAAGGACAATCTAGAACTACCATATAGACCATCGAGTAGCACTGAACCTTTAGAAAATATGACTTCACCACTTTCATCCATTGCCAAGGATATTGCGGTAAGTCTGGTTACAAATGTAATTTGAATTAGAGATCTTAAGGGGAATATATTGGGAATTGGTCTATATCATGAAAACCATTTTGAACTATCAATATCAAAGTATGCTGGATCGAAAACCGTTTGAACATACAGTACTGCAAAATAATCAACCAAACCCTCAACTGTAATACAGTACTACTGTATAATCAAGAAAAGGAAATGGCGAAAGTGAACTTGGAAATGATGATCGATGACATTCTTCGTATAATTTTTTATATAAAATAACAGTGGTCTTCATATCCAAGCTAACTTTGACACCATTTTTTCAATTGTATTGTATAATTATATCTCAGAAGCTGATTATTTTAGGCATATGATGTTTTAGAAAAAATGTCAGTGTAAGTTTACAGAGAATTAAAATATACTTTAGCACATATGCTATTCAAGTATAAATAAAGATATGTAATAAAAAGCTTTGCTTCTAATATGCAGAATACCTGGATGAACTAAATAAGAAAACATTGTTGATAAAGAACTGTTTTTGACACATACGAGTGTATTACACTAAAAAAAGTTTTAACTGTATATTTTAATAACAAGTACAATTGCTATAAGAAAAACTTTGCCTGTATGTAGGGATGTGAGCAAATTATAAAAAACTAAATACCCCCAAATTTTTCTGACATTGTCATGTTACGGTCAAAATGAAAATGACGGTCACGTCATTTATTTTTATGACACTCTTGTCATTTATTTCTTTGTTCACCTAAATTTATGACGTAAATTTATGATATATATCTCTTTATTTCATTTTTTCTTTGAAAACCCCCAAATTTTTCTGACATTGTCATGTAACGGTCATAATGAAAATGACGGTCACGTCATTTATTTTTATGACACTCTTGTCATTTATTTTTATGACACTCTTGTCATTTATTTTTATGACACTCTTGTCATTTATTTTTTTGTTCACCTAAATTTATGACTTAAATTTATGATATATATCTCTTTATTCCATTTTTTCTTTGAAAACAAATGGACCTTAGTTACTCAGTGTGATATAGCTGTGTTTTGTTTCATTTTTTTTTTAAATATTATTATTTTATTTTAAAAGTATACCTAAGCTATGCCTTTAAGCTTATTTAGTGAACGTAGAACCACTAAGACTGATTTTTGTTTAAGTTTGTTTGTATTTGTTAATATATCTTTATCTTTACTTCCCTAGCGATTTTTTTACATTTAAGGTAAATGACCATAAATGACCGTAAATGACACATAAATGACAATGTCATGTCACAAAAAATAAATTACCATTTTTACATCCCTACCTGAATGTCTGTAAGCATTTTTTTGTTGATTTAACATATTAACAGAATTTATTTTATATTTTGTCGGTTGCATAAAGGCAATCCATATGAATATTTGACATAATGCTTACCATGTTTTAAACTACGGCAATAATTATTAGTTCATAAATATTATTTTCTTACGCTTTGCTAGTAATATTGTTTACTAAACATCAATATACTTTTTCAGGATACTACGCCACGAGAAATGAAATTGACAAAGAAGCTAGTCACAGCTCGAAGAAAAATTAAACGTCTTAGAGCCAGTCTCCAGCATTACAAAAAGAAGTCAGCCACTCTTTCTGATGTCATCAAATCATTATGTGGTAAGGTAACTCCCGAAACTTTGGAAACTTTAGCACAAATAGGTCCTAACGAAGAATTTTTACAGAGGCAAATAACTAAGAAGCACAAATATGGAAATAATTTAAAAGCTTTTTCCCTTACGTTACATTTTTATTCTGTAAAAGCTTATAATTTTGTCAGGAACACTTTTAATTCAGCTCTTCCCCATCCTAAAACAATATCGAGATGGTATAAAAATGTAAATGGGGAAGCTGGTTTTACATTAGAGGTGTTTCAATTATTAAAAAAAAAGGTAGAACATGCCAATCGCACAATTATATGTAGTTTAGTAATAGATGAAATGGCAATTCGCCAACATGTAGAATTTGATGGAGTTCGATACTACGGATTTGTAGATTATGGTATTCAGCTAGAAACTGACTCTAATCCAGTAGCAAAAGAAGCACTGGTATTTATGCTAGTTGGTGTCAACGAATCTTGGAAGCTTCCTCTGGGATACTTCTTAATTGACTCATTAAATGGTTTACAGAAACATAATTTACTAATACAGTGCCTAAAATTACTAAATGAATCGGGTATCCACTTGGTGTCTATCACTTTTGATGGGGCTAGTAACAATATTACTTTGGCTAAACAACTGGGTTGTAATTTTGATTATAAAAATATTAATTCAACATTTGTTGACCCTAACTCTGGGAGAAGAATTGCAGTTTTTTTTGATCCATGTCATATGGTAAAGTTAATTAGGAATACATTGGGTGAAAAAAAAGTTATTATAGATGACAACGGTGGAACAATAAAATGGGATTTTTTAACAGAGTTGTGTAAACTTCAGGATGAAGAGGGTTTGCACTTGGCTAATAAAATGCGAAAATCACATATATTTTATAGCAACCAAAAAATGAAGGTTAAATTAGCCACCCAACTATTTAGCCAATCAGTAGCACATTCTTTGGAATATTGCAATGAAATTTTAAAACTTGAACAGTTTAAAGATTCTGAACCCACAGTAAAATTCATACGCTATATAAACAACTTATTTGATATATTAAACAGTAGAAATTTGCACCAACTTGATTTCAAAAAACCAATCAGTATGCAAAACTTTGAAAAAATAAATTCTTTTTTGTGTGAATTATTAGATTATTTAAAATCATTAAGATTAATGGATGGCAAACTATTGTGCGAAAGCGGCAGAAAAATGGGATTTGTAGGGTTCTTATTTAATATAGAAAGCCTTCAATTTCTTTATAAAAATCTAATTTATGAGAATAATTTACTGTTGTATTTCCCTACCTACAAAATAAGTCAAGATCACATTGAATTATTTTTTGGGCAGATTAGATCTCTGGGTGGTTACAACAACAATCCATCAGCAAAACAATTTAAATCGGCGTATAAAAAAATGATGGTCCATCTTGAATTGAGAGATTCATTTAAAGGGAATTGCATTCCGTTGGAAGCAATTCCAATTTTAACTCCTTCTGAGGTAATTAATAAAACATGTGGTAAAGAACGCATTTCAGAAGTAACCGAAGAAGTAATTGAAGTTGAGGACGATGAAATATTTCACAATGCTTTAAACATAAATATAAATATATCAGAATTTAAAAAAGAGGCCATAACATACATTGCTGGCTTTGTGGTTAAAAAAATAGGTAAAATTTTAAAATGCGAGGAATGTGTCTATTCACTTTCAGGTGACAGGTATAATTTAATAACGTCCTTTATTAATCAAAAAGACAAAGGACAGTACCTCTTTTATCCATCTGAAGATGTTATGTATATTTGTTTAACAACAGAAAAAATTCTTCAGATATTTTTTAACGGTTCAGAAACTGTTATCGATATTAAAAAAATAAATATTAGAGTTTTAAAAATAATAATTGGTAAAAAAAACTTATTTGAATCACTTAATAACCACTTTAGAGAACAAAATATTTTTACTAGCCACTTTAACAACCTAATAGAATTAATTTCTTCTATATATGCAACTGTGCGAATTCATCATTATAACAAAAGTCTGTTTGACAAAAGTAGAAGTATACGGTCTAGTTATAATAAGTTAGTATTATTTAAGGGACAATAATATTTTGTAATTCTGTAAAAATATATTTTTTTTTTCAAACGTCAAAAAAGTATTAGTTTTTACAACGTGACTGACAATATAAAAAAGTAATTTTACTGCCTAGGCATAAAATTAAAGCACTTTTATGCCCAAGCAGTGCGAAAATATATTATTAAACTGACATAAAGTGTCAAATTCAACGAGCGTAACCATAGTTTCTCGATATATAATTATATACAAGGTATTACAATATAATTATACACATCAAATCTTTTTATATTATTTGGAACGTTTGAAATTGTTTAAAAATTATCTGTAGCGTTTCTAAAATAGCATGTTCTATTCAGAGTAAAAATGACTTTTTGTGCCTCGCCTGTATGTAAACGTTCAGCCTCGCCACAAAAAGTGTCATTTTTATTCCTAATAAAACAATATACTATTTTTTTCACACGTCACAAAAGTATTAGTTTTTGCGACGTGATTGACAATGTAAAAAAGTAATTTTACTGCCTAGATATAAAAGTAAAACACTTTTACGCCCAAGCATACAAGTGCGAAAATATATTATTAAACTGACATAAAGTGTCAAATTCAAGGAGGGTAACCATAGTTTCTCGATATATAATTATATACAAGGTATTACTTTTAAATCTTTTTATATCATTTGGAACGTTTGAAATTGTTTAAAAAATTATTTGTGGCGTTTGGAAAAAAATAGCATGTTCTATTCGGAGTAAAAATTACTTTTTGTGCCTCGCCTGTATGTAAACGTACAGCCTCGCCACGAAAAGTGTCATTTTTATTCCTAATAAAACAATATACTATTTTTGTGATTAATATTGTGTTATTTTATATTTTATAGCCCATTGTAGAATTATTTTTATTTAAATAGTTTTAAATAAAGAATTTTTAATATCATAAGGTGGTTTTTCTGCAGTCCTATTCTACAATTAAATTTGCTTATTAGCGTCCTACACCAGAAGATTTGGCCTGCAGACTTGGTCTGCGGATAAGAACTTTGTGTTTGTGTGCCGGACCAAGTCTGTAGCAGGCCAAGCCATTGGCGGACCAAGCCTGTCACAGGCCAAATCAGAGCAGACTTGATCTGTCAGATTAGATTGGTCTAAAAAACGAGTAGCCACCCATACACCAGAAGATTTGGCCGGTGGACTTGGATCACCCTTATCACTTACCCCCGGTATTTTCAGGTACAGATAGCGTGTTATATATTTTATTTGACGGATAGCGTGTAAAAACGTGTATCTTCTACCAATTGTTTTATCTTTAAGATTGTTATTTGTTAGATAAAAGTTATTTATTTATACCTGAAAATACCGCGCCTTAGGGGTATAAAAAATAGATAATAACCTACCCTCAGACCTACTGAATATATATATATATATATATATATAAAATTTCATCAAACTCGGTCAGGCCCAGTCAGGCCGTTTCGGAGGAGTAAGGTAACAAAAAATTAAAAAAAACATCCCCTATTAAAAAAGAGCGGTTGATGGTAGAAAAAGAAAATTTAGGGTTGTATGTATTTTTGCCAAATTGTATTAATGTATTAATTGCCAAATGTATTAATTGCCAAATCATAAAAAAATAGAAATAAAAAAAATTCCAAAAAATTAAAAAAAAATATTTTTTTTTGGGCCACCAAATCGATAACCTAGTCTCAGACCCACTGATTATACATATAAAATTTCATCAAAACCGGTCAAGCCGTTTCGGAGGAGTAAGGTAATAAAAAAAATTAAAAAAAACAACCCCTATTACAAAATAGGTGTTGGTGGTAGAAGGGTGAAAATTTAGGGTTGTATGTATTTTATAATGCCAAATCATAAAAAAATTAAAATAATTTTTTTTTCAAAAAAGTAAAAAAATTTTTTTTTTTCTTGGGTCACCCTTATCACTTAGGGGTATAAAAAATCGATAACAACCTAGTCTCATATCCACTGATTATACATATAAAATTTCATCAAAATCGGTCAAGCCGTTTTGAAGGATTAAGGTAATAAAAACTGTGACACGAGAATTTTATATATTAGATGTATATCATTATTCACTTAAAAATTTCTAAATCCGCTCCTGGCGTGACCCCCACCAAAGGAACCCAGATCGGAAAAACAGGCAGCCTTCGCGCATTATAAAATAGAGCATTTGTTACCTCTTTCTCTTCTAACCTCTTTGATCATCAGTTAATTTTTATCAGTTTAATTTATCAAATATATCAGTTAATTTTAAGCGAATTTCGTAAATAATCAGTATACTATACCTACTATAGACCGAGAGCTGGCTACATAAAAAACCTTATCATCGTAACATGGCTATTTTTTGTGTGAAGTATCCTTTTGTGTAGCCATTGTGAAATAGTCATGTCTGCCAGCGCGATCCCGGGGCTTAAAGCGGGGGCGGCCAATCGAAAGGGTGAAATTTTGACACTAAAAATATTATAAGGTACACAAGTTATAATTGCCAAATAGCTTTTATTTATTATTAGGAAACGTGTAAAATTGTTGACAGACATTTTTCTCGTGGCTGAAATGCCGGCAGACAACGCGAAAGAGGCATAGAATTTTGACAAAAGAAAATCATCGCATACATGCATGTCGGTTGGTGGAATGTCATGTTTATTGTTAATTAATTTAAAAAGCCGTGTGCAAAAGGGCCTTTCGTTATTGAAATAATAAAAAAATATATTTATAATATAATCGTATATTATATGATTTATCTATACTTAAATGGATGAGGCGGCGAGCGTTTGCTGAAAGCGCTAGAGTAATATCGCGCTTCTAATAACTGTCTGCAGCTGATTGAGCCACGATCTTTTTGTCTGCTCTTTTGCATACGGCTTTTAAAATAAATAAATATGACATTTCACCAATCGGCATGCAAAAATATAATTTTTTTTATTCTTCAAATTTCATTTTTTAATAATTTTTTAAATTTCATGCCTCTTTCGCGTTGTCTGTCGGCATTTTAGCGACTAGAAAAATGTCGGCCAACAATTTTCCACGTTTCTTAATAATAAATAAAAGCTATTTTCGCAATTATAACTCATGTATCTTATAATATTTTTAATGTCAAAATTTCACCCTTTGGATTGCAGACATGACTATTTCATAATGGCTACACAAAAGGATATTTCACACAAAAAAAATTTGCCATGTAACGATGATAAGGTTTTTTATGTAGCCTAGCTCTTAGACTACTAGTAACATTGATCGACAACCCTCAATAAATTATAATGTCAAATCAAATGACAATTACCAGAAATAATGTACAGTAATTCCAATCTTTTTCATCTGGTAGTCAAGTGAAAGAGAGAGTTCGATAATACAGGGTGAGTCTTAAATAAGTGCAAATATTTTTAGAGGTAATGTAGTTCGACCCCAGAAACACGATAAGTTTTTTGCAAATAAGACAGCAAATATTAGATTTATACGTGGCGTTGAATGATCGCCGAACAAAGAATAACATTATTTTGTGCATATCGCCAATGTTCAGTTTTTTTTGTACAAATAAGATCACTTACTTATCAAGAGCTAAATTTCGACTAGGTAACACGTGGTGCTTTTTGTCATCGTCATCACTGTCTTCCGATAACTCCAATTGACTGTGTATATCCCTAAATAAGGAAAAAAAGTAAATAAAACTTCAGTTATAAAGAATAAAGACCATTTAGAGAAAAGATATTCTTCGATTAAGTACCATATGATAAAAAAAAACGACATCAAGGATTGCTGGGGAATGACAATCGATAATAATTTTGGCGAGGTCAATCTCTACGTCTATAACGTCATTTATAAAAATTTACAAAAAAACTTGTCAAAAATTAACACTAATTATAGAAATATTATCTAAATATAAGGATAATAAAGGATAGAACATTTCCAGACACAAATCTATTTCCAAAAAAGTATTTTTTTTCGAATTCTACTACAATATTTAAAACTCATTTTTACTCAATATAAAAATAAATTACAATCTTCTTAAGACCAACTGGCAGTAGGCGCCATTAAAAATAAATAAGAGTACGAGCTAAGTAAATGACGATGTAATCATCGATTGTAATTCCCCAACCGTCTTTTACGCTATTTTTTTTTCGATCGAATGGTAGTTTTGATTTTAATGCTTATTTAATAAGAAATACTTACGTTGAAGGTATCCTAGACGTTGTAGGACGTTCTCGTTCTGTAACAAAAGAAATATTCGTATTAAAAAACACATACATACCAGCGAAACCAACAAAAGAAACTTTATTTTAAAGAGAACAGCTGGGGATCGTAAAAACCTTTGTTTGCAGGACAGCAATTTTCTGCTGAAAAGTATTATTACATTTCATTTCGGACAATTACAATCCTGTGTGTCGTGACTAAATAAAAGGTTTGCTCAACTTTTCAGTGTATTTCAAAAACTAAAAAGATAGTGATTCGTTTAAAGTAAATATACAGGGTGGAGCACCTCATTCGCCACGGTTGATTATACGAAAACGGGAAGATGTAGAAACAAAATATTTTATGGGTATACGTGGAGAGGCAAAGTGCCCAATTTAAAATTATTTTGAAATATACAGGGTGTTTCAGAACTAAGATTCCAAACCAAACCAAAGTTATATTTTTTCTTATGGAACACCCAGTATTTTATTTCATTTTTGGATTTTTGAGCCCAAAAAAAGGCGTTTATTATAAGGGTTAAATATGTTTAAAATCTTTGGTTTTTGAGATACCTATTTAAAGATATTTAAATTTGCATGCTACAATATAATAGATTATTAACACCCTGTGCATTACATTTCAGAATTAATTCTTGTGCTAAGTTTAAAGGTAGAGAAATAAACTTTACTGCAAAATGTTATTGCTTCCTTAAATGTATACAGGGGTATCAAAAATTGCTGATCTATTTTAAGGAGTTATTTTACATAAAAACTTCGTTATTTCAAATACAACACCCATTATTTTTTTAAATAAATCGAATCAGATTTAAATGTTCTTTGAAACTATATTAGGGTTTCCTATACCTATCTAGCTCAGATTTTGAATAAAAAACGATTTTTAAATATAATTGCAATCAAGGTGGCTGGTGTCGCCATGGCAATTTTCTAGTGACAGTAACTATTTTTAAAGTCGACAATAGTTTATGGACTTAATTTAAAATTATTTAAATTTATAGTAGTTTACTTTTATTTAATTTATCTTCAATAGTTTAATAAGTAATATTTATTAAATACGTATTTCTTATTCTACCAAGAAAAACGAAGAAGTAGTCTTTGATTTATTTTACAATGACTTGTAGATATATGGATTTTCTTTAAAAGAGCCAATTACGGCAAATTCATTTTCTTTACTTCCAATGATAGGTTTCTGCCAAATAGGTTTGGAAGAATCCTATTTGCATATCTTTGAGCATAAACTCTTGAGGCCAAAAAGCAATTTTCCTCACAAAATAAAATCACTAGTAACATATCCATTCGTTCCGCCAGCAGATACTGCTTTATTTTTCTTGATGAAATAGTGAATACTTACTTATATTAAACTATTGTAGGTAAATTTAAGTAAACTGTTATAAATTATAAATAATAATGTCCATAAACTAATATCGACTTTAAAATAGTTACTAACTCTCACTAGAAAATTGCAATCATAGCGACACCAGCCGCCTTGATTGCAATTTTATTTAAAAATCGCTTTTTATTCAAAATCTGAACTAGATAGGTATAGGAAACCCTAATATAGTTTGAAAGAGCATTGGAATCTGCTTCGATTTATTTAAAAAAATAATGGGTGTTGTATTTGGAATAACGAAGTTTTTATGTAAAATAAATCCTTAAAATGGATCAGCAATTTTTGATACCCCTGTATAAATTTAAGGAAGCAATAACAATTTGCAGTAAAGTTTATTTCTCTACCTTTAAACTTAGCATAAGAATTAATTCTGATGTGTTCTAATGTAATGCACAGGGTGTTAATAATCTATTCTATTGTAGCATGCAAATTTAAATATCTTTAAATATCTCAAAAACCAAAGATTTTAAACATATTTAACCCTTATAATAAATGTCTTTTGGGCTCAATAATCCAAAAATGAAGTAAAATACTGGGTGTTCCATAAAAAAAATATGACTTTGGTATGGATCTTAGTTCTGAAACACCCTGTATATTTCAAAATAATTTTAAATTGTGCACATTGCCTCCCCACATATACCCATAAAATATTTTGTTTCTAAACTAATTGAAACCACTAATTTATTCCACTAATTGCGAGGTTCTGTATGAAACTTTACACGCAAATACGTATAGAAAAGATTAAAAATAGATCTCTATTAAATGTACTTGGGTATTAGTAAAATTTTCTAATCGAGCAATAAATAGTCCAACATAATTTTTTTTATGAATGATAAAGACCCACACTGTCCAGCTGTTGTTGGCACGTGGACAGCTTGATCCACCTGGTGCAGGTGGCAAACAGGTGGTTACGCACCTACCACGTCCAGACCGCGTCCGCCGAGAGTACCCGGAGGTCGTCATCTAAATAATAAGCCGAGAAATATTAAAGCAATCTCCTTCGTATTTCCGACGAGAAGCGGCAACGTCGCGCAGGTGAGGTACCGCAGCGAAACGGTTTCTCCGGGTACCGACCGCGTTTTCTTTGTTTCCGACTGCCCGTCTTCCGCTGGGTCGTACACCGCGGTACCACGGCTGCGCACCGGGTGCTTTCCCGATCGGTTGTTGACATAGGTGTGCGTTTCTTCGCTCCAAATCACATATTACGCGTTTTAAAGATTTAAAAAGCCTAATAACGACCAATGAAGTTCGTATACTACTGTCACGTTTTATGCATTCACGCGTATAATTTTCTATTGTCATTATTTCAACATTTTTTTATTAAACTAAATAAATTTACAAAAAGTGCAGATGTCACATTGTCACAATTAAATAAGACGCCATTATTTCCGCCCAAATCATTAATTAATTTGCTGATTAATAAATTGTTCTAAATAAATGTGGATTTGAATCAAAAATCAGAATATTAATAAAAGTTATGTTGTATAGTGTGTTATGAATGAGCATTCGTCAATAAACAAAATAAAATTTAGAAGGTGTTCGTTTATTACCAATGCAAAATCTCATATTGTTTAGGCACAAATAATGGAATACAAAGGTTGGAGGTTGTCTTTTATATTTTGCATATACAGGGTTGTTAACAAATTTTAAGTTTTGGGTTCGTTGAAGGACTATTAGAGCTACAATTTAAAAATATTTTTACAAGATACAGAGTGTCCCAAATAAATAAAAAATATTAAAGTTGTATTTTTTTAAATGGAACACCCTGTATATTATTACATTTTCAGTTTCTACGATTAAAATAAAGGTAAATTTGATAAAGGTTTATTACACTTAAACCTTACCGTTTTTGAAATATTTTCAATTTTGTGAAATTGCAGTCAAAATTTTAAGGCTTTATTTCTCCAAGGGTATCAAAGTTTTAATTACGAAATATTTACTGAAATTTATTTATTGATTAGTTATTGTGATGCAATAATAAAAATTATACTACCTTATACAGAATGTCTAAAATTTTATTTTAAATAATTACTAGCTTTAAACGGCAATAACTTGTTTAATTTAAATAGAAACCCTGTATATTTTATGAGAATCAGATGCACAATTTAATTGTCTATCAAATTGTATTGTTCCATTTTTTACCCATCTCATTTATCAATATACCCATGGAATACTGACATTTTAGATTATATTATTTTTAAAGATGTACCAAATTTTTAAAGAGTACAGATACTACAGATACTAATATTGGCGATATAGTTTGTTTATTTCATTAAAAAATAAAAAAAAAAACTGTTTAAATATTTGTTAAAGAGGACCAATTAATATGATTCCAGTATTCAAACTACATTAATTGACTGTTTGCGTTGATTAATAATAATTGCTTCAAATACTAAAAAACTGAATTTTGTATGTGTATTTAGACAGTGTAGTAAAAAGTTTTTGACAAATGCTTATTTACAACAACACAGAGACATTCATTTTCATAACTTATTATTATATTGATTTCTGATTCAAATCCACATTTATTTAGAATAATTTATTAACGAACATAATTAAGTATGTAGTATTAGTATTTGGGCGGAAATAATAGTGATATATTTTATATTTAATTAATGGGTATACTCTTTTATAAAGATTTAAATCTAATTTAGTTTTCTTTTTGCATACAAGTGGGCTAGTAATATTATCATTTAGCTGAGCTAATATTATCATTTAGCTAAGCTAAAAACGATAATATTACTAGGCTGTACATTTTCTACATTTGTTGCTTTAAAAACAAATCTAAAATGTCAATATTCCATGGATATATTGAAAAATGAGGTCTAAATTATAAGAAAATGCATTTTCTACGAAAACTTGAAGGGATAGGTCTTTTACCTACCTTTGGTATAATACAATTTTATAGACAATTAAATTGTGCATCTGATTCTCCTAAAATATACAGGGAATTCCATTTAAATTAAACATGTTATTGCCGTTTAAAGCTAGAAATAATTTAAAATAAATTTTTAGACACTCTGTATGAGGTGGTATTATTTTTAATATTGCAACACAATAACTGATCAATAAATAGACTTCAGTAAATATTTAGTATTAAAAACTTTGATACCCTTGGAGAAATGAAGCCTTAAAATTTTGACTGCAATTTCATTTTGCAAATATTTCAAAAACTGTAAGGTTTAAGTGTAAAAAACCTTAATCAAATTTACCTTTATTTTAATCCTAGAAACTAAAAATGTAATAATATACAGTGTTCCATTTAAAAAATACAACTTATATTTTTTATTTATTTGGGACACTTTGTATCTTGTAAAAATATTTTTAAATTGTAGCTCTAATAGTCCTTCAACAAACCCAAAACTTACAATTTGTAAAAATCTAATCATTTAGTTACAATACTCCGTGTCGTATGTGGTGAAAAACCCTGTAGAAACATAGCAGACGCGTGTCAGAGCCGCAACAAGTCAATTTTAAAAAGACTTAAATCTTAAGTCATTTTAACTTAAAACTTAGATTCTAAAATCAAAATGATTTAAGTTTTAAGTCTTTGACTTAAATCATTTTATTTCAAGTCAAGTCATTTTTGTAAAAACTTAAATCAAAATAAAGTTATATAGGTCTTTTTTATAACTTAAGTCTATACTTTTGACTTAAATCATAATGATCTGCAAGTTGAATCAGTAAAATGACTTAAATCAATATAATTACCCTCAACTCATATGTAATCTCTGCTCAAGTCAAGACAACCAGAATTCAATTTAAGTACCTTTTTTAAATGTTAATATTAATTTTCTTGCATTACCAATTAGGCGATTTTCTTAGTAAGTATCGTATTATTAATTTATTGTAGGTACAGAACCACTAAAACCACATAAAATAAAACGGTTAATTTTCAGAACAACTACAAACAAAAAAATATGTTTTTTTATATAAAATTTAACCGATTTCGTAGTACTTTATACAGGGTGGCCCATCGAAAACGTTCCGCAAGGCATAACGGCCAGGGTAATTTTTTTTCAGAAAATTCAAAAACACGTAAATTTTGTTTGTGAGGGGGACAACTTTTGCCCCAAAAATGATTGCAAAATCTTCAACCCTCTAAGCGGGGGTGTCATCCCCTAATTATTTTTAAATGGGAAGGGGGGTCAAGTAGTACCGCAGTGAAAAGGGCTTTCTATTCTCTATAATTATCCGCTTCGTTTTTGAAAATCGGTCGAGTCGTTGAGAAAATATGAAGGATTGAAATTTGAAAAGTTTATTTAAACATTTATCTAGATGTTTACGCATTTTTTCACTTGCCACAAGTTTGAACGATCAGATGCGGTAGTTGCTAGATAGCTGTTCTGTGACTTATGCGTTGAAGTTCTTCTCAATATCGTTAAACTTTTTAACAATTATGGTGTACTCACTTGCAGAAAAAGTGGAAATAATGGAACTTTATTTTAAAAATAATGAATGTGGCAATCGGGTTGCGCAGATATTCAATGAACGCCATCCTGACAAACACCTTTATGGCAAAATTATTCGCGAGTTAGTAGCAAAATTTCGCGAAACTGGTTCCGTTATGAACAAAAAGAGGCAGAGGGAAAATCCTGTAGTAAATGAAGCTATGGAGGTATTCGTATTGGCCCAACTTGCCCTGGATAGTACGCTGAGTACAAGAAAATTAGCCAATGAGACCGGCGTGAATCGTACAAGTGTCCAAAGGATATTAAAAATACACAAGTTCCACCCGTACAAAATTCAGTTGGTACAAGAATTCGACGAAGACGATTTTGATCGTCGCTTGCAATTTTGTAAAACTATGAGTGAACGAGTGGTGAATGATAATAATTTTCTATTTAATGTGTGTTTTTCGGATGAGTGTACTTTCCTTTTGAACAGTGTTGTTAATCGGCACAACTGTCGGTACTGGGCTGTAATAGCTCCTATGTATATCGATGGTATAAGCTAAGGGCTCGAGGATTTTAAAGTATTCTTCAATATATTCGAGATCGCTTGAAAGACAATAGACACACTACGCAAGCGTAACACAACACATAATTAAAGCCGGTTATAAAAAGACTTAAATCTGTTTCTATTTCAGAATAAAGGTCAAAATCACAAATCATTTTGAAAAAAACTTAAAATTTTCTTTCGAAAAATGACATAAAAATCAAATGACTTAAAACTGCTATACATATATTTATATATTTTTGTTTTTTAATGTTTCTAACTAAAAAATTACACTAAACCACATCCTATACCTAGCTCTTGTTTTAGAAACCTAACAACTTCTTGAGTATATTACCAACTCCTTGAGCAGCATTTTCAAAAAATAATGTTTCGGTTTGCTTTAACTTCCATTTTGTGTATAACAATTCCAAAAACTTTGTAAATCATAAAAAATTACTATTATGTGTAATATTTAAATACTCTTTAGTGCCTTAAAATTGGTTTATAGCTTCAAAATACCGATGTAATGTGTCGGTGATTTTTCAAGGATAAACTTCTGGAAAATGAAATTATAAACTGTTGTGCCGAATATATTATCCAACGGTCCCAGTTCATTTAGAATTACTCATTCTCCTTACACACTATATCCCAAAATTTGCAAACATGCCAGCAAAAAATAAATATAACTTTATAGAAGTCAATAAATATACAGAAATCTCGACAACTAATATATAATAAAATATTTAAAAGAAAAATTCTTACGTGATCTGCACTGAAACTCAGACATTGACTATTAACTAAAATAATTAAAATGTGTATCCTTTAAAAGAAAACTAACCAACTTGTTGACATCAATATTTAAAAAACGTGTCAACAACTCTGCTCAATTACGACAAACGACAAAAAACAAGTGATGTTTGGGTGCTCGTTTGGATGTTATGCCTATTCTATTCTTGGTTGTTATTTTCATATTTCAAGTAAATATTTTTAACGAATCCGTACAATCCTACTGGATAAAATAATATATAAGTCATTTTATTATAGTTACTCTTTTTTAATAATTTTAAAAACATACCAATAAAAATATTTTGTTAGTTCATAAAATAATTAGGAACCGTAGGCATAAGTTTTACGATTTCTGAAAACTCGATCTTTCAAGTGGAAAAGATACGTCGTCAAATTTATGTATCAATATAGTACCCTCACCGGCACGAAAAACGGACACCTTAAGATTTTCACGTATTTTAAAGTTTTATATAGGTATTGTGTTCTAAGGGACCGATTTTTTAAGCAATTTGTAGCTAAATTATTTGACTTTTTCGTAGTGATGGGAATACCGGTTCCACATGAATCCCGTTACAATAGCGAAAATAGAAAATCCCGTTACAATAGCGGGTTCCAGAAAATTACCACGACAAAATACCGCGATTTTGTAACCGAGGTTCCGACTTCCAAAGTGTCGCGGTCCTCGCTAAAAATATATCTAACTTATCTATATTTGTAGCTTAATGTAACTTTTATCCGCCACTCATTTTCCAAATATCGAGTTTATAATTGTGTATAGTCAATCTATCTCATTTTTAAAAAAATGATGACATTCCTTGTTATTTTCCATCAATTTTCGTTTAAATAAAATCAACGGCTCATATTTATGTGTATTGCAATATAATATATTCAATGTTAAAATCAAGAACAAAGTCCAAACCACTGTCAAAAATTGTTTATTGGCCTAACCTAACCTTAAAAATAGATATAAACAATAAAATATTTGCGTAAGTTTACTTGAACCATTTCTTAACTATAAAAATGTCATATTTTCTTGGGTTGAGGTTCGTTAATAAATAATAAATTTAGTTTTTTTTTAAAACATCTTGACGTTTCGCCCTTAATTTCGGGGCATCTTCAAAAGTTTTTAATATCTTGAGATATTTATTTTTTCAGCACTTTTAATGTTCATGCTATTCAATTCATCCAAATCGAACCTCAACCCAAGAAAATATGACATTTTTATAAACAATAACACTTATACAAATGTATAAAAGCAAATAAAATATTTATATTTTATTTTATTTGCTTTTGCGTTTCATCTTTCAAACAACGCTATTTTATACCATGCCTAGTACATACCAAAAATCGGCATTTCTAAAGTAACGTAGCGACGGGAGCACCAACGCCAATAGTAACCGACCAAATCGCGACGGGCAAAACCGGAACCCTAGAAGCGCTCCAGCGACTGCTGGAACGAAGTACGTCGCCGCCGAGGTCGAGCGTCAATAGTCAGTTACAGAAGGGACCAGTTACTTCTGTTCGCGACAAACAGAACTACGGCTCTAGGAGAGCGATGGATGGAGCGAAGTTACGTCGCCGCCGAGGTCGAGCGCCGATAATCAGTTACCAGTTACTTCTGTTTGCGACAGGCGGAACTACGGCTCGAGGAGCGCGACGGCTGGAGCGAACACACGCGACGCTACGTACATACCAGTGCCAGCAAATACGTTTAAATAAAATATACGACGGCCTTCCCATAAGAGCAATGAGAGGATTTACGTCCCAGTATTGAAGGAGGACAGAAAATCGAGTCGAATGTTCAAGACATAGGTTCATCCTTGTTTAGTCAAACCTCCTACAAACCAAGGATAGACTTATGTAAGAAATGCATTAAAATTCTATAGCTATCCTTCAATATCGGGACAGGAATTTAAGCGGTACCCTCCGTATACTTTATTTTAAACGTATTTGAGTGCCAGTTATTACTGTTGGCGACCGACGAAATCGCGACGGCTGGAGCTAAACACGTCTCTATGCGGTTACTACGGTTCAAGCTAACTTGAAGAGCGATTATAAATAATTTATTTGCAAATTATAAATAATTTATAATTTTGTCGTCATCAAATGTCGTTACTCAAATACCGACACATCACTACTTTTTAGTACCTCTTTCTAAATTAAAATTATAGTCAATTATAATAATAATAATAGCTCCTGTATATAGCGTTTAACGCCTTGGGAGTAGGAAGGTACAGCTTGTCATGCTAGAGCCGTTCGGTATACAAGGAAGGTAATGTGGCTAGCACTACGCTTCAACCGCCTATTATAACCTCAGGATTGTGAATCCCAAGTACTCATTTAAGGCTGAGTCCGACCTAGGTACCCAAACTATTTTTATTTTAATAAAAATAGTCGGCTGATGAAATGCCGGGTGTAGGATTCGAACAACCTTGAGATTGGTAGACGAGAGCCTGTACCTCTACGCCACCGGGCACCTCATCTGTCAATTATACGAGGGAAAATAAAATATTGATATTTCGGTAAAAGCACCCTGTGGAGTACGTTAACACAGCAAGGAATTCAAAAATCACTTTATCATCTAGATGTAGCTTTATTATAGTAGCTCGATATTCGACTCTATTTCGATTTCTCGATTTTCATCATCATCATTCTCAGCTTATTCAACCATTTCCAATTATGGTGTAGCCTCCCTCATTTTTCCGTATTTTTTTAAAATTAAAATCATGTCTTTGTGACCCGAGTCAACAGACCTATAAAATAGTGTTGATGATTTATGTAATGTCACTCTTTTGATTTGGTTGCAATAATAATAATCATATGCCTGGTTGGCAGACACCAAACCAAACTCTAGCAGAGATGGTTTTAAGTCCAAAAGTTGATCTCTACCATGATCAATTAGAGCAGCAATAGCACTCTAGTAGAGTAAACAATAAAGATAACAATTTTCAATGACAGTGACATTACAACTACAATAAAAACAATTTTATAAGTGTATTGATGAGGACTCAAAAGCAAAGGCATCCTTTCAATGTTAAAATTGCTGTAAATCGTTACTGTCTTATTCAAAAACGAACATCTCCAATAAAAATAAAGCTATTGAAATGAATCAAAACACAAACTATCGAGAAAAGGCGTACCTAAATGATAAAGTAATTTTTAAATTCGTTGCTTTGTTAACATATTCCACAGGGTGCTGCAAACCTTCACCAAAATATCAACATTTTGTTTTCCCTGGTATAATTATTGAACTAACAACTGTCATTTTTAATTTTAAAAGAGGTACTAAAAAGTCAAATAGTTTAGCTACAAATTGCTTAAATCATCAAAATCGGCCCACTAGAACAAAATATATAACTTTAAAATACACCAAAATATTAAGGTGCCCGTTTTTCGTGCCGCGGCGATTGTAGTTTGATAGACCCTTAACCCGACGTCCTTTGCCGAAGTCTAAAAAGAATATTTCAAAAAATCAAACTTAAACTGGTGTGTAAAATACAGCGCTAGTTATAAATTACAGCAATTATGAGAAAATATTAAAGATAAAACACCTTAACTGGAAAGGTAGGGTATTTATGAAATATGTTAAGAATTGGTAATTGCAAGTATTATATATCGGGCAGACTAGAAGATTTAATTGTACTGGATTTAAAGAGCAAATACCTAAATTAAGAAATGGTAGAGTAGATAAATGTTGTGTTGCTCAATATATTTTTGATAAAGATCATTGTGTAGAATGTAGATAATTTGGTTAGGTTACCCTGCCCAACAGGTATGGTAGGCTATTAAGATCCGTTGATTTAAGATTAGGAATAATATTTGCAACAAAATTTGTAATAACATCAAAATCAGTCAAAGTCGCAGTTTTTGACATAAAAAAAATTGGAAAAATTCCTTTACTTTGAAACTAAAAGAACTGCCTACCAACTTTTTATTACCATATTTTAGTATGGGCAGCTATACGACCTTCCGGCCAATTTTTTATTTTAATCATGGATTTAAATTAAAAAAATCAACTTGTTTAAAAACTTATGATAAATCAAAAGACAACGGTAAAAATTATAAGAACTTTTTCTATAAAGCTATAAAAAAGTATTCCTATATCAAATATATCCTATATCTATTCATCACATAAGTACAAAGTTAAAGTTACACTTGCCGTTGTAACGTTAAAATACCTTAATAGATCGAAAAATAATATAAAAGATTATAACATATAACACATATCCCTAATATCTATTCATCTATTAAAATGTTGGACCGATTTTTGAAGTTATTTCATGTGAATCCATTACACTTCTAAATGGCAGAGATTTATTTTGAGATTGTGAAGTGCCAGAAATCCGGTATTTGAATACATTTCATTCGCAAACTCTAGTGCAGGACCAGTTTCTTCTGATGCCAGGTTATATTTTTATTCCCGAGGACTAATCAATGTCAAAAGACAAGCTGAAGTCAAGGCTGTTTTATACCTTTTTTGAAACAGCTGAATGTTGGTGAAGGTAACTTCCGCCTACCCTAATTTATCTTCTAGTTCATTCCAAATTTCTGCCGACATTTTGTTCTGCAATAAGTCCTTTGCACTTTGAACATTAGATGGTACTAATTTTATTCTCCACTCGTAAGTCAGGTCATGACTATTTCCAAAAAAAAATCCTTTGATCTAAGCGGCCGATTTTTGTTGGTGGAAATAGGGGCATCGACAAAGTTTACAGAATAAAATATTTCGTTGACCGATGTGGAAAAACGACACCCGCCGTAAAAATGTCAAAATTGTCAATATCGGGCAGAGTTACAATTATTAGTAGAGTTACATTTAGTACAGGACTTTAAATAGAAAATTTATCAAAAAATCCGATTAAAATAAAAAATCGACTTTTTTGCACCCTGTTTTAAATCATCCCTGGATGGTGATAACTTGGATAGCAAAACACGCGTCCAGAATGTATTGGAGTATTGTGGTGAACTATTGTTTTATATGATTAATGACTTCCAACCTTAAAATTCTTAATGTTAAAAACTAGCTGATGTCCGAGACGTTGTTCGCGATTTAAATTCCCCACGTGTTACAATAATTAATAGCTATTTATACTTTTTAATGGGATGTAGCACTTGATAAATTTGCACTTGTAAAGTGTACTCGTTGTGGTGAACAATAATTTATATCTTAAATAGTAGACACATGAAATGTTTTTATCTTATGAATAGCAATAAAATTTGCAGCAGATAAGTACCTTAAATAATTATGATGAAAAAAATTCCTTATAGACTTTATGCCACTATTTTGACCAGAATCAAGGATTCACTGTGAAAGTTAGTTTTGACGTAAGAAACGTCAAAAGTTGATGTAGTCAAAAGTTAATCGCGACCAAATTTGGTGGGTAGGCTATGTGAGCGACGGTGCACACGGTCCCACCCTGCAAAGTTGGATACGGGCGGCGCGGCGTTTCGTTTACATCTTCATCAGGGTGAGATTAAGGATTTGATATTGAAGATAAATGATAAATGTGATTCGATTTCGGCATAATTGGGGACGGGCTACAGGATGCCGTCCTCGACGTTTCGAACCGATGCCTCTAAACGGACGAAATCATCAGGATTTTTCTTGATTATCCACCAAACCAAACTAGGCACGTGCATAGACGTGCCAATTTAATCAAATTATTTATTAATTTTTATAATTTATTACTTTTTCAACATTTCAAACTATACTTTTTTCCTTCAATTAACTACACTAAACCCTTCAATTTAATAGCATATTATGTATATATGTTTATAGCTGTTAGTAAGAAGTTTCACTTCAAACATGCGCACATAGTGCACATACAATTTTTTTCAATCATTGATTTTATATTTGTATATCATCAATAGTAGACTACCTATTATTTTTTTTAAAATCTGCTTCACGTACAGGGTGTCCCATTTTGGTTGAAATCATACGGTATCCCCGTTATTAGTGAAGATAGAAGAATGCGGTTTGCACAAACTTGTCCCACTTTTTTGTCAAACGGAAAATGCTGTAAAGAAAAATTTCATGGCCCTCTTCGTTTCTGAGCTACCCTGCGAAAACTTTGCATTTTTTGACACTCACCGTATCTCTGTTATTGTGAAAGGTTAGGTGAAGATAGATAGAAGGTGAAAATTGATTCTTGGAGAACTTTTTACGTATAATACAGTGGTAGTATAGGTAGTGTAGTCTGTTATTCTAATAAAAAAAACATTTTTTGGAGATATGAACTAAAGTTGTTTTGTTAAATGAAACACCCTGTATATTTATCAATTATATGACCTTGCTTGGAACAAAAATCTCTAGATTTATTTTCACTATTTCTTCTTCTTTCTCAGCCTGGTTCCATCCAGTGTTGGATATAGGTCTCTTCTAGGTTTTTCCATGCTTCGCGATCTCTAGCCAATCTTATCCATTCTCTTCGCCCCACCTGTTCTTTCACTATTTACTGTATACATATTTAAAAGTTTTCATTAAAAGATCATTCTTATTAGCAGGCCATGATTGATAATAAAAGAAATTAAAGAATTATATTACAAATATACTGCTATCTGTCTCTTATTTTATTTTGGGAGTTACTAATAAATTTTTTATCTATCAGGAAAACTTAATTCTCTACCGCTATTTGTAAATCTTGGAAGCTATCGTATCGCAACTTTTAGATATTTCTTTAGCTAATTTTAAATGAAATATACTTTCATCAAGATGGAGCTCCCTTTCGCAACTTTGAAAATATTAGAATTTTGATAAATGACTATTACCCAAATCAACGAATTGGGACATGGACCACTATCGATGGCCTACCTGAGCCCCGGATTTGTCCGTACTCGATTTCTGTAGTGGTGAATTTTTGAAATATGAAATATATCCTGGCAACTACAACAATGTCGAAGACCTGGAAAATGCTACCAGACAAACTTTTAGATATTTGCAAACCCATCCCGTTATAATAAAAAAGAAGAAAAATATAATCAGAGATTCAGTGGTAACAGTTTAAAGGTAAAATTATTCAGTCCCAAATAAAGTTTTAATTTGTGTATGACTATTGAAGTAAATGCCATTTTTATTTTTTTTTGTTATCTATCACGGCCTACTAACAAGAAATTCACGTCTTTTAAATATTGCAGTAAATAGTGAAAATAAATATAGAGTGATATATATTTTTGAGAAGCTCGTTGCAAGACGGATCATATGATTTATAAATATACAGGGTGTTCCATTTGAAAAAACGTAACTTTACTTAGTTCATATTTTCTAAAATATTTTTTTCATAGAAAAATAGACTACGCCACTGTATTTTAAGTAAAAAGTTCTACAATAATCAGTTTTTACCTTCTCGATACCTTTCAAAATAACGGAGATACCATACGATTTCAACCAAAATGGGACACCCTGTACAGACTTTTCCACCTCTAATTTTTCTTTATTATAGAGTATATAAGTAAGAAAGAAAATAAATGAATTAAACATAACCCAACCTAACGAACGTTTCGATTTCCCATTATTAAACGTTAAAGCTTCAAAAAAGGAAGCGAATTATATACGCTCTCAGGGTCGATGTCTTGTGGCAATTTTCCAACAATCGGTTTTTATTCTCATAAAAAAAACCGTCCACTTCTTAGCACTTGTTCACTCTCACCGCACAAAGTTTAGGAAAACATCATGGGCCATTAGACAAAGCAAATCGATAAGCTCGGACGTTTTCAGGAGAAATAGCGCGAATTTTTAAAATCATTATGGCAAGATGAAAGGAAAAAATATGATAATAACTGTCGAGAAAACCTCAGAATGTTATTTTTATGTTTTCTAAAAGTATAACATATTTTATGTTTTTAGTACATTATAATAGGGGAGCCCGTTTAGAGCGAAATGGGGATATACTCGAGCGTCGTGGGCAGGGTTGGGTAACGACCCGTAGAAAATTAATTTTTTACTTGTATGTAGAAATGTGAGTAGAAAATGTCGAATATGTAGAATATTAAGTAGAAAATGGTATAAAATCCGAGTACATATACAAACTCAGTTTTGTATGTTTAAAGCTGTTTTGCCTTTTACAAGTTTCCTCATTTTTAAATTCTATTAAGTGTTATTAAGCTACGGGGTACGGGATGATAATAGAAATTAAAAAAAACTGTAAGTTGCTGAAAAATTCATATATTTAACATTTTTATTCAATTTTTTTGGAAAATTATAAATTTCAATTAAGATTCTTTTAAATTCACTCCGCGAAGGGGTGAAAAATATAAATAAGTGTTTTTTTTCAAATTTCAGAGAAACGGTAAGGACTTTGAAAAAATTGTTTCAATAAAAGCTGCCCCCTAGATTCTAGCCACCCTATCTCGGTTAATTTTGATTTGAGTAAAAAAAGTATAGAGACCATGTTCATGTAAAATTGGACGCTCTACAACTTTAATTGGATTTTTTTTCTAGTCCTTAATATTTCTCCGAAATTTAGAAAAAAATAATTCTACTCACCCCTCCTCGAGGGTGAATTTAAAAAAATCTTTCACAATTCGTTTTTAAATCTTTCAGAGTAACTTATATCAAAAATTCAAGTTTTTACCAAAACTTCGTATTTGAAGGTCTATTTTCTTGGAATATAACATAACGAAGTGCAGTAAGCTTGAACTGGAAGTAATTGCGCTTTAGTTTATGCCAGAATTGTGCAACTGATTAGTACATACTGTCAGATAGGATTCTAGCCCTTATTCAGGTTAAAGATAACGTAATTTCCTATTAAATAATTAAATTAGTTCGTATGTTTGTTAAATCTAATGAATAAAAAATTAAATGATTAAAAAACTAATAAGAAAGGAGTTAATATTATTGTCAGGAGTTAAATTAGGAGTTAACATAGTCAGGTTTTACTTTTAATCTGAAATTTCCAAGTCCTTTTTAAATCTTTCTAGTCGAAGTGTCAACACTGGGCGTCGAACAAGCTAAGATTCTGGTAATTGCTTGGTATTTTCGGCTGATTATAATCGATTTCTGCCGGCGCCGGCGCACAGTGTAGCACTCGACAAAAACCAGATACAATCTGTTTCGCATTTATACAAATATTATTATTTATCGCCTTAGGAAGGCCTATAATTACCAAAAAATATATGAAAAAAATTGAATATCAGTATTTTTATTATAGTAGAAGTGTGTTTAAGTGACCGCATTTTTCAATTACATTGGGGTGAATATTGTGTAGACGAAAAGAATATTTCCTAGCGGCACAATATGGAGAAAAACACTTATAGTAAGTGCATTCTTTTTCCATATTAGTTGTTGTTAAATTCGATCACTGCTTTTATATACATGACCATTACAAAAAGTCAAATCGAGTCTGAATGAAAATTAGTAGTGTAATTTTATTTATGGTTTAAAAAAACGGTATAAAATGGTAGACGAGATTTTTCGTGTAATGTTGTCCCAAGTATTGTACTTTAAAACCATTATTTCAGTTTCTGCGGAAAACTGCGATATTTTAAGTTTTCGATTTTTTTTAGGAGAATGTCCAGTACTTAAAATAAAAGATATTCTTGAATAATGGTACGAGAGTTGCAAACGAAGAGTGGCAAAAATTTGTGAAAAAATTAAGTTATGTTTACATTTAGAAGATTGTTTTGAAGAAGAAGATTCGTTTTTTCAAGAAGAAAGTCGTTTCCAGGTCAAGTTCTTGAAGTTTTTTCGTTTTTTGTTGAACTTAAATTATTGCCCTTTATGATTTTAATTTAATTGTTATAATTTTCAAACTGAGCTTGCCATAATGTTATCTGTGATTGAATAATTGTGATAGAAATAACTTTTTAACCTTTTTTGAAAAAAAATTTTTAACCTTTCAATTTGTTTTGTGATTGTATTTTATATTTTTTGACCTCTGTATGACTATTGGAATTTGTTTATTATTCTGATTGTAATTATTTTAGCTTTCTTGGGCCTGAAGATGGGAATTGTTAAGTCCCGAAACATGTCGCCCCCTTCTTTTTTTGAAACAAATTAAATTTAGATAAACATCTTAAAAGATTGTGAGTTTTTTGTCCCCTACCCCTCATCAGAGGTTTTACTTTGATATGTACTCACACTGGGTTGGAGAACGTTTTGTTTTTAATTTGTTATTTACTAATAATGAGCAATAATTACCCTCTGGGCTGCAGGAGATTTTTTCCATATTTATAAAAATTATAATTAATTTTGTTTTTTGCCAAAAATATTTTTAGTTTATTTTTATATCATAAGCATTAGTTTAAAATATAAAATATTATGTTATCTTTTATTAGTAATGTAAGTAAATACATTTTCTGACGGTGAAAATCGAGTTTGCCATTTTTCTCCACTTTCCCCTATACTTCAAAATACTGTGCGGCGGCTCTCAAAATGTTGCCATTATTTTTTTAATTTTGAAAGTTAAATAACTCAGTTATTATTAATTTATTTTAAAAATGGGAAAAAGAAAATATGTTTTTTTGGGCCAAATCTACCACCCCTAAAAAATTCTTGTACTTATTTCTGGAACACCCTGTATATGCTCATTCTTTAATATTTTCATTCAAAGATTCGTCCAAAAAGAAAATATACTTTTTTAATATAAGTAAACCAAATAAAAAAAAACATATTTGTATAATGACAAAAACAATTATCATGGAAATTACATTACATGTTTTGATAATGTCAAAGTTAAAGCACGTTTATATCTAGGTACATATATGAAGATCAATATTCAGCAAATATCGCGGCAAATATTAAGCTTTTTGATCGTACGGTAAATTATTGCATTAATGACAATGACGTATTGGAGCGTGTAACACTTAAAAGTCACTACTTACTTTATATAATTAGTACGTTGTTTACAAAGAAGAGTTATTGTTTGCATATAAACTTAATTTAAACTTTAAGTTTAAATTAAGTTTATATGGTAGATAGGGCTCGTATAATAACTATGCGTTCGCTTTTATGGCGTAATGTCACGTAATAAACTGATTAGGGTTACAGCAAGCGACTGTGATATAGTTTACTGGTAAGCAACATTTTCCATTAGTATGCTTTCAATTAAATTGAATCTTCTAGTGGTATATGTATACGTTCACTGCACTAAAAACGGGCACCTTAAAATTTTTATGTATTTTAAAGCTTTATATTATATTGAGTTCTAGTGGACCAATTTTGATGAACTTTTAAGCAATTTGCAGCTAAATTATTTGACTTTTCAGTATCTCTTTCTAAATTAAAAATGGAAGTTCCCATCAGTCAATTATACGAGGGAACACAAAACATTGTTATTTTGGTGAATGTTTGTAATATTCTTGAATATGTTAAAAAAGCAAGGAATTTGAAAATCTAATTAATAAATTTTGTCATCTAATTTATTTTTTGGTTCATCTCAATCACTTATTTTTTTGGAGATATTCGTTCAACATTTTTTCGTAATTTTCACAGTAAAACCATGCCTTCGCTTTTGGTCCTAATCAATAGACCTATAAAATAGTGTTTATGATTGATGAGTGATGTCAGTGGTTATTAAAACATATTATTGTTGGCTGTTGGGCTGTCTAGCAGAGATGGTTTTATAAGTCCAGAAGTTGTATCCGTTATAGTTGCTTTAAATGAGGAAGATGCATATATTTAATTTTTCGCCAGAAACTGTTCAATTTATTAGAATAAATATGTGTAAATGCAAAAAAAAACTTTTTTCTTGAAAGCAGTACCACAATTTTATAAAACGGGCCATTAAAATACTATGGATAACGCAAACGACGCCTCGCGAATTGAAACGATATTCTATTGGTCTGACGTCACCCGCCGTTCTCGTCACGCGTGATGGCGAGCAGCAGCCAGACGTGTTCCGTTTATGTACGTATTTAGGTGGCGTACAAAGACATTTCTGTTGCTTTTAGCGTTGATTGAAGGAGCTTTTATGCGTTTTTGTGCAGTTATTATTTGTATGTGTTGTGTGTTCTGAGAATTTTTTAAGTAATGGCAGATTCCGGGTTTGTAAAAGCACAATCAGATAACTTGCCAACAGTCGATGCTTTTATGTTGGCTGCTTTTATAAATACAAATTCCCAATTTATTGGTGCTGAGTTACGAGGAAAAAACAGAGAGGTATGTAACATTTATTCTTTGTAGTACTGAAGCATATTTAAGTATAAGTAGGTACCTACTGTTACGAACTTTTATATAGTTATAAATTAATGTTATAAACTTATTTGTCAGATCAGGTACGGAGACGTATGGAGATAATGCTGTAGGTTATGTAGAAGTGAAAAGAGACAAAAATATTTGTTTAGTATGTTGAAAAATAACTCCAAAGCATAGCGTGAAAAAGAAAGTTTTTTTAATATATTGACACCTCCTTACCCTTGTTATTTTTAAACATTGTTTTTTTTACGAAATTATAGGAAATAAATTGTTTATCAGTAATGAAAATATTATACAAGGTGTCCCATAAGCAAACGCCAAAATTAAGTTACTTTTTTAAGTGAAACACCCTATATATTTTTGGATTCTTCGGAAATTTCTAGATATTCTAGATATATTTCATGTGTAATATCCTATACCTATCTTCAAATGTTCCTTGAAATATTGACAGTTGAAAAGCGAAAAATACCTACAATTTTCTGCACCACCTTTTTTCAGACACCCTGTATAACTAGAATTAATTTTAAAAGAGAGTATATGAAAAACCATGCAACTTTTTTATTTAATGTTTTCTTCTAAAACTTGCAGTTAAGGCTGTATGTGGGTGTCAAAATATAATGAAAAACCCTGTACACATTCAAATTTCATATACCTATGTAAGACAATATACATAAATATATGAACTTACATCAAAATGATCTTCACAACAATAAATCGTAAAAATAGAGGATAATTTAACGTTTTTCTTTTCATCTCTTCTCATGGCCTTAGACCATTTTTTTCTGTTTTCGCTCATCCATTACCATTTATAAATATCACTAATTACTAATTATGTATTAATTAACACAAATAACTAAAATTTTGACTCGGATTCAACAGCGTTTAAAAGCAAACTGTGTAAAATAAACACGCGTCTGGCTCCACCAGAGATATGGAAGTGGGAGAATGAGCTTCGGCAAGTGCGCATCCAAATTTTTGTCGACGGCAAGATGGCAGACATCTTCCAGGTCTCGCTGTCACTTCCCCTCTTTAATTGACATCTGTTTGTTTTTTTTTTCGTTTGTGTTGTTATCTAGTTAAAATTTATTATCTCAATTATTCTAAACACTAATTCAAAAAGGCTTGTTGTATATTGTCATAGTCATTCTAAGAAAGCTAGTACGCCGGGAAAAATGATTAGTTTTCATGTGTAAGTTTATACAACATAATCGTGTTTACAGATGATCCAAAAAAGTTGTTTAGAACAATTTTTACCAAATTTGCAAAAATTTTAAATTGAAACGCGTAATTCAGTACAAGTAAACATGAAATATTGTAAATACTTATAAAATATAATTTCGAGTGTTTAACGACGAAAAGGTCATCTGTCCGTAGCGTCTTTTGTCAGAATATTCGTATATTTCGTGTATTATATACCAATATTGTACGCAGTTTTGAAACTGATAATTAAATAAATCATATTAATGTTAACTAACCATACTAAATGATAGAATTTCACTAAATTTAAATTGCCCCCCGTATGGTTGAAAACAGCAAATTGATATTTGATGACTTATAGATTACCACCTATATACAAAATGACACGAAGACCTGTAATATGGCGCCCAACTTGATTAGACCTTCTGCGCATGTTGACGCTCATTCTCTATCCCTTCTATTTCTCTGGGCTCCACTCAACCAGAAGAACGGCGGGTGACGTCACAGCGACAAGGCGCGGTAGAGAGCGTTTGCCCGGCCATTTAAATTAACAATATTTAATTATTTTATATTAGAGGCATTTCTTAACCGATATCAACGATTTTTTTTTGTTCAATTTGTACTATTTTTTAAAACCATTATTTAAAAACATGCATTTTCCTCATTGAAGATGATCAAAATTATGTCGCTAACAGATTTAGGTATGCACGAAGTATAGTAGAGTCTCTTCCTCGAGACAAGGCTTGATTTAGTTAGTGGAGTCTCTTCCTCGAGTAATTCGTTTGATTTAGTTTATTTCAAAACATTGTCGATGTAGATCGTAAAAATTTGTCACTCAGATACTCAATAGATAACGTCGTAGAAATTTGCTACCTGCAATGTATGTAGAAAATTCGCTCGGCTTTTTATCGAGTATGTCATATTAAAATCGGATTTCAATTTATTTCATTCTAGGATCGCTTGCGTTCGTCGCTCGTAACTCGTCACTTGCATCGCTCGTTCATAATCGAGCGATGCCGATATCAATAATCGAGTACTCGAGCGAATTTTCGCTCGAGTTATCGCATCACTAGTCTTAACGCTGCTGCTAGGAACTTTGTTTGTTGCCAAGTTACTATTATAGTAAACGACCTGTTTAAAAATTTCCTGTTGTTAATCGAATTGAGTTTTTTGTCAAAAAAAAACGCCTTTCGCACGAATTCGGCACACGTTCGAGTACGTTTCCATTAAAATGGAGGAAGTTTTAGAAAAAACTGAAGAAACTGAAAGCGTTACATCCACCTAAAAGTGAATCTATTTACCAAAAAGAATATACAAAATAACTTCAGTGGCTGGGACAGAAAATATTGTAGCAGTTGGGATGTCGATATGAAACTGTGTGTGTTCTCTTGTTAATTTATTATATTATGTGACATTAATGATGTAAATAAATTATTAGAGTAGTTATTAGATGAGTGTCCATTTTTCATATTATTAATCAAAATCTCTATTGTAGTTCATGGTTGTTACCTATAAAAGGTAGAGAGAATTATGGCATCTTAATCCCTGTTAATAATGTCCCAAGGGAGTTAGGTATTACTCTATTTATGGTTAGCGTAACCAAGACGATAAAAGCTTATATTAATTCAGTAAGAAATAAAATATATAATACCTAAATATGTATATAAATATGAAGAGTTAGTATTTTATTCCAAATAATCCGCTATAATCGAATGAATACTAAAGAGATTTAATCAAGGATAAATAATTATATTCAGCAGGCATAGTACAAAACAAATCAAATAAGAATCAATTGCAATTTGCAATAGCTAACAGTAGTGCATGGAATCATTCATAGGAACGTCGAAATGCGTTGCGTTCAAAAAGACCACCCAGCAGGAGTTTAAGTGATCCACATCTATTGGCCATTAGTTGTTTAATTTACTACACAAGTAATAAATAAAACAATAGAATCATCAACTTATACTGATCTTTAATACTAGTTGAAAATAGAGTGACAATATACTATGTCAAGTGTATAGAGAATTATACTAAAATAAAAAAAAATAATTAATGGATATTTTTCACCACATATATAATCGATACTAAATAAACTTTTAATTTTGTCACCGAGGACGCGATTATTAAATTCATTGTTGCCAATCATAGACATATTCGGAGCCGGGCTGACTAACTGGAATTTAAATTTCGCGCTGGCGTTTCGGGTGGTAGCTCTGCTCATCTGCTGTATAAAATAACAAGTTGCCACATTTATTTATTTATTTCCTGGCATTTTTATTCTTTTTGAAACTTTTGTATTACTAGTTTTTATTTTGAGTGAATTATGTTGTGATACTTTAAACTTAATTTTTTTATTAGCAGACCGAAAATTCTTCTTTTTAGAACCGCTTGTAGTACGAAGTGTACCGGGTGGCCAACTAAGAATGGAGGCCGGCTGTATCTCAGAAACTACTTATCGTATAACTTTGGGAAAAACATTCTAAAAAGTAAATCGACAAAGAGAAATCGCTGGAAATTATTTTCAAGTTCGAAAAATGTCCGCTAGGGAGCGTTTCTCTGATGGCCAATCAGAAAACAGGGGTTTTCTCAAAAATATGCAGGTGAACAGGTATTTTAAATATTACTATTGTAATCATCGAGAAATTTATAATTTTTTTGATAAAGTGTTTTGCTCTATCTCATAAAATATATATCTGATATGATATCATATCTGATGATGAATATCTGATATGATGTCATACAGCGCCCTCTAGCTATCACAAAAAAAATGGAAACAAAATTTATACTGGATATCATTAAGGAAGAAAAGCTCTTTTAAACGAGCCCTAGTTTGTTTTAATCGGTTAACCCAAACCAAAGTTATCGTTATTTTAATAAAAGTTAGTTTAACCTTCCCCCACCACTTTATTTTATGAGATAGAGCAAAACACTCTATATAAAAAAAATTACAAAATTCTCGATGATTATAATAGTAATATTTAAAATACCTGTTCACCTGCATATTTTTGAGAAAAACCCTGTTTTCTGATTAGCTATCAGAGAAACGCCCCGTAGCGGACATTTTTCGAACTTGAAAATAATTTCCAGCGATTTCTCTTGGTCGATTTACTTATTAGAATTTTTCTCCCAAAGTTATACGATAAGTAGTTTCTGAGATAAAGCAGGCGTTGGCCACCCGGTACAAGATGGCGAAGCAGCTGAACATCCGTTGCAAAAAACTCATTGCAACCTTATTAGAATATTTTTAACGGAAAAGCGGTAATAATGGCCCTTTATGTCTTTCAAATGCTGTTAAGAAGGTGAGTTTTGTTGATGTAAATAATAATTGTTTATATGTATTTATTGATTAAAAGAAAATATGTAAAAGTCGGCAACGCTGTGCCGCTCAAGCTTAATCACGTGACGAAAAGTTTATTTGGTATTATCACAGATTATACAGATAATCTTTGTTTTTTCTTTATAGTTTTTCGTGGTTTCAATTTTCGGAATCGGGTACTAGTTAGGTGACTAGTTTGCGCACATAGAGCACGCCCACTTATGGCCTCTAAAATTGTGCACAGCGCCTGACCGGCACAGTTATTAGAGAGATATCGGAAAACCGAATAGCGTCATCCAGTATTTACGCGTACCTTATCATGGTTACGATGTTACGATATGCGCGAGTCAACGCAACACCCGCTAATAACGTTACCGCCTGACGTTATTTGCGGATCAATTACACCAAGCGCTCTTTCTAAATAACCACTGATAACGTTTAAAAATTGCTTAAATGGGCATGTGCGGGTATTTGACAACCGGAGCCGGCCGGCGAGATCTTTTATTTTAGGTTATGTTTGAATTGTTTTGAATTATTGCTTTGGTTTTATTAGGTAATTTGATATTTAAGTAGCTGGGATTAGTTATAATTAAATAAATATGGCTCAAAATATGGATTCCACCTCTTCCAATACTAAAGAACCTATAAAGAATCTTAGGTTTACAGCAGATGACGACTTAGCCCTTCTAAGAGAATTTGTTGCTTGTTGTCCTAAACCCATTGGCAGACGTTGAACAATAAAGCACTGGAAATAAGCACTTTAGCCCTTTAGTTTTAAAATACCTAGTAAACAAAACAATTTCAAAGTTTTAAATTCAAAGTTAGGTTAAGTTTAAATAGCGGACGCGACGCGATCAGAATAATTCTTTCCGATCCGATAACTATAAATGAAGAGAGTTAATACCACCTCACGTAAAGGACCACCTGGCCTTATTAACGTCCATGCACGCTATTCGGTTTAGCGATATCTCTCTATTACGCTGTTTATTGTTATTTTACGCGAGTTTATTTTTGTGCGCAGGAAATTTGACTCGTTTGCACATCGTCATAAAAAACAATTTTCGTACCACGAATTAGGGACAAGATTTTTATCTGTATACTTATAGGATACCTAATCTGTGGTATTATATTAACTGTTTTGTACTGCTATGTAATACAAATAAAATTTACATGTAAAGTTTACGTTTTTTAATGCAGTTTTAGACATATCATCTACTATTAGTAACTATACTTTAAGTAAGGTTAGGTATTTCGCAATTAAAACATAAAATATTAAAATTATGAAACAGATTTTTTTTTAAATAAAATACATTAAATCTGGCATTAAATTTAAAATCAACGTAAACAAATATCATTTCTATAGAACATCAATGATTAAATTAATAGTTTAAAATAAATACCTCTTAAAAACTGTTCTTGTGTTCTTGTTGGAAAGACAAATCCCTTATTAGAAAATTCTTGTATCATTATTGAATACTAGGTACTTGAAAAGCTGGGTATATAATATACAGTAATAGGAATAATTATTTATGAAGAAGTTTCAGGGAGCCATTGAATAAATTCACTATATCTAGCTTTATTACTACGAATTTTCTCATTATAATAAAAGTTGGAATAATATTAATGATGTATTTTCTGATGCCACATTTTGGTATAATAGCGGAGCTTATTGTTCCTTTCTAATTTTCTGTATTTCTTGAATTTTCATAAATAAGGCCCATCAGTTTAATTTTTTTGCGTGATTCAAAGAATTTGTCAAATGTGAGGTTAAAGTTCAAATACTACCAGTTGAGTTAAAATTCAAAAACAATATGAAAATTGAGGCGTATTCTGTTTGTTGTTTTGTTATTCTAGGTTTTGACCTAGGTTTTTGTAATGAGTAACTCTTTCAAATATATTCCTATTGTAACAGTTTTATATAGTTTTGTGATTTGGTTATTTTAGCGTTTATTTTTGATATAATAATTATAAAAATGAATTATAACTTTATCTATAACAGCAATAGGGGTGAGCCACTTTCGAGACGCACCCGGTTTAATATAATAAATAAGTCAATCCCGAAAATAGTCGTGTCAAATAAAATAAGCCACTTTCTCGGTCGTTTACTGCATCCACCCTTAAGAAACTAATATTTGAATCAAAATGGTTGGTATCTGATCTACACCATCTGCTTAGGCGAACAGCTGACAGGAACACCCTTCTAAGAGTACTAAAAATTTCTCTAAGAGACCCGAGACATTCCCTCCCTTTTAATATAAAATAGTTTGCTTTCAACTTACTATTTTGTTTATGTGATATACTTTAAACTTGTTCACCGAACTCGTACGTGTTTATGTGTGTCAATGGTTAAGTTTAATGACTCACGTCCAACGTGAGCTTTAATTAACACCTATTTCAAATTAACAACTTAAAACTAAGTACTTCCGTTGCCTCTACTTTGAATAAATTAATAGGCTTACGGGCTATTTTTGTGCCAGAGTAATTTTCCAAATAAAATTTCGCTCAAGAATTCATCCTCGCTGAAGAAATTATTAATTCTAGGTATTTTCAGTGTTATGAGTACATAAAATGACAACTCTAGAGGAAAATCGTGACTGTCATACTGATGATAATTTTATTTAGATATACGTTCAATAAAATAAATAGTATTCCTAATTGGTGCATCGTATATTTATACTACCAACTAAGAGTTCAACGCATTACCAGCGGTCCTGCCATCGGTAGATATGCCAATGCGACAATGATTAGAATGTTCATTGATGAATTGAACTGAAAGAATTGTCAGCTCAGGGGATTGGATTACCCTCAAAAAGGAAATTCCACACCTCCAACTCCCGGTGGATGACCTAAGAAGAATGTACCACCTTGAGAAACACCTCATTGTAGTATTAAGCAATAAAAAACATTGGAAGAGGCGAACGTTTGCTTAGCAGTTAAAAGACCATACCATAACTTGGTATACTGATGATTCCAAAACCAAAAGAAGATCGAATAGCCATCTTATCTGATAGTCAAGCGCATTAAAAGCGATTCAGTATCAATCAGCTCGAAGATGGCCAAAGATTTGCCAAATTTGGCAAAGAAAATAAAGTCTTCATACTCTGGGTACCAGCACACCAAGGGATAAAGGCAATGAGAAAGCTTGTGAGAAGGCAAATGATCTAGCTAGAAAAGAAGCGAACACTCCAGTAACTGGGCCAGAACCGTTCTGCTTCCCAAGTGAAAACCAACCCAAAACGGAACTCAAGAACTTGGAAGATCCCACCGTAACCTGGAATGGGAATCCTACAATAATCAAGACACTCAAAAAGACTGACGACCGACAAAAATCAAAGATTTTCCTAGATTTAAGTAAGAACAATTTTCGGATTGTCAAGGAGTTTTTAACAGGACAGTGTCTCCTCAATGAATACCTCAGTAGAGTGAAGCTAAGAAACAACGGCGAATGCTGATTCTGTGGGGAAAATGGGGAAACACCAGAACCCTTCATCACTGAGTGCGCTGAGACGACAACCATTCATGCCATAAACTTTGGTACGACTGATATTGGAGATGGAGAACTACCTGCCTGATTCTCTGTAAAATCGTCTCAGACACTGTCTTATGTTGAAGCACTGAGACTGTATAATGAGTTATAACTCAAAAGAAAAGGGGACACAATAAATCTGTAAAGTTGCGATGTTTAACCCCCGTTCATTCTGCATTCTACATTACCAGTAGCTCCTTATATTGTCAATATACAAATGTATGCAAATGACGAAGGTCTGATAATGACTGAACAGCCGAAATCGATCGAAATTAAAAGACTCTGAAAATAACTGAAGAAATTGTAATCACAGAGCACTACACAATATTTGACTTGCAATACACATAATATAAATTAAGTCTTTAATCTACGACAATGTCAGTATGATACATTTAACATTGCCATTTGGATGTCACTATGGCTTTCATAATAGCACTAGTGCTATTATGAATTCATAATAACACGCAAATTTTAAAATAAGAAACAAGCAAAAAAAGGTACCTAAGTACGTTTATTTATTGTAAACATTAATTATAATATCAGTACAATTGGTTAAATTAATTCCAGACGATAGATGTTCAAAATATGCCAACCGTTAACGTTAAACGTTACTACTATTCTTGATTCCTTTCCCTTTACACCAATCTTCAAGTTTTACATAGGCTCGTACGTTTGTCTTGATTTTTCGGGAAGTAGGGAATCGACAACGTTTTGCGCAATGCCTTCAATATCCGAAGGGACACTTTCAGAATCAGAATCACCCATATTAATATTATTTTTTTGCTTTTTGGTAAAACTGAACGTTTATCTGATATCTCTGATATTTTAAATTAAATCAAATCTCTTTGGAGCGTCCCTCGTGTCGCGTCGTAGATTAAATTTTGAATGATAGACGTTCGATACGAACTTTTTAATGAAACTTGTGTAACTAAGCCTTAACGTTACACGCGTTTCATTATGATGTTCGTATCGAACTTGTATCATTAATAACTATTATTAACCTCCAGACTACATTATTGTTAACTTTAATAAATATTGCTCTAAACTCCGCATTTTTGTTTCCATTTCAATTAACATATTTTCTTTTGACTTAAGTGTTTTAAAAAATGAATCAATAGGTTAGATTTGTGGTGTACCTAATGTTTTAAGAGCATTTGTTAACTGTATTTTAAAGTTCTCTATTTTCCACTATCAGCATAATATCTGCGGTGAAACACCATCGTTAGCATTTTAAAATTTGATTTCTTCACGTATTTATACAAGAAAACCTAATTCAAACTCAGTGGTCAAGAATTTATTAGATGTACATACTAACTTTGTCATGGTTGTCTCAAAAATTGAGAGTAATGTTATGATTTTTTCCTGTTATTTGTGGTCATGGACTATATTTCAACTATTACTAAGGATTGGTTTATTCCTGTGATTGACAGCTTTTAAAAACACAAATACTGATCGTATTTTCTAACATCTGCACCATTATGACAGGGTTTGCTAAGATACAGTCATAAACTTTCTTCAAGGCAATAAATAGCAGGTATTCTCTTGAATTCGTCTTATTTTCGACCCTTCTATTTGACAGGGTTTACCTCATTTGCTCCATTATTCACTATTATTTATAGTTAGCTTGATTCGTCACATGTTGACGATAGTAAATAGGTACAGGTTTTCCATTAGATGGCTTGTGGAAAGTCACAATTTTAAAAACATAAGGAATTATTTCTTCTAAATATTCTCATACAAACTAGAACTACATAATATATACACTTTATATTTCTTTACCAGTTTAGGGAATAACCGTCATCACTAGCCTCAGTCTAATCAATTATTTTTATGTATTGGTGTTATCAGTGTTGTTGTGATTTAATAGCTTATAAAAACCTTAATATTGATTGTATTTTCTACCATCGACATAATTATCACAGGATTCGCAGAGAAACATTGTCATAGATTATCACCAAGTCAATAAACTGTTGATTTCGTCCAATATTCGGCTTTTGTTTGACAGTTTGCATTATTTGCTTAATTGGCTATAAATAATTTTATAGCCATTATATTTTTAAGTTTGCAAAGAATAACAGTTATAGACTTTCTTCAGGTCAATAAACAGTAGGTAATCTCTTGATCTTGTCCTATTCTCGACCCTTCTGTTTGACAGTTCTTACCTTATTTGCTCCGTTATGGACTATAAATGATTTTATTTTCAATGTTCCACTTAATTCGTTACAACTAGTACTTAATTCGTTACGACTAGTACAGGTTTTCTATTAGATGACTGATTTTTGAGCTACATTTCATAATTAGTCTTAAGTGTAATTAATTATTTTTATGTATTTATATATTTTTAAATATCACAAAGTTTCTAAAGAAACAGTTATACACTTTCTTCAGGCCAATAAAATAGTAGGTAACCTTTTGATTTTCGACCCTTCCGTTTGAAAGGGTTTGCTTTACATGCTCCATTATTTGCTATTAATTATTTTCTATTTTCCACTTAATTTGTCGTATTTGGACAACTACTATAGGTTATTGTATTACCTAGATGGCTTGTTGAATTTCACGATTTAAAAGATGAAGGCCTATTTTTTTTGAATATTCTCATAAAAACCAGACTACATAAAAACTTTATTTTTATTTACCAATTTCAAGTAAACTGTCCTCGGTAGTTTTAATAATGAAACTCCATTTCACAATTAGTCTAAGAGTAATTAATTCTTTTTGTTGGTTGGTGTAATCAATATTATAGATGTGATTTGATCATCTTCTAAAATCAGTTTTTAAAAGATTAGCTTTTAAAAGTTATAAATTGATCACATTTTGTATTATCCACATGATTATCACAAAGTTTGTAAATAAACACAGCCATACTTTCTTCAGGTCAATAAACAAGTGGTAACCTCTTGATCTTGTCCTATTCTTCTGTTTGACAGTTTTTACCTTATTTACTCCGTTATGGACTATTATAAATGATTTTATTTTCAATGTTCCACTTAATTCGTTACAATTTACCGACTAGTACAGGTTTTCCATTAGATAACTTGTTGAAATTTATGATTCAAAAGAAAGAAGTTTATTTCTTCTGAATATTCTCATGAAAACCAGACTATAAATATAATATGAACTTTATTGTTATTTACCAATTTCAAGTAAACGGTAATTTCAATGAAGCTCCAACTCACAATAATTAGTCTAAGTGTAATTAGTTTTATGGGTTTGGTTTGGTTTGGTGTTATCAGTATTATAAATGTGATTTGATAGCTTTTAAAAGCATAGTAGCATCCACATAATTATCACAAAGTTTGTAAAGAAAGACAGCCATTGACTTAATTCAAGTCAATGAACAGTAGCTAACCTCTTGATCTTGTCCTATTCTCGACCCTCCTGTTCGACATTTGATTATCACAAAGTTTGTTAAGAAACACAGTCATAGACTTTCTTCAAGTCAATGAACAGTAGCTAACCTCTTGATCTTGTCCTATTCTCGACCCTTCTGTTTGACATTTGATTATCACAAAGTCTGTTAAGAAACACAGTCATAGATTTTCTTCAAGTCAATGAACAGTAGTTAACCTCTTGATCTTGTCCTATTCTCGACCCTCCTGTTTGACATTTGATTATCACAAAGTTTGTTAAGAAACACAGTCATAGATTTTCTTCATTTCAATAAACAATAAGTAACCTCTTGATCTTGTCCTATTCTCGACCCTTCTGTTTGACTGTTTACCTTAATTGTTCCCTTATTGGCTATAGCCTCTTGAATGGCTATAGCCTCTCAAATTGAAAATAAAATTATTCCTCTATAGAGGAATAATTTTATTTTCAATTTTCCACTTAATTCGTTACAATTTGACAACTAGTTCAGGATTTATATTTGATGGCTTGTTGAAATTTTGCTTTTTTAAAACTATACTACATAAACAGTATTTTTCTTTACCAGTTACCGGGTATCGCTGTCTTCAGTAGTTATACTGTAGCTCCATTCCAAAATTGGGTCTAGTAACACTTACGTATTTCTCCTAATTTCAGTAATATACCGTACCGTTCATTTACAACACCCATACAATTAATTTTTTCCGGTTTGCTTTAAAGCAGTCATAACACTTGTTTATAAGTGTAATAAAACATCTCAATTATTTTCGAATCAATCAATTAGTGTCGAAATTAATGAGTTCAAATATCAGTTTTATATACCTACCTACTCTCTAGGTAAGTATTTTTATTCGGAAGCAGCTTCATAAAATAAAAATATAAATATCTAAAATAGGTATCGCAAATACGACCGCGGCGGACGAGTTCTTTTGAGTTGCGTGCGTCAAAAGTTTCTATGTAAAAGTATCGCATCAATTTATACGTGTATGACGACACCATTCATCGATTAATTCAGTAGAATCGTTTACGTTCATAATTGTTTTCAGTTCGAATGTTTGTGTTATGATGGGAGTAAAATTGTTTAAAAGAAAAATAATAATTAATAAAATTTAAATTTTATTTAAAAATGGGTACAGAACTTGAGATTTATTAATATATACCGTGTGTTGCAAGGCCAGCCCGCACATAGGAAATCCCATAACAATTTGCAAGATGATGAACAAAATTTCCTATTTTAGTTTTTGACCGATGTTTGATTGTTACCTATTCAATTTTAATTTAAAATTAGATGCAGTTTTTCCCAAATTACTCAAAATTGGCAAAATTGTTCAAATTTAGCATGTGTATACTTATAACAGACGTAGACCTTTAAAAATCTATTTACGACTTCACTATAAAATCAACAATATTTGGACAGTTCCAAATTTGCATGGGATTTCCTATGTTTCCAACGACGATGCACCACCCGGTATATATTATTTTTCAAAGACAATGATTTGGGTAATTCTAATGTATTCTTTAAAACATTTTTGTTCGTCATATTTATTTTAGTCATTTTATTTCCTTGGGATTCCCTATTGAAAAGTTTCACAGTGGTGTAAAAAAACAAAGTAAATATTTTGTTTACTAAACAAAATTGAAACTTCTTTCAAACCGAGTGTTGGACTACCGCCAAACCAAAGTGTCAAACAGTAAACAGACTGGATTTCGGTCACTCGGAATGAAATACATGCACTGTTGTTGGGAATATCCGACTGCCACAAACAAATAAATAGTTACTACGTACCGTGTACGCTAAACAGCGCGGAAAAGTCGCACGTAGTCGTTGACTCCGCGTAACAATTGAACCCTGCGCCGATGAGTTCTCTGTCCACTCGGGGGGGCCTCAGGGCCCCAAACAACCCTTCCGCGAAGCCTGTCGCCATCGGTGGCCGCTCACAAATCGATCGTCATCACTCCGAACTCGATTCGTACGCGATTTTCACTGTTGTTCACACCATCGGCCGTCGACTGTTTTTCCGCCGATACGAGACGTGACAACGTTGTAGCAGCGCAACGCCGCCGCGCGCCATGTGTTCGCGATATAGGCTTCAAACAAAGAAAAGGCGCCTCACTTTTGCACGTAAACAATGGGACGAGGCGTCTGACCGATGTCCTGCAACGTTTCCGTTTTGCCTCTCGGCATGATCCGCCACTTTTTTTCTCCACAACGAAACTGTGCGATGGTGCCGGGACGTCGAACAAAGGGCTTAGAAAGCGAGACCTTCGGCCATTACGTAAGCCGCCGTGGGCACGTCTACCGAATGGCGGGCTTGTTGAATGCCGAAAGGCGACGACGACGTGCGGACAACTGCAGTTTGTGCGCGCTGTTGCCGCCACTTAAACGGCGATTTCCTCTTTTTTATTGCGGATTACCTGAAAGATGCTAGATTAGATATCCTTTTCTATTTCATACCTTCCTCGTTTCGGGTTTTCGTGTAGTTTTTTTTATTATTGTCATTTATGAGCAATCAGAATAATTACAGAGAAATTATGTGGGCTAATTTGATGACCTGAGAGCAATGACGACGTAATTAGGTTTTCTCCAACAAAAAATCCTCCTTAAAATTGATTCAAATCAGGTGGCCATTGTCTTTTAAGTCTTCTTGCAGGTTTTGGCTCAAATAGAGGATGAAGTAAGGTATTAGTGTGAGCCCGTAGAATGTGTGTGTGTGTGTGTGGAGGGTGTGGGTTAATAACCGCGACCTTATTTTTACAGAGAGAGAGAGCTATTGTGTTCCCTTTTCTTGAGTTATAAATCATCATACAGTCTCAGGGCTTTAACGAAAGCCAGTATCTGAAACGGTTTTAAAGAGGTTAGTTCTCCATCTCCGATAACAGTCGTACCAAACTTAATGGCAGGAATGGATGTCCTCTCGGTGCACTCAGTGATAAGGTGTTCTGGTGTTTCCCCATTTTCCCCACAGAATATGAAAAGTAAATATATCAAGAAAAATCTTTGAGTTTTCTCAGTCGTAAGTTCTGATAACTTTCTTCGAGTGTCTTAGATGTTGGATGATTGCCATTGGAAAACAGAACGGTTCTGGTCCAGTTAGTGGAGTGTTTGCTCCCGAGGAGTGTTTTCAAAGGTAGATCGTTTGCTTTTTCACTGCCTTTCATCCCTTGGTGAGCTGGCACCCAGAGTAGGAGAACTTTTCTAGGCATTCTTCGACCAACTTCGAATTGATGGTTACTAAGTTGATCGCTTTTAATGCTGCTTGACTATCGAAAAAGATGGCTATTTCTTGTTTCCAATAGTTCCTATCTAAGATAAGTTGTACGCATTTTTCGATGGCGAAGATGCTTCTTGCCTAAAAGATGCTAGGGTAAGTGCCTAGTGGTTCGGAATATTTAGTTTTCGACCCAAATACTCCTATCCCTGTTTTGGTTTTGGAAGACCATACCACGTTATGGTATGGCCTTTTACCTGCTGAGCAAAATAGTGTGATCATGTTGTCTATTATAGTGTTTGTTGCTCCGAGTTTGGACAACTTCTTTGACGTGCCGAATTTTTAGGTCTTCATGTAGAGGACGATTGACGATTTACTAACGCATCCCAATTAACTTTATTAATTTACTTTGTAAAACTTATTAATTCCACTTTAACATATACATAACATTAATCTTTTATTACTTATTCTTCTTTGAATTATTCTTCTTCTTCATCAAAGAAGATTTTGTCTCTGTGTTACACCACTGCCATTTCAGTACATACATTTTACCAGCATTTAAAAGAACAATAACCTAATTTGTTTCAATATTTCAAAATAATTTGTTTTTTTATTAGGCTGAATTAACCCTCAACTGGCGTGGTAAATTTTTGTAACGCTTATGGTGTGCTGGGGTCCGACGGACCCCAATTTTAGTATTGAAAATACTTCTGGCCGCGTTTATATGGGACCCATCTTTGAAAAAACGACATGCTCGATGCCACACGAGTTCAATAACCTGCCTAATCAACTTGTCAACACGTAAGTCGATAGTTTAGCCAGCGTTGATCATCGAAGGACGTTTGAGGGCCGAAATGAGGTCTTATTAATTTATCAGTGTGTGTGTGTGTGTGTGTGTGTGTGTGTGTGTGTGGGCCAACTATTTTATGGATATGGATGTATGTCTGGGTCGGCGGATAAAGAAAGCCCATATTATTATAAAAAAGAATATGCGTCAAGGTATATGGGTTGTTAGGTACAGTTTGGCTATTTTAATCTAACTCTTTCCGTATGAGAAGCAATGGGCAAATTATACGTGAAAGAGTGGAATCACATAAATAATAAATTTAGACTAATGCAATATTTTTTCTTGGCGCGTAGGATAGGTAAATGCATTAAAGGGAATAATTAATTAAATCATTAAGTTCCAAAACATAATAACTCGGATCTCATCGGATCTGCTGATACATTTTGCTAAATTTAGGCTATTAGGACCCTTATTTTTTATGATTATTATTTGTTTAATTAACAACTTAGGCCAAAGAAAAAGCTTGCATGGTTTCCACCGCCAAAAGGCGTAAAAACACATGAATCCAAGGCGTTGCCAAATATGTATTGGGATAAGATTTTATCCTTTGAATATTGTTGTAAATAATAATTATCATTTAATTAGTGCTAACTTATCAAAGTTCACAACATGGCCTTTCAGTAAAATCGGCTCTAAAACGGATCTTTGGGATATTAATAAAAAAGGTCTATTAGAAAACACCTTGACACCCTGTATCACTAAGAATCACCTCCTGAAGTTTGGCCAGATACTTAATTAACACCCTGTATTTAAAAATGGCTAGTAGTAAGCTATGTTTATTTTAATGGGAAAAAAATACATCTCATAAAAAAATAAACAAACTCATAATACAAATACTATACACGAATTAATTCATTTTAAATGTATCTAAATAGGCTCTTTAATAATTGAAAAATGGTCAGGAGCACTTAAAATCACTTCATAGAATATACCAAATATGCAAATAAAATCCAATAAAAAAACCACAAATGGCACATTAAAATCTGCATTATCTGATCGAATATTGGTTAAACCTAGGAATACCCAGGTAATAGCCCGAAATATGCAAAAGAAGAAGTGAGTTTAGGTTAGATTAGAATTAGGTTTTAGTTGGTTTTGCATTAATAAAAAATATAGACCTAATCTAAACTTAAGTTAAACTGACCCCCTTTGCATATTTTGGGCTCCTACGTGGGTATAAGAGCCCGTCATAGTGTCGTGACTGTGATCGTGACCAATCACGAATCCGCACACGTTCATATCCATCATTAATATTTTCCTCACTAAATTCTTCACTATTACAAAAAACCATCATGATAAAAATCAAATATCAACATTATTTAACGTTGCGAACGTTAAACTTGTTCACTATACGTATCTGGAATATATTTGTGAATAGCGATCAATGATACGTTTACGTTAGACTGCCGGAGTGCTGACGTCACGAATGTCAAATTGCTTTCCAACGAACAAGGTTTAGTTCTTTTATATTTCTATTGACCTCTTCCAAATGACGCCACAAGTTAATATAAAATGTAAGAAAACAGGTGATTGTCGACAACCGCCGACTTTTGTCTGGTATTTTCAATACGCCTATGATGGTTGCGCATGTTGCAAAATCTGTGAATTTTTTTTTTCAGTTTAAAATACATGATGAAGAGATTTTATAAAAAGCTTGTTATTTTAACACTGTTTACAATATATTCAAACTTGTCAATAAAGAATTTCAGTAATTTTCAACAAATTAATAAGAACGGACACAAAAATAAAGTAAAACGCATTTTTTAGGAATTTTTGACAACAGTGTTACACCTTGGCTAAGAAACCCATAGAAATTAAAAACATATATATTTTATCATTTTACCATTTTATTAAAAGTAGAAACAACTGAAATGTGAAGCTAAAGTAATAAACATAAGTTATTTTCAACAAAACTGCAAACCTTGAATGTACATAACTTTTTCAAATACAGTTCATGCTAATATAGGATCTGCATTTGCCGCACATGGATCGTGTACATTTGATTCATGAGATTTTTGTTTTTTGACATTTCTTTATTGACATATGGTTGCCATATACCACATCTCTTTCTTTTCTGGTATTGATTATTCAATTTTCTCTCTTCTATAAGTAAGAGATTCAGAATCGGAGTTATGGTTACTCTTCGGAGAAAAATCAATGTCTTCATCTCACTTAAGCCTCTTTAAGTTCATCACACCACTCAACTAATGCTTCCTCAAAATTAGCGTCCCAGTGAGGCACACTTTTTGGACTACCCACCATCCTAATAATGCAACATTCTTGGCGTGGTGGTGCCACACAGACCCCAATGAAAGTTTAGCCCCCGCTGGTAGGAATAATACTTGATAAAATCAAGTGCGCCTTTAACAGTTGCATATTAGTACCCTAACTTAAAGGTAAATAGCGCGGCGAGGCCTAATTCTTAAACGTAAACATTTCACAGCGGTTTAAATAGTGCTAGAGGTTTAAACCACGCCATTTGAGGGTTAAGTTGGACTCTTGCTTGGCTTATTTACTCTTGACTCTTATTTCTACTCTGGCCGATTTTTTATTAATTTGATTTATTATTTTTAAATACTATTTTTTGATAGCAGTGTCGGTTAACGTTCCGCCATAATCGACACTCTTAGACGAGAAGAACTATATCTAAGTCGAATTTTACCTCACAGGCAATCAAATATCATGTTTTATTAATTTTAAACCACTTACTGTACAACTTAATTCGGATATTTTGTACATTTTAATTACTAGATATTTGACGTTTATATTTCTAACTTGATTTTATTTATATAAATAAGTAATATAAAGGATATTTATAATATAATAGGTATCAATTACTATAACTTGTTGGTCGTTAAATTATACAAAAAATGTATATCATAGACACAAAAATTATGAAAAATCTAAAATATAAAAACGGAAAGATGTAACAAAGATAGAATAAAATAAATAACAATATTTATAAAAGTGTTAGAAAACACACTGTTACTATTTAGACATTATAAAAATAATACAATGAACATTAATATACCTTATAAAAGTGCAAATTATGAAAAATATGAAATATCTAGTTATGTAGAATATTACAGTTAGAATTATACAATAGGAATATTGGCGAGACTAGTTTGTTATATTGTTGCTATACGGACACTTCAAGAATAATTATGGGCTTCTAAAAATAAAACCAAAAGTTAATATGCATACAAAACACGTGCTTCATTGGAAGGTGGCAAAATTCACTAAAAAACTGTAAACATGAATGTTTGAACATTGAACGTCAGTTTAATCGAACTTGGTCCAAAACGTGTTTACTAATAGACGATATTTACATATTGGTAAAAAAATCTATGAAATAAAAAATAAACGTTTATTGCATTAAGATATTTGTTAGCTTTAAAATGCATTTATTTGGTGATAGTCAAACTTGATTGTAGGTATTGATTCAAATAAATAGAAAATAGTGTTTTTTGAAATTTATTATTTCTTCATATTATTTAAGCTTCGTTCCAACACACAAATTTGTATCGTTCTAGGGATCGGATTTGTACGCATGTGTCGACTTGTGTGGACAGTTCAGTTACGATACCAAAATTAAATGCGGATTGGAACGGTTTCTGAACTGATTTTAGAATCAAATTCATAATCTAAGTTTTAGGTAATAATCTAGGATGGAAATATTTTCGGTATAAATTACGAATTTTGGATTTTATTGGACGTAAATAGTGATGGGATAACTTGAGCGAAAATTCGCTCGAGTACTCGATTATTGAAATAACCGACATCACTCGATTATGAACGAACGATGCCAAGTGACGAGTTACGAGAGCCGAACGTAAGCGATCCTAGAATGAAATAAATTGAAATCCGATTTTAATGTCACATACTCGATAAAAAGCCGAGCGAATTTTCCACATACATTGCAGGTTGCAAATTTATATCACGCCGTATATATATATATATATTTATCCGTTGCGTATCTGAGGGACAAAATTTTGCAACTTACATCGACAATGCTTTGAAATAAACTAAATCAAGCGATCAAGCGAATCGCTCGTCGCTTGCTACTTGCCATTCAATACTGAAAGAATATGTGCCCTGCGGACGCAACTTACTGCTTGGCGCTTGGCGTTAACGAGTACTTACAACAAGCGACGGACCAAAAATCCGTATTTTTAAATACGGGTGATATTTTACTCGAACGATCGCTCGGTTATTGCAATCGCTTGAAACTCGAGTACTCGATTATTGAAATTAATCGGTTTTTCCTATCACTAGACTAAAATCCAAATCTTCTAACCCAAATCTCCCTAAATAAAATCCAAAATTCGTAATTTATACCGAATTTTTCAGATTTTTTTTGAATTAAATAAATCTTATTCAAATGTAATAACTAACTTATTATTTTTATTTGGTAAAAATAATTATTGTGAATGATGTCAATACAATTATTGAAAAAAGTTAATTCGTTTGTCATAACATTTAATAAACATTGAAAATATATAACAAAAGTTGTTTGGTTTGCTTTGGCGACCTTGAATGAAATGTGAAAATATTTATGTTAACAAACGGTTTAATAACAAAATAGATTACACCTGTGTCATATTTAACAAAACATTATGTAAAAAATAATGTCTGGTCTAAATCATCTAAAAAACCTACTTGACAAGAAAACTCCTTCATAATACATACAATTTCATTAATTAATTTTACAGTTGTGTCTGCTTTGGCGAACGTTCATATATTTAAATAACCTTACGGATTGACCTTTAAAAAAGCAAACGTCAGCATATCTCGTGAAATTCCCGAAACGTTTTATTCGACGTACAGTTTTAAACGCATTAATATTGAATTACTAGACCAATATAATCTATTATCCGCTCTAACTAAACGTACGGCATACACACACACATGTAAAAGAAAAGAGGGTGGGGGGAAAGGGAATTCAAAGCGACCGCCGAGCGGAAGACAGAAGCCAGCAACGTTGCCGGATTGGGCGCGATATACTTTAAATTACTGAAACGTCGATCCGGTGGATAAATTCGATTTAATAGCCGTTCGATTACGTTCTACAATGCCCAACGTGATTACGGTCGGATAAGAAACTGGTCGTTTTTTTCTGTGGCTCCTTTTACAGATCGACAGATCATAAAAACGGTCACTTTCAGACCATCGGCAGAAGTCCAGCGAGAGGAACTGATTGCTATCTGTGTAATTGATAATTAGTTTTTGCTAGTAATGTCGACTTCCTTAAAAAGTAATCATTTTTATTATTTTATTGTTTGTGAATAAATAAGAAAAGAAAGCTTGTGTGTGTGTATTATTAAATATAAAAATTTGTGAAAGATTTCTTTTAAATTCACCTCCGAGAAGGGGTAAAATAAATAAACAAAATTATTTTTTCGAAATTTCGGAGAAACGGCAAGAACTAGAAAAAAATATCAAATAAAAGTTGTGGGGCGTCAAATTTTTCATAGAAATGATCTCTATACTTTTTTGCTCAGGTCAAAATTAACCGAGATAGGGTGGCTTCAAAAAACATCCAGACACCAATTTTTATCCAAATAGCGACTATAGTTGAAAAATTATTTGTAAAAAAAACTCAACACTGCTCCACAGTGTATCTCCGAAACGAAGCATTTTAGGACATACATTTATACGAACTTTTTTACTTATTGTTATCTGCAGAATATACGGCCGAAGTTTCCCTTATACAGATCAGACGACCCTGGATAAATTATCAGTAAAGTGGATGTAACTTGACCTTTACAACTTCAACAATCTTTTTTTTCTCTCTTGAGAGTGCTAGGTAGATTTTTAGTTGAAACCCAATTTAAATTAATAAAGTTTATAAACTAACCTGGTAAGCTAAAAGCTTGAAGTATCCTTTAAGATTTTTTACACGCTTCAAAATGATACAGTTAACAGTTAACTTGTAATCCCATATCTTTCCTCTTCAAAACGGTCTTTTATGAGATTTATGACACAATCCATTTTATGACGGTTTATGACAAACTTTTAAGGCATATTTTTATGATTTTACGACAACTAGGACCTTCGTTTTATTTATTATCGATATAAATAGATAAAACACATCTTTTCTTTGTTAACTTACACTGATTTTTTAATAATTGTTGCTGCAGTTTCCTAATCTATATTACACTCTCGAGCGGAGTCAAATTAAGATTAAACTTACAATTACAAAATGTTCCCTGTATACCTCATATAGCTTGGTTTAAATTATACTATGAATTTTTTTTTCGTTCAAAATAGTCAAAGAGCAATGACTGTCATAAATCTAATTGTCCCTTTAGGAGGTTTATGGATAGCCTTTCATTATGTTTTTCAATTTATATAGCTTTTTATTATCTTCTTCTCTATTGCCAAGACGTCTTTACTTTTTTTAGCTCGTTGTTGGGGTTTAACCCAAACAAATCAACCCAACTGATCAAGAATTGGGAACTATATATTTGTCGTAGAATTTTGATCGTTCGTCTAGCTGAGGAAGCCTGTGTTACGATGACGGTATGTTTATTGTGCATAACCAAATTTAGCATTGTATCGTATTTTTCACGAAAGGTTAGTATGCACGTTAAAATTTTTTGGGACATTTTTGAACATTTGTTTATTTTAAAGTTAAATTTATAGAAAAATGTCAAAGATGTTAATAAGACTGCAAGACCCCCAACACAAACAAAATTAGAAGTACTGTTGCTAATTGACAGTGATGGCGTCCTCGATGGCGGCTCAGAAGTTGAAGATAATGATGGCGTGTATAATTGGTTGGATTAGTTTTAATGACAATCTAAAAATAAAGGGGAAGAAACCTGTAATAAGAAAGGAATTGTTGAGAAAACTTCATGATCAACTTATGAGACATTGGCTAGAGCACGGCATGATTAGTAATATTCTCGAAATTCATCCTAAAACGCACTACCTGGTATATGTTTCCATGTTATGGTAATGGACCATACCATAATATGGTATACTGATGCTTCCAAACCAAAGCAGGGACAGGGATAGGTGTATTTGGGCTGAAAACTAAATACTCCGAAGAGAGGAAAATTTACAATTAATTTATCTTAGATAGGAACAATCGAAAACAGGAAATAGCCATCTAATCCGATAGTCAAACAGCACTAAGAGCAATCAACTCAGTAACCATCAATTCGAAGTTGGTTAAAGAATTCCTAGAAGAACTGAACAAATTAGGCAAAGAAAATAAAACCCTCCTACACTGGGTGCCCGCTCACCAAGGGATAGAAGGCAACCGATCTAGCTAGAAACGAAGCGAACACTCCACTAACTGGACCAGGACCGTTCTGCTTTCCAAGCAGAAACAACTTAAAGCGGAACTCGAGAACCTGGAACACTTCATCCGTAATCTGGGGAATCCTCCAACGGCCTAAGACACTCGAAGAAAGTTCTCAGAACTTACGACCGAGAAAAATCAAAGATTTTCCTTGATTTAAGTAAGAACAATCTTCGAATTGTCATGGGGTTTCTAACAGGACACTGTCTCCTCAACGAACACCTCAGTAAATTGAAGCAATGAAACAATAGCGAATGCAGATTCTGGGGGGAAAATGGGGAAACACCAAAACCCCTCATCACTGAGTGCGCCGATACGACAACCGTTCATGCCACAAACTCTGGTACAGTTCAGTTGATGTTGGAGATAGACAGCTGGCTTCTGTATAGCCATCTCAGATACTGGCTTTTGTCAAAGTCCTTAGACTGTATGAAGAGTTTTACAACGCACTCGTTAGAACTCAAGTAAAGGGATCACACGTAGATCTGTAAGGTCGCGGTGATTAACCCCCTTCCTAAACATTCTACATTCTACATATGTGTCCATAAAAAAAACGAAGAATGACGTACCCTTATTGCAACCACTGCAACCGCGCTGGACATCGTCTGCGGTTCTATGCGACTTGCAATACTGAGACATAATTATAAATTTCTTTGGATTTTTTAGAATCAGATCTTTGAATTTCTCAGAAAACGATACAGTTTTCTGAACTTTAACTAATAAGATATTAAGGAAAGCTATTAATAAAAAATTGTTTAAAGTGATCTCTCATTTGTTAAGAGTCTATTACGCTGTACTATTCGGGTCACTCTTAGGGGTCGGGTAAAGCGGGTGTGTGGTCGAAGGAAATATATATTATATTTCAGAAATCTGCCTAAGGTTTAGCCCGATCCTGTTGTGTTAGGTTACGCCCAAAATTCCAAACACGCGTGCTTTGATTAAGGTTTACAGGGCTTCAGCATTTGCCATAAAATAGCGAGCAATTTGTTACAAAACCATATAAATTATATATCATTGTAATCACAAAACTTCAATCTATATCCGTATTCTAACGGAATTTTAAATTACGTCTTTATTTTCGAGAAAATTTAGTCCAAACATAAGGAATATTTTGTTGACATTGGACCATCAAAATCTTAAAATAAAAATTGTCTAAAAATATGCTACAATAGGGATATAGTATAATTCTTTATATCTTTAATTTCCTTCTTCATTTTTGTAAAAATACCTAGCCAATTTTACATAAAACGTTAAATTTCTAACGCTTATTTTGCTACTTTTTTGGACTACTGAAATGGACTCTTAAGAAAATATCGTAAAATTTACGAATGGTTAGTATTTGCGGTATTGCCTTCTACCGTCTAGCGTTAAATTAAAAGCATCATCAAATGTGTACTCGATGTATGTGAAAATACCTTACCACTAATATTAGCATTTTATTCTAATTTTAATACATTGCGAGAACTAAGTAGTAAAAATAGAACTATTATTAGCCTGCACGACTATACATAATGGCATCCGCTGATTGCTCCAGATAAAAATAAATTTTCTTCACGCATATACATTTCCATAATGATTCAACCATACAAGTCTTTTAATTATATACACATCGGGTGCTACAAAAAGCGACCAAACAAAAATTTAAAGATTTAACGTTCTTTCTGACATCGTTAATAGGCCATTATTCCCGCTGACTTTGATGCTCGAGTGTCAAGATAAATAAACCAAGAATTTTCAAATAATACTTAGAGACAGTTTTCACCATCTGAAGCTTTGAACCAATTGGTAAATGTCTTTCAAAAATAATGAATATACAAGAAGTACAATAATTAATACAAGTAAGGAAAACAAACATATTTTTTACTTCTGTGTTTCATACACTGTATGAAATCCAATAGGCTACTTAAATCAGGTCTAATGTATTGACTTCTCTTCACGCATAAACCAAAATTGAACTATCCATAAAGCTATCCAAACCAAACCATCATCAATGAATGAAATCAAAAAATTGGCGCCGGGAGGCACGTACAGCCGCCCATACTTGATATTTTTGTTATCTCAAAAACTGCGACTTGGACTGATTTTGATGTTATTACAAATTTTGTTGCAAATAAATATTATTTCTAATCTTAAATTGAAAACCGCGTTTCGCTAGCTACTGTAATTTTGGAGTTACGATTTTTAAACATTTTTAACCCCCTCCCATACCCCCTTACCAACCTCCCACCCCCACCAAAAACTAATGGCCAGATTCTCGGATGCCATAGTATTTTTGTGCCAAATTTGGTTAAAATCGGTTTAGCGGTTTTTGAGTTATCGTGTTACAGACGGAGAGATAGATGGACAGACGGACAGACAGACAGACAGACACCATGAAAATATTTTGTATTTAGGTCATTTATGATCCAAATAATTCATTTTGAGTGAAATTAAAAGAATATTCTTTTTTTGCCGATCTTAATAGCCTACCATACCTGTCGGTATGGTCGGCTAAAAATCGTCCGATTTAAATGAAATCTGGTATATCGATAGATTGGACCAAGGCCAATTTGACCGTGTACGACACGTGTCACGGTGACAGTTAGTTTTGACGTAAGAAACGTCAAAAGTTGATGTCGTCCGATCGCAACCAAATTTGCTGTGTAAGCTATGAGAGCGACGGTGCACACGGTTCTACCACGGCATATAAATACTTGTGTCTAGCCCTAGCAGGCAACTGTTAAGCCCGACCAATCACGTTAGAGTTTTTGACAAACACAAATGAATTAACACACTCCAAATAACCACGCTAACCAACCTGATTGGTCAAGCTTAATAGTTGACTGCTAGAACTAGACACTTCTCATATAAATCAATCTGCAGGCTAACTCGCTTTGGCGGGAACGCTACGCGTATATCCTCGCGCACGCCGCCATTTGCGTTTCCATCAGCAGAAAGTAACCAGTGTCGTAGTTTTTTCAGCGACAACACACAGTTACGGCAGATTCGAGTCAGTAGCGTGCGGCTTAATTTATTTTGATTTTTTCTTGAGTGATATATTTTGTTTTTGTTGTTTTATTTTTGTTTATTATGTGATATATTTGGTTTTTCTAGTTTTATTTTCGTTTCTTATATAATATGATTTGCTATAGTAGTTTTATTTTTGTTGTTCAATAAAAGTTTCTTTCTGTTTCCTAGAGATCCTATTAGGTATATATATATATATGTGATTAATTATTTAACATATTTTAGTTGTGAAAAAAACAGTAGTATACATATTAGGACATTCAGCTAAATAGGAAGACCTAATTAAAAATCTTAACAAACTTTAATATTAGTAAGATTTAATGTTAAATATTTAGTAAAATTTAATGTTGTATCTAGACATTAAAAATTAAATTTAAAAATCATTATATTATTAATTTAAATATAATTATAAAAGTAAATAAAATGAGTATATCGAAAATAAGTTAACAATACATTTTGAAGATATAAATAAGGCCCACAAAAGTTGTCTTCTGTTCATTTTGAATTTAAAATGTTTACCAATTCACTTTGTAACCGTATAAAATACAATGCGGTACCTACTTTCTTTCCTGCCATGAAAAAAATAGAAGTTTCTCAAAAAAAATTGTGGATTTGTTAATTTGTGAAATTTGAATATTAATAAAATTTGCTACGCCCATTGATGGGCATAATTTGTACGTAGCCTCTTTATATTGTTCAATAAATATTTTATTGGTATTTCTTTAATTCTTGTTTGTAACTCCTGGCATGTTTTTTAATTTTAATTGTCTATTCTCTACAGTGAAATATTTAATTGATTTTTTCATTTTTACTTTTCGAGAAGTATGCGCGGTTAACGAATCATTTGTTTGGACAAAAGTATTGTGTAAATAAAATTCAGTTTCAGTCAATTACAGTATTTTTTTAATACGACCCTGTCTAACAATAGTTTATTTTCTGAGAAAATTTTTGATACGTTTTAATCCGGCCCTGAGTAGGAAACCATAATGGCGCTGTCAAGGTCAAATTTTATAGAAATTTAAAACAATGGAATCTGAGCAGAGTTAGCCTGCCGTGTGATTTATATGCCGTGGTTCTACCCTGCAAAGTACTAGCAAAATTACAGATAAAATTTTAATTAAAATTCTTCACTATCTGGTCTAGAAGAACAAAATTTTATTTTTTCGAATAAAATCGTATCAGTAAGAAGTACAAAAAAATTATTTTAACAAATCAACCTTTTGGAATGAAAAAATGTATGAAAATTGGTTACATCTGTGGGCAAAAGCTATTCTTCAAATAAAAAAAAGGAATGGAAAATTTAAGTACTAGATACCTATTACACCAAAAATATTTTTACGTCATTATACATGAGAATAATATTCCTCTCCGTGAGTGATTTAAGTCATCTAAAGAGTAATTTCTATCATTTCTCAGCCAGCAAGAATAGGGATTTCAATCAGTCAAATCTGGCAGGATTAGTGCGACACAATAGGGCTTATATAACAAAGCAGGCTCAATGTCAAGAGAAAATTAGCCTTTGTGGCCGGTTAGGAGCTGTATAAGTTATGACGACTATATTCTTTATTATTATTTACTTTTAAATGATTTCACTCAAACAAGCCAAATTTACGTAGAGGTAGTGTACTTGACATAAAAATGAGTATTTTATTTACCTATTTGTTGGCTATACGGCTAGACGTAGAAGATTATAAGTTCGTTCCAATGCACAGAGATCCGTTCTTGGTACGGGTACGGCTAGTACACACAGATGATTGCTGCGGGTCGTTTAAAATTGGTTTTAACCTCAGATCAACATTATTTTACAGTGGCCTAAGCCTATAGTCTAAGAGCTAGCAATGTTTTCGAGAAAGTATTTTAAGACGTCTGGCTCTTTGGTATATCTTTTACTATGCTCTCTGGAACAACATGCGGCCCGTTTGGCTGCCGATACCCGTTGTGTTCACTACTGCTCATCAGAAGAAGATCCTATATTTTTTATTAATTTAGTCCTATAAATTCTAGTATTGAATATAAATCGAACATGTCTCCATCGCGCAGTGCGTAGAGTTTCCGACCACGAACCGATGATTCAGAGTTCGAATGCGGGTCAAGACAAAGACTTTTTTATTTTATTTTCGTTTATATTCTGATAGTAAAGTATTAAATAAATCTGGTGATTCAAAAAAACAAATATTTAATACTTTACTATCAGAATATAAATGAAAATAATAATAATAAATAATAATAATATAAGAAGTTTTGTTTGCCGTTTCGGTGAGAGCCAGCCCCTGGACAGCCCACCTGATGAAGAGTAGGCCCAGAAACCGGTTGTGGGAGTGGAGCTTGGTTCCCCCGTTTACGACAAACAAAACAATTTTCTTTTTACTTTTTTTTGAAAAAAAAATTCAAAATTATAAAAAATACACAGCTAAAGGCAAGAACATATTGATAATAATCACATTTATTAATGTAAATCTTTATTTATATTACAATTTTGGTAAATGAATCAGATAAAAGAAAATACGGATAAAAAATTTATAATTTTCAAATAATGACCCGAACTTTTTTTAACTGTTTGGTGTAATCATCACGTGTGGTATACAATATTTACCTCTGAAACCAAAACCACAGTTAAACAAATAATTGCTGAAAAAAAGCGAGAATCAAATTGCCACAGCGTTTTGTGTGTATTTTGCGCGCTTACTTTGTTGACCTCCCCTTAAAGGCATCCCGAAATTAAGCTATTGTTTGTTGTTTACTGAAAAAAAGCAATTGTTTTTTTGTTTCGTTTTTTTTCAGCATACTGGACAGGGCAAGTATCAATCTCGTTGAGCTCTATATTTATTGATTGATACAAAAGTGGCATTATTAATAATGAAAACAAAAGAGCTATTGTTACTAATATAACCCCATTTCCCCGTCGAATTTAATAAATTAATCTATAGTCAACAGACTATAGGTAGATATTATGGATCACTTATTTTGACTAGTCATTATTCCTATTGCTGTTCATAGCATGACGTATTTTGAATTCATATCGGAAAACCAGCCTTTCAACTCTATATCCAGTATTATAGCAAATTTAATTATTTACAAAAAAATAGAACAGCAATAGTTTTATGTGTTCGTAGTACGGTGCTGTCAAAAGTTTAAACAATATAGATAAGTTATCAATTTCCTTCCTAAATATACACACATTTTGGCACCCACACAATTCAACAATTTTGTTATAAATTGCACGATATGATATTATATACTAATTAAAAAACTTTACTTTTAAGGGCACTGTTTACATTTACTTAGTAATCGAAATAATAGATTATTCCTTTTTAATTATGGTGCTGTGCAATTGCCAAGTCATTATAATTATTACAGAAATAAAGATCTCTAATATTGATCCACTTTATTCCTATAACATAGGCCACTCTAGCTATAACTAGTTCTAAAAGGTTCTATGTCTTTTTATTCTAATGTTTTTACAGTTTTGAAATAAAAAATAATATTGTTTAAAAAGCTGTCTGTTTTATAAATTACCAGTGTTTTTTTCCATAACAAGGGGCCGTCCTCTGCCGGAAACACTGCGACCTGTAAGGCCTATTGTGTTTGTCCCCCTTCTATATCTGCACCCATTCTCCTACCCCTGTGGATGGGAGCATAGTTCCTCCGATTCTAGCCTAGCATTCCCAAATAAAAAGTGTCGCTTGCGATCCAGAGCCTCGCAATGACATATTATGTGCTCCGCTGTTTTAGGATCTTCATCGCAGAGTCTGCAGCAAAGTCTTCCTTGATACAGGTTGAGCTTGTTCAGGTAACACTTGACAGCCATGTGTCCTGTCAAGAGGCCTGTTGTAATCCGCACTTTATTCCTGCTAAGCATTAGCAGTTCTTTTGCGGTTTTAGAGCTAGGTCCTTGGAAAAAAGCCTTGCTGTGCCTGTGCCCCTGTCTGTTTCTCCAATGGACATTGTGCTTTTCCCTGATCCAGAGTTTTAGTGCACTACGGGCGATACATTTGGGTATTCCCAATACTGGCTCTGGACCAAGATAGGATGCCGATGATCCCTGCCTAGCTAGCTCATCGGCTTTTTCGTTGCCTTGGATGCCACTGTGGCCCGGCACCCAGAATAATTTAATTCTGTTCCTTCGTGCCAGAGCTCCCAGTTCACCCGCAGGCATTCCCAGACGAGTCTCGACGATACCTTTGGGTTCATAAGCGCCCCAAGTGCCGCCTGACTGTCTGAGCATATATTGATGAGCTTACCTGAATAAGCTCTTCTATTGTTTTCTCTCGCACATTCTGTCTGGAATACGGTTGAGTGTTTACCCAAAGAAAAGGATAAGCTTGCCCATTACCACTGTTACTCTATATTTTATACTTCTATACTTTTACCAGTGTTACTTTTTTTATCCTTTTATAATTTCAGTCATCAAGTGATATATTTTCATTAACTGGTTTTTATGATCGCCCAGTAGTTTTGTGTCATGGACCATTTTGTATATTAACTTAATCTGTATATTTTATTTACTGGATTGGTATTACAAACTTAAATAAATGTGTAAATCCCCCATTGGAGGATAATTACTTTAAATAAATGTATACTTTTTTGAATTTTTATTTCGTTGGTTTATCGTAAAAACACATTAAGTTGACATTTTTGTTTAATTGATTTTTTAAAATAGCAATAGCCAATTATTACTAATTATTACGTTACCATAGGAAAATCCACGATAAAAACAATTTATTTTGTGTTATAAAATTTTCTTATTTTTTTCGATTTATTCATATGATATGACATTTTGAGGATGAAAGTTAAGTATTATATATTTTAATGCTAAAAAGTGTCGACAGATTCACCAGGGTCATACATGCGGGTTATCACTGAAATCGTTTTCCAAACAAAAAAATATTAAAATTTATAATACTGATGTTCACTGCTACCTAGAGCAAATTACATTAAAAAAAATTGGCGCTAGGAGGCACGTATAGTCGCCCATACTAAAATATGTTAATATCTCGAAAACTGCGACTTTGACTGATTTTGATGTTATTACAAATTTTGTTGCAAATATTATTCCTAATCTTAATTTGAAAACCGCGTTTCGCTAGCTACTGTAATTTTGGAGTTACGATTTTTTTAAATTTATAACCCCCTCCCATACACCCTTACCAACCCCCCACCCCCACCAAAAACTAATAACCAGATTCTCGGGTGCCACAGTATTTTTGTGCCAAATTTGGTTAAAATCGGTTCAGCGGTTTTTGAGTTATCGTGTTACAGACGGCAGACGGACAGACAGACAGACACCATGAAAATATTTTGAATTTAGGTCATTTATGACCCAAATAACTCATTTTTTTTTTGCATTAAAATACCGGAATAACCATGCGTACTAGCATCACAATGAAGCTGAGTTTCTGCTTTAGGTGAGTATAATGCTAAAACTGGTTTAGACATTAATATTTCTTTTAAATTATTAAAACTAGTAAATTGCTCAGATCCAAAATTGAATTTACTGTTTTTTTTAGTTAAATTATATAATGGGCCAGCAATGGTTGAGAAATTTGGAACAAATTTTCGAAAGTAAGAGGTCAAACCAATGAAACTTTGAACCTGTTTTACATTTTTTGGCACTGGGTAATTTTTAATTGCTAATAAATGCTCATCATTCGGACGAATTTCTTTTTCATTAATAACACAGGCCGACATGATTTTTGTAACACGAGTCAGTTGCAGAATTTCTTCATAAAAATATGCTTCTAATAACAGAAAAAATACTCCTGAAGCTCCTACACGTACCACTTTTCAGTTGCCTAATTACGCCTCTTTTTTGCAGGTAGTCAATTTTATAGATGTCAGGTATTAAGTCTAGGTAGATTCGTTTACATACAGGTAAATTTTATGATGGGATGATTGAAAGGGACGCATTTTGTGCACTATAATATATTGTGAAAAACATAAGAGAGTTCAGTTTTCAGTTGATTTTCGACGTGAGTTGTTCTATGCGTGTAGATAAATAGTACGAAAATGTCAAGTCAAACGCGCCGCAGTTGTAAAGTGTCTCCTGATCGATTTTGTTACATTTGTGGAGAATTTATGGTGCAATCACAAGCCAGACCATTTTCTGAAAATGTGAAGAAAGCCTACTTCAAGTATTTTGGAGTTTTGGTTGGAGATCAAGACAAGCAGTGGGCTCCTCATGTGTGCTGCGTTACTTGTAGCGTGTCGCTTGTGCAGTGGATGAAAGGGAAGAGGAAAAAAAATGCCATTTGCGGTTCCAATGGTATGGCGAGAACCAACTAACCATTTTGACGATTGCTATTTTTGCCTGACGAAAACTGAAGGTTTTTCCAAAAAACAAAAGCACAAGATCGAGTATCCCAATTTGCCGTCTGCCATACGACCTGTTCTTCATGGTGCAGATCTCCCAGTGCCGATCGCGCCCTTAGACTGGCAAGGTATTGTTTTGGAAGATAAGGAAGATATTGAATCAAACAGCTCTGGAGACCAGTGTACTGATCCTACCTTTACCCCAGAGGGCGGTTCCGACAAGCCACATTTGATTGTTCAAAGCGAGTTGAATGACTTAGTGCGTGACTTGGGGTTATCAAAGCAGCAGTCAGAACTTCTTGGATCCCGGCTTAAGGAATGGAATCTGTTAGCCAATGAAACCAAATTAGCCAATGTTTGAGGAGTGTAAACTATAAAATATAATCGGTATATAGGCTTAAGAAGTTCTTAAATCATGTTTTGAATAGCTATCTTAATATATTGAATATTGTACTATTGAATGATGTTTTATTAATGTAACAAAAAAACCTTACGTGTTACGACTTTTTTTTTGCCACTTTCGTGATTAGATAGGTTCATTCTACCACAATATCCTATTGAGCTTTGTGTTACATCGAAAAATTTTTTTTTTGTCGGCCTGTGTAATATATCCTAAATATTTTATCTCAGTATATAAAAAAGTACATTTATCTATTCTCAAAGTCAAGCGATTTTCCACTAATAGTTTAAAAACATGCTTTAAAATTGAGATATTTTCTGGTATAGTATAGTAAAGTTTTATATAAATTTTTACTAACTTTACCCTTTTGGTTGATGAATTTCAAAAATCTCTTCTAATTCTTTTTGTAGGATTTCATTCTTCTAGACCACATAGTAAGGAATTTTCATACAACAAATTGTTCCGACATAATTTTACTCTCTAAGAGGATGAATTTCCTAAAATCGCTTTGTGTAGCCAATTCACTAGTGTCGTTTAAACGAACCTTTGTTCTAATATTTATGTATCTAAAGCTGGCTGTATGAACTGATCCCTAAAATATCTAAAAACTTGATATAATATAATCTCACTGACAAACCACTGACAATGACATAATTTATTTCTGGAGGTATTGTGTGTAGGTGTTTTTCAGGTATGTTTTAATATTTAGTCGATTTACACAAAAAATAGCCATTGAACAATTTAAAAATACCTCATAACAAATCTAGACATATATACCTTTCATTTAAAAAAAGAATCATCAAGATTGGTAAAGCAGTTTCGGCGGGATGGATGTAACAAAAAAACCCTTTGAGCTTTTATATATGTATGGATTTTGTTTCAAATATTATTCCTAATCTTAATTTGAAAACCGCGTTTCGCTAGCTACTTTAATTTTGGAGTTACGATTTTTTAAAATGTTTAACCCCCTCCCATACCCCGTTACCAACCCCCCACCCCCACCAAAAACTAATGGCCAGATTCTCGGATGCCACAGTATTTTTGTGCCAAATTTGGTTAAACTCGGTTCAGCGGTTTTTGAGTTATCGTGTTACAGACGGAGAGATAGACAGACAGACAGACAGACAGACACCATGAAAATATTTTGTATTTAGGTCATTTATGACCCAAGTAACTCATTTTGAGTAAAATTAAAAAAACTTTTTTTTGCCGATCCTAATAGCCTACCATACGGCTAAAAATCAGTAGTGCACAGTTTTTCTTAAATACAGGGTGGTACAATTTTCTATTTTTTTTTCGAAATATCTCTGGTGTTATATTTGATACACGTCTTCCATGCATCAAAATGCTTATTTTGATATAAAAAAATGTTTTATTTCTTCATTTCCTCCCCAGTCGATGAAGAAATTATTTCGATACAAGTCATTGTATACATCAGATTTTCAGCGATTGACCCTGAAGTAAACTGACTTTAATTTTTTTAAGCAAAAACTATGTGCCGGACAAAAAATATGAGGAGGTAAAAATGTTTAGAAACGAATGGAGATTTTGAAAATAATTTTATTTTAAAAGAAGTCAGTGGTATACCACTTTTTTCTCCAAAAATATTCAATGTAAAACCCGTATAGACGACACAGGCACTGTTCTGTTTTAACAGAGAAAACCTATTTCCTGACTAGATAGAGCTAAACCGACATAGATGTCATGGGCTCGATTTCTGAGACAAGTTTAATGGCATAAACCGCCTGTTGATATTTTCACTGCCAACTGAGATACGGGGTCTTTTTGAATTTTTTACCATTTTGAAAATTGCCCATAACTTTTTTATTTCGCGGAATATTAAAATTCTGTAAAGACGTTTTTAAGGCACTTTTTTAAGCACAATCCAATGGCGTAGTGAGATTTTTTCTATGCTTGCTCTTTTTCTCAGAAATAATAAAAAATATAATTTTTTAAATGGAAATCATAGTTGGCTATGAACTTAAAAAAATGCTGGTGTTTAACCATTTCGAACGATATAAAGTTATGGATACCTATTTCTAAGAATGAGAGAAATAATAGGTTTCTCATCTTTGTATCGAAGTGTGCCTTGATTTTGTGTTGACCTAGTTGTCTAATTATTTTTTATCACAGTTTAATATTCTATATTATTAATCTGCATAATTAAAGACTTTTGAAAAGGTAAATTAACATTCTATAATAATTTTAGTAATTATAAATTGAAATCGATACAATAAACAAAGAACAAAAGGGGTCAGTCAAAAAATGTATTTTTTGACTGACGAATATAGTTTTCTAAAAAAACTCATCTAAGATGTTGAAACTGAGCATCTTCTCGTTGAATATATATGTATAATAAACATCTTTTGCGCACAAAGTTACAGCGATTTATTAGGCGAACTGGTGTAATAAGTCCAAAAGCTTGCCTAGTAGCCTGCTGCAATTCTTCTCTCGTCCAATGATTCTTCCCTTATATATTATAAAATGTTTTAATTTCTGTTGCTAGTTCCAAGGCGTTAAAAGCTATATACGACTATTTTATTATAATTTCCCCCATAAAAAGTCGAAAGAAATTAAATCACAGGACCTAGCAGGCCAAGATATGGGGGCCCCTTGTTCCAATCCGATTCTCCCTAAATTCTCCATTTAATGGCGTTTTAATTGTAATTAGCAAAACTAATAAAGAATGTCGATTTATCTTTTCAAAAGTCTTTAATTTTGCAGATAAATAATAAAATAGAATATTAAATTGCGATAAAAAATAATTAGGCAACTAGGTCAACACAAAATCAAGGCCCTTCGATACAAAAAAAAAAACTCTAATATTTCTCTCATTCTTAGAAATAAATACCCATGACTGTATATCGTTGGAAAGGGTTAAACATCAGCATTTTTTAAGTTCATAGCCAACTATGATTTCCATTTAAATAATTATATTTTTATTATTTCTGACAAAAAGAGCAAGTATAGAAAAAACTGACTAGACCGCTGGATTGTGCTTAAAAAGTGCTTTAAGAACGTTTTTACAGAATTTTATTATTCGGCGAAATAAACAAGTTATAGGCAATTTCCAAAATGGTAAAAAATTCAAAAAAAGACCCCCGTATATCAGTTGGCAGTGAAAATATCAACAGGTGGTTTTGCCATTAAACGTGTCTTAAAAATCGAACCCATGACATCTACGTCGGTTTTGCTCTATCTAGTGAGAAAATAGGTTTTCTCTGTTAAAACAGACCAATTTCGACCACCCTGTACACCAAAAAGGTATTTTGATCCATAGAAGACACGTATCAAGTTTTACAAAGATATCTACATATAATAAAATCATAGTTGTCATGAAAAAAAAAATTATAAAATTTTACCACCCTGTATCTCAGAAGTTAAGATGTTTAGGATATACATTCATATGACGATTTTCTCTTAGAATAGGTCCAAGAATCACACCCTTAAATATTAGCATGTCATTAAGGACCACCCTGTATAATTTCAGTGATAAACCATATGAACGTCCCAGGTGAATCTGTAGACACTTTTTTAGCATTAAAATATGTAGCACTTATAGTAACTTTTACCCTCAAAATTACATTCGAATCTTTAAAGGCACTTGGAAGAAAGTTATAATAAATCGAAAAAAAAACGCCTTGTAGCTTCGAAACAAAGCAGAATGGGTCCTATGTTGATATAAAAATTGATAATATATAATCATAATATACATAACCCAAACAAGAATAACGAAAGCCCTGTTAACACCTTAATAATTAATAAACAGAAATATACTTACTTTTCAGTACTGGCGTTACAGGTTCTGGCACCTGAAATAATTGAACCTAATTATATCCAAAAAAGGTCCAATAATGTATCTCCTTACCTTTACCAAAGGGTTATACTGATACTTATTATCAGAATCTATCCTCGGTGTAGCTGCTATTGCCGAAATCGCCGCTGTTGGAAAAATCATTTCCTGAAAAAAAAATATTTCAAAATCAAATTTTGTAAAATAATTGAAGGGGTTAGAATCATAAGGGTCTAAAAGTACATCTGGCATTGTTTTGAGATAATTAAAGTTAAAGTTGATTGCCTATTGTAAATTCTGCATGAACGCATTTGAAATGATTGTTGCGTAAAAGAATGCAGTTCACGTAACTATTTCATATACCGTTTGCCACAGACTGAAAAAAACTGTATTTAACTAGTTTTATGTCACTTGGATCCATATGCTTCTGACAACTTTCATCAATTTCTGTCAGGAAAAAAAGGTATAAGTCGATTTTTTATAGAAATAACTAACATTTTATTATACAAAAAAGGTATCAAAAATTACAACAAGAACTTTAGCCAAATAATTCTAATTTTCGTAATCCGACACCACACTGTCGTTGCCTTCAGCCATTTCTGGATTTTCCTCAACTTCAACCATAACCGTCGTCTGATTGTTTTTTGGAACTTTTGTTTGCTTTTGCCTCATGGAGGATAGTTAAATAAAAGTCATGGTGAATAGGTGGAATAAATGGTAGAAGTTTGGTTAGATTTTCCCATTTTATGTACGGAATCTTCAATGAAGTTGGATATAAGGGCTTGAATACTTCATTATTTAGCAACAAAGATGGTCTTCCCCATTTAAGCGTCGAGCAATTCTCGCTTTGACACATAGGAACAAAAGGTGTTCTTACTTTACTATACAAAAAAGAAAAGAAAGACTCTTTTTTGAATTGGAACCAGACTATCTCACGCCACTTTATCGGTTTCTTTTCAACGTCCTTTCTTGGGTCAATCATTATACTGTTAAGATGTTGAAATGAAACAAAATCAGTTTTTTTCATTTCATAAACAGTGAATTTTTTAGATGTTTTTTTTTATAACTTCAGTCCAGTCCCCTGGAACAAAAACGGTTAATAGTTTTCTCAATGCGGGCAAAAGAGCGATCGCAGTCTATATATGAATGTCTAATTTCAAACAACTTGTGATCTATATTTTCCAGGCTAGTAGATTGGACTAAATACATAAACAACTTCGCAATATTTTTGTTCTTGTTCTGGCCCCCACATTGATCACTATAACATAACAAATGAGTAACACTTTTAGGAAGACTTTTGACATACTAAAAATAATGGTTTATAGAGCATCTTTATAATACTGTTTTATAAAACTCACCTTAAATAATGATTTTTGTAATACAGTCTCTTACCGGAATTGTTTTTCTTCTATTTACTTATTTTAACACACAAAATATCAGAAAAACACAAGAGCCGGTTTGCACGCGTCAATTATATTGCATCTATGTGACAAAACTTTGCAAAAAATTTGGGAGTCAAATAGGTCCAAGTGCGCTTCAATCCCTTTGACACTAAGAATAAATGCGATAAAACTTAGTAATTCTCTTGCTCGGTTAATAGATGGCGCCAAACGTCCCAGAATCACTTGGATCTCTTTGCTACCAAACAAACACTACATTTAACTTTGAAAATATGGGTCAAACTCATATTTTTAAAAAATGTCACTTAGACCCTTATGATTCTAACTCCTTCAATTATATTCTTCGAAATAATAGTTAGTTCGGAACCAGTTTAGGAACGAAGCAGTGCATTAGTCCACAATTTCTCGTTGGTATGGAGAATTTAAACGTGGACGGATTAGTCTTAACGACGCACTGTGGTCCCGCAGCGCAGGCTCAAAAAACGCGAAAAAACGATTTTTGTGAAATTAGTCAAGACCGAAAATATAATAGAACGATTGTTAAATATTCAGTTTATTGCAAAATGACCAATAAATAGATTGTCGTCATATATTTGAGACGAAGTGCGTTGAAAAAGTTATATTTCATTATTTTTAAATATTCTGATATAATTCATAGGTATAGGGAAATTGGAACAATTTCCGTTGCACGTCATCGATGACACCATGCGTCGTCTTATGAAGTTTGCTGGTGCCCTATACCTCATTTTTACAATGCCAGAATAATTTAAAACCTAAGATAAATAGACAAACGACGAAAGAAGATGATGGCAGGTGAAATCTTTAGGAAGATGAGTGTAAGAAAAAATCGTAACGCATCATTTGTAATTTGCTGGTAGTACCGACAGAGATTTATGTAGGTATATTTTTTCGCGTGTAGATACAAATTTAGACCTATGAAATTTTCAAAATAAGTCTATCATAACTCAATACATCTAATACTAACTAAAGTCATCATAAATCTAAATACATCTTTTTTATTTTTCCGGAAAAAAACGAGATTTGGTATATTAGTATATGACATTAAATTAGAATTGGTTGACGTATTCAATTGTTTTTAGTCACTTCCTGTTTCACCGGAAATGACTACAACTTTTGATTTTTAAATGGCACCATCGGTATATTTTTACTTTATTCGATAGAAAATCACACTCTGAATAGAATGACATATTATATGTCAACTTTTGACATTTTCGCTTATAAATAAATCGTATTTTAAATTTCAATCGAGAGTACCATGGCTGTGTTAAAAAAAAACTAATTTTTAATCAAGGAGCCTTGGAAAAATACATTTGACCCTCTAATGTTTTTCGTGTCTTGTCCTGGCCGGTTAAAAGATGCTCCCCCCCCCCCCAACTCGTATTTTTAATATTATATCTCATTTTTTTCAAATCGAACAAGGGTGGTTCATTAGCATATTTGGAAGAAGCATTTTTTTACGAATAATTTGGTACCACACACTTGCTACTTCGAGTCAAATTGGCGTTATGAACCGCAACAATATCAAATAAACCATATGCGAAAATGTCAAAAGTTGACATAATGATATGTAATTTTATTCAGAGTGTCATATTCTATCGAATAAAGTAAAAAAATACCGAGGGTTTCATTTAAAAATCAAAAGTTGTACTAATATACGGTGAAACAGGAAATGACCAAAAACAAATGAATACGTCAATCAATAATCCTAATTTATGTCATATACTAACATACCAAATCTCGTTTTATTATCTGAAAAAATAAAAAATTATAGGGGTCACTTTTGAGACGCACCCGGTATATGCAAAATATAAAAGAGAACCTTCGTGTTATTAAGCATTATTTTATATTCAATTATGTATTTGTTATTTAAGAAGTTAGATAAAATTATTACTTTTTTTATATATGTTTTCTCTTGGTTTTAGGTCAATAAATAATTTTACTTTTATTTCATTAAGTACATTTATTTTTTTTATACACCGTCTAACGTTTCGACCATTTTTTTGGCCTTCATCAGAGTCTACAATTATTACATTAAACAAATTTTAAAAATCATTAAAAATACAATAAAAATATTTTTGTTTTACTTACCCAAGAACGTAGATCATAGAAGGCCAAAAAATCGGTCGAAACGTTAGACGGTGTATAAAAAAAAATAAATGTACTTAATGAAATAAAAGGAAAATTATTTATTGACCTAAAAACAAGAGAAAACATATATAAAAATATAATTTTAAAGGTCAAAGAACATAAAAAAACAAAAATAAAATTATTACTTGATTTGTTCAAAAATCGCACTCTCAAAAAATATACAGATTTGTAAAATAAAAATGAAAACTCAATCATCAGTCATTACAATAATACAAATATCAAGTATGTTAAGTAGCTGTTCCTAGTTTAATATTGATATTTGATATTGCTCATTGACTAATATTGATATTTGATATTGTGCCTTCAGTTTTTATTAATTATAATTATAAGGTATAATTACTTTATCTATAAAGACTTTTTAATAAGGCTGTTACCTAATCGAGCACATTCTTGCTATCTAATTACAGATACTAAATTATTGAAACTAACCTTAAGAATATTGTCCACATCTTGAGGACCTGGTGTGGCTGAAGGTAACGGTTCCCGAGGAGCTGCTAAGGGAGGCTGGTTCTGAAAAAAAACATGTAAATTGAATTATTGATTGTTGATTTGGAAAAACAGGTAATGTAGAAAGAGTTTCAATAATTTTATAAAAAGACTAACAAACTTTTCTGAAAAAATTATTAACAACAAACCAGGTATTAAGAGAAAGTTTTTCACTGCTAACTAATGTATTATTGAAAGTAATTATATGTATTACATGGCATGGTTGTAATAAATAATTTCATGACCGTTTTACGTAGGAAGAAATCGTAGATGCTGTTACACCTTATAACCACCTTTTTAAAAGAATACAAATTTACAACTTAATCATTCTTAAAAAATAAAATAAAACTGTTTCTATTGATTCTACTCGTCATTATTGGCAACGATATATAATTTTAACCAAGCAAATAAAAGAATATAGAAAAAAATCTAGCTACCTTTTGGAGAATCAACATAATTCTTTTGCTTGTAATATACCTCTATAAACTAATAAACAAGGTATTGACAAGCCTTACATAGAAACTCTCGCAAATATATACAAAGAAGCCAAAGTAATGATATATAAAACAACCCCAGAGTTCTCCACTGGGAAAGGAGAACGACAGGGAGACGCGATATCCTCAAAACTGTTTGGTTTGGTTTGGTTTGGCAGCAACACTAGAAGAGATCTTCCGTCAACTAGACTGGACCTTTTTTGATGGAAAGAATTAAAAATAGACTAGCTTTTTCCCGCGACTATGTTCGACTCGTAGATCGAGCTAGTGAGTAGTGTGAGCCTTACAAATGCAATATTTAAACTATGTTTTTAAGAGTTTTAGAGTTACTCGTATTTCATATATGAAAGTTAGCAATTGTCGATTTTCTGGGTATTATACAGGGCGAGTCTTGAATAAGCGCAAATATTTTCAGGGCTGGTTGATCTCGATAAAAGAAACATATTTTTTCTTTACGATTATTACGATAAAAGAAACATATTTTCTCTTTTTGTTGATTTTCTCGGTATTATACAGGGCGAGTCTAGAATAAGTGATATTTTCAGAGTGGTAGATCTCGATAAAAGAAACATATTTTCTCTTTACCGGTTTTCAAATAACTCCAAAATAACCGAGTTATTTTACTTTAAAAATTTCCAAAAAAAACAATTTTTTGCTTTAATTTGGAGAACCACTGGAGCTTTTCGTTTTTTTTTGTCTGGTAAATTTAAACTACTACCTATGTTGCCATATTATGAAGAAATTATGGTTTTTAACTAAAAAAAATCTAAAAAGTTAAATAATCTTAATAATTCTAGCAGTTATCGAAATCGAAGTATTTCAAAGTTCAATTTTGGCCCCAAAATGATTTTGAAATTTTGCTTTTTAACACTTTTTTCAAAATTTTCTAACTACTTCCATTGACTGAAACTAATTATGTATGATTGGATAGAAGGTGGATGTGGTTTTTTATTTCTTAATTATGTATAGGGTGTTTTAGAAATTTAACCAAAGTCGAAATTTTGCAAAATCTTTTCAAGAAAAAGAAAATCTCTCGAAAATAATAAATAGTGAAATGACTATTTACCCTCTATAGATAGAACCCTACCTATGGTCCCATATAAACTGTATTACTAAAATAAACAGCTTCGACATATAAAGTTGCCAATTGTCGCTTTTCTTGATATAAACCTCTGATTTATTTTTATTTTTCAAGGGCATTTTTTATTCCTAGAAGAATGATTTGAAGAAGAAATATTTTGTTCATATTATTGATGTCACTGAATAAACCCTTGTATAAAATTTTATACTTCTAGATGCTATATTAATGCATTTTCGTACAGCAAACTTTCATTCCCTATTCTACTCCCCAAGGGTATGAATTTCATAAATTCGCTATATCCAAATAATTAACTCATGTCTTTTAAATGATCCTTTGTGCAAATTTTTATGTGTATAATCCACGAAGTCACGAAGGTTTATATAAATTTTTACTAACTTTACCCATTTGGTTGATGAATTTCAAAAATCTCTTTTCATACTGATCTAATCCGAATTTTCATACAACAAATTGTTCGACATAATTTTACATTCTAAGAGGATGAATTTCCTAAAATCGCTTTGCGTAGCTAATTCACTAATCACTAATGTCAGTTAAATGAACCTTTGTGCTAATATTTATGTATCTATAGCTGGCGGTATAAACTGACCCCAAAAATATCTAAAAACTTGATATATAATCTAACTGACACACCACTGACAATGACAAATAATTTATTTTTGGAGGTATTGTGTGTAGGTGTTTTTCAGGTACGTTTTATAATTAGTCGTTTTACACAAAGAAATAGCCATTAAACAATATAAAAATATTTCATAACAAATCTAGACATATATAACTTTCATTTAAAAAAAGAATCATCAAGATTGGTGAAGCGCTTTCGGCGGGATGGATGTAACAAAAAAACCCTTGAGCTTTTATATGTATATGTACGGATGGAGAATATCTTAACCATCTAAGATTCGCTGATGACGTAGTCTTAATAGCCAATAGTCCTGAAGAACTACAAACACAAATTAACGAACTAAATACAGCCAGCAATAAAGTGGGTCTCAAAATGAATTTAGCAAAAACTAAAGTAATGTACGACAAACTAGTGGAAAGAAAAGACATTATAGTAAATAACACAACACTGGAAATAATAGAAGAATATATGTATATTTGGGACAACTAACCTAACCTACTACCAGAAATTAAGAGAAGAATTAAGTTAGCATGGAGTACTTATGGAAGAAACTCAATCATATTCAAACCTAGAATGCCACTTTATCTAAAGAAGAGAACATTTGACCAATGTGTACTACCAGTCATGACCTATGCATGCGAAACCTGAACACTTAAAACCGACATTATAAGGAAACTGGTCGCACAACGCTCAATGGAACGAAATATGCTGGGAATAACCAGATGAGACAAAATATTAAAATAAATTAAATACGACAAAAGACCGACAATATCAAATCAAGTGGCAATGGCAGGACATTTATTTATTGTCATATCACTCTAGATTGAAACATCAATACTAATTTCATTAAGCGAGAATACAAAAAAGTTTTATTATGATATGTCATTCTGTTCAGAATATCAATTTCTATCAAGTAAAGTGAAAAAAATACCCAGGCTACTACCAATTAAAAACAAAAAGCTAAAATAATTTACGGTGAAACAGGATGTGACCGAAACTAATTGAATACGTCAATCAGTCCTGATTTACGATAATATCAAATCTCGTTTTTTAACTAAACATATAAAAAGTTATAGGGGTGAGCCATTTTTGAAAACCACCCGGTATACGAACATGGATATTTTATTTCGGATTTCTAAAAAGTTCGTCATCTATGACGTGTATAAGGACCCACACGGAATCCCTACCATTATTAAATTAAAGCAACCCGAAAAATAACTATAAAGCTAAACTGTTTAAATTCATGAACTAATCGATCCATTTAAATGAGATAAACTTGTTCGCGCACATAATCTCTCCCCTAAACTGGCAACCGGCTTTAATACGCGCACCAGCAACAAAATATACACTTGATATAGTAGCAGCGGTGTTATTATGCATCACCGCTCCCAGTTTTAGCCCGCTAATTACAATCCGTAACGTATAATTACAATGAGCCGTTAGCTATGCCATTACAATAATATTTACCTTTACTTTTGACCGTATATAATATGGTAGGTACCTGTTCGCGGGATTTCACCTAGAGACCTGAATTATTTATAAACAAATTATTTTGGATCAATTATTTTCGACGTTCCTTTGAATGTGCTAGACAATGACATAACAAGAATGTACATCTTTGAAAAAAACTTCACTGTAGTATTGAGTAATAAAAAGGATTGGAGGAGAGAAACGTTTGCTCAGCAGGTAAAAGACCATACCATAATGTGGTATGCTGATGCTTCCAAAACCAAAGCAGGAACAGAGATATAGAGTATTTGGTCCGAAAACTAAATACTCCGCACCTACCCCAGCATCCTTCTCCTTCAGACAGAAATCTACGGTATCGAAAGATGCGTACAAATTATCTTAGATAGGAACTATCGGAAACAAGAAATAGACATCTTATCCGAAGTCAAGTAGCATTAAAAGCGATCATCTCAGTAACCCTCAATTCTGCCAGACAAGCATCAGATTATGCTCCAAATAACAGAAAATTATGCGCAGTAATTACTCTAGATGTGAAAAATGCGTTCAACAGTGCTTTGAGGCAGATCATTCTGGACGAAATGCAGAAATGGGATATATTGTCCCTGACTAACATGGTGCTAAAAGGCAGATTAACGTAGGCAGCGGAGTGCCACGGGGGTCAGTACTTGAGCCAAGACTATGGAATAACAACAACAACAACAAATAACGCTTTATTGTGCAAAAAGCCAAAATAGCTTCATCGGCAAAGCCTTTTTTACAAAACAAACAAAAGCACAAAAAAATATACATTACAAATCATACAATTCAAAAAAATTCAAGTCATTAAAATTACAAATAGAACATGGACAATTGCAGAACACAAAAAAAGGCGTATCAATAAAATTTTACAACAGGAAGATTGTAAATAGATATAATTTTAAGAGTTATAAAATATTAAATATTTGACCTTTGACCAGTGTGTGAGATGATCAAAATCTTAAAATTCAAAATTGTTCATGATTAAACATTAACAAAAAAGTCGTTTTTTTTATAGGGCTCTCTCCAGTAAACATGATTTCAGAGCTTTGCGAAATGTGGGAAAGAATGAAAGCGGCTTGATATTCAAAGGCAGATGATTGTACATTTTTTTGGCATTGTACAGTATTGAACTTTTAACTAGTTCTTAACTAACATTTCTAAGTGGATAGTTATGAGATGGGCTTTCGGGAACAGCAGATATGTGCTTGCGGATTAAGCAAACGGATTCAAAAATGAATAAAGAAGGAAGAGCCAGTATTTTGAAATTTTTAAAGAAATTCTGGCAGTGAGTTCTACTGTTAATACAATAAATATCGAACTGCTCTCTTTTGAAGTCAGAAAATCCGATCAAATTTTGTTGCGCAGCAAGTACCCCAGAATGGAAGGGCATAACGAAGATGTGACTCAAAAAGGGCATAATAGGCTAGCGGTTGATAAGTTAAGTTCCTTAGAAACTGATCGTAGCGCAAAACAGGCAGCGCTTAGTTTCTTTGATAGAGCTTCGATGTGAAAGTCCCATTTTAACGAGTTGTCTACAACAAGTCCTAAGAATTTCACAGAGTCCACGGCGTCAATAGTGGTGTTATTAAGTACAAAAGGTTATATAGTACTTTTATATGACAAAACTTTAGTTTTTGATAGGTTGAGGCAAAAAAGTTGATAGGTTGAGGTAAAAGTCATATAAAAGTACTATACAACTTTAAATATATATAAAAGTACTATACCACTATTTACATCGTGGAGTCTGTAAAATTCTTAGGACTTGTTGTAGACAACTCGTTAAAATGGGACTTTCACATCGAAGCTCTATCAAAGACACTATATATAATATTTAGTACAACGACCTACTGGAAACAGTTATGTCCGAAGAAGTAACATTAATCGATTTTACCGATGACGTAGCGATGGAGGTAACGATCAAAAACAAAAATACACCCATATGTGTTGCTAATGCAGGACTACAGTTGAGGGTTGGAACCTTTGGTGTTACACAGCAAAATAAAAACACTAAATCACCACAATACACCAAAACACTTTTACTTTTACACTGGACGCGCGTTTCGCTAACCATGTTAGCATCATCAGCAGATGATTATAAACTATAACTTAGTTTATAAAACACGGACAATAAAAAACGCAAAACTATAACTTAGTTTATAAAACTAAGTTATAGTTTATAATCATCTGCTGATGATGCTAACATGGTTAGCGAAACGCGCGTCCAGTGTAAAAGTAAAAGTGTTTTGGTGTATTGTGGTGATTTAGTGTTTTTATTTTGCAATGCAGGACTACTAAGAGTGGCCAACTGGATCGAGCGCAAAAGTTTAAAACTAGCACCAAGCAAAACTGAAGCGGTTTTATTAACCACTAAGTGGAAAGTCTCTCACATTTCATTTAATCTTCTCGGTACAACGATTACACCAAAAAATGCTTAAGATGAGGAACCTTGGAGTTAGGCTTGATTCAAAACATTCATTCGCCGAGCATATAAATCAAGTTAAACGAAAGGCGGAAAGAACTTTGACCACAATGGGTAGGTTGATGCCTAATAATATAGCCTAATATAGGAGGACCGAAGGTTCTAAACGAATAATCCTAGCCTGTGTAGCACATTCTCAGTTGCTGTACGTCGCGCCAGTGTGGCAATTCGCTATAACAAAGGGATATACTCGTAAGGCAAAAACTTAACCAGTGGACACCTACTCCAGCATCCTTCAGGCAGAAATCGAAAAACTATCGAAAACAGGAAATATACATCTTATCCGATAGTCAAGAAGCACTAAAAGCGATCAACTCAATAACCATTAATTCGAAGTTGGTCCAAGCATGTCTACAGAAGCTGAAGCTAACAAATTAGGTAAAGAAAATAAAGTCTTCCTACTCTGGGCGTTAGCTCACCAAGGGATAGAAGGCAATGAAAAAGCAAACGATCTAGCTAGAAAAGGATCGAACACTCTACTAACTAGATCAGAACCATTCTGCTTCGCAAATGGAAACCTACTTAAAACGGAACTCTAGAATCTGCAAGACTCCATCGGCAACATCGAATGGGAATCTTCCAACCGGTCCAAGACACTCGGAAGAAATTTCTCAGAACTTACGACCGAGAAAAATTAGAGATTTTCTTTGATTTAAGTAAGAATAATATATAGACTGTCACGGGGTTTAAGCGAGGACACTGGCTCATTGAACACCTCCGTAGATTGAAGCTAAGAAACAATGGCGAATGTATATTCTGTGGGAAAAATGGGGAAACGCCAGAACACCTCATAACTGAGCGAGCGCAGAGACGGCAACCATTCGTGCCAAAAACTTTGATACGACTGATATCGGAGATGGAGACTACCCTCTGTAAAACCGTCTCAGATACTGGCTTCTTTCAAAGCCTTGAGACTGTATGATGAGAAAGGGAGACGATAGATCTGTAAAATCACGGTAATTAACCCCCCTCCCATACATTCTACATTTTATATTATACAAGACCCTCAAAACAGGCATTTGTTTCAACCGCCCCAAATTTCTTATCGTCCATCCATTTCTTTAAGTACATATATATAATAGGATATCCATGTGTGCACCCGTACTTTATCTTGACGGAACAGCATTTATTACTTCGACAAATGCGATAGTTTTTGTTTCAAATCAATATCGAATCTGTCCAAAAGCTTTGAATAATATTCGGCCATTCGGCATCACTTTGATGGTGAATTGATGGTACAGAGTGCTATAATACACTCAGATGCAAAGAAAACGCAACGGAGAAATGTTTGGTCAAATTTAAAGTGTTATATTCCTGGTTATATTTTTGTTATTTTAACAGCTGTTTTTTTAGCAAGCTGTATATAATTATATCAACTTTAATTCGTTCAGCTTGCTAAAAAAATCATAAAAATAGAGCTAAAAATAACAAAAAATATAACACTTTAAATTTCACCAAAAATTTTTCCGTTGCGTTTTTTTTGCATCTGAGTGTATATGTTACGGTTAAGGTCCGATGCCCGGTTAATGTCGACATTATCCGGCTAATCTCGAGAATAACACACAACAAAACAACCAAAAACATAACCTAACCCAAACATCGGACTTTAACCGTAACATATATATCAAGCCCTTCTTTAGTTTCGGTGATAGTTTAAAACGTATAATCAGCACACGAAATTCATTTTTTTTATTATCGATAAATTTCACGAGGTCATCTCCGTTCAATGGTTGTCAGATACAAGCTAAGTGACGCAAAAATGTGATAGTAATATATCAGTACAAGACAGTTTACAAGAGCAGTGTTCCATTTAAAATTACTGCGCGGAAAATTTAAATACTGTCGTCAAACTGACCTGGTATTTATATTGTTTTGGTAAAACTTGAATAGGACAAAAAGTTCTGTTAGAATGCAATTTATTTAACTCAAATAGACTTCTACTTAGGCTAGAAAAATCCGTAATATTACTGGACATATAAAAACGAACAAAAAAACTTTTAAAAGAAAGAAAATTTAATGGAAATGAATAAATTTTCTTGAATATTAGCCAAAAAAAATATTAGTACAAGAAATATAAAACAATGACACCTATTATCCCACAAAATCAATAACACGACAAAATGAATTTTGATTAGAACTAAAAATATAATAGCAATGTAAAAAATTAACATAACCCAGATCACAACCGCGATTTATAATAATACATAACAATAGTGCAATTTAGACGACCTTAAGTAGGTCAATACAGTCTGCCTTTGTTTTAGTTATTTCGAGAAAAATATAATTTTCCTTCGCTTGTCCTTGATATAATTACCATGTAGTTTCCGAATAAACCTACTCATCAGCACGAACTTTTTTTGGAGTTTTTTTGATCTGTGGCCCGGTTCGATCGCTGCCTGTGTTGTTATTCCGTTTTCGTGCTCGTCAGCGACGACTGTAAACAAATCGCGTGTGTCGAAAATTAAAAAGAAAAATGCCGAAAAGACCATTTAAAGACAAGGACCAGGACAAATACGGTGAAATAAAGAGATTAAAAAAGCAATTTAGAGAAATGCAAGAACATTTAAATAAGATTTGTGATTCTAGTGAATCATCTTCTGAAGTTTTTTCAACATCAGGTACGTTTTTTTCTTTTAGCTTAATGAAGAGTTGTCAGATAACAAGGAGAAATTTAGGCAGGGATATCGTGCGATATTCCCTGAGAGACAGGAAAACCGTGCGGTTTTTCATGTCGTCCTTATATAATATAAATAAAATGTTTTTAGGACAACGTGCGTTGTTCCTAAAATTGAAATCGGGCGATTTCTTATATAAACAAGCAATTATATAACATGAGATCAGGCGATCTCATTTGAATAGAACTTTGTCAGCTGGTATCTTCACTGAAAGACTGAAAAAACCGTGCGGTTTTTTCATGTCATCCTTATTTAATATAAATAAAATGTTTTTAGGGGCGTGCGTTGCTCCTAAGAAACGAAATCAGGCGATTTCATCACTTGAATAGGACTTTGATGTCATGTTTTCTTTTTCAGAATCGGAGGCTACCTCTGATATTCCAAATATTCCAGCCCCAGACGTCACAGTAGTAGATACAGAAATACCAGAAAATTCTGATCAATATTTTGACGCTTTAGGTTTAAAGACCAGACTCAGGGACAATGAGGCAAAGACTTACATGAAGAAATTGTTGTTCGCTGGCACAGCCACTTGAAAAAGGGCTATCTAAAAGAACAGCGAGAAGAATTAATGTTAAAAGTATAAAGGTGCCTGCAAATTGCAAAGCTCTTCATCCTCCCAGATAAATAATGAAGTACAACCTTGCCTAAATAAGTCGGTTCTTGACCATGATCGTTTTATCTCAGCGTTACAACAACAATTGGCTCATGGCTTATCAGCAATAGGGACAGTCATTGAGGCTATGATGCCTAACAAAGAACAAGTAGATAACATGAAATTATTGGCAGAGGCCTGCCAATTATTCACTAACGTTCATCATGGACTTTCAGTTCACCGTAGATTTAAAATCATACCACATTTAAATCCGGAATGCAAAAAAGTCGTGGACAGTCTGGAAATAGATGATTTTTTATTTAATAAAAATTTGCAGATACAATGAAAAATGAACAAATCATAAAAAGGCCAGTGCTGATTTTAAAAAGAAGAATTGGCAAACTAAATTTTCAAGACCATCAATAAATACATCAATGTATCATTTAAACTACCGGCGTGGGCCTCCAGAGAGAAAATGAAGGAAAAAAGGAGGAGGGAAGAAGAAGCCATCAGGATATCAGAAGTATCACAAGAAAGTCCCCAGGAAATACCATCGCCAGGAATAGATATGGAGGAAGATGTGAGTAATTGCGCTGGTAGACTTTCGAGATTTTTAAGAGTTGGAAACATATTACGAAAGACCGAGCGGTCTTAGACTGGGTCACAGGTATTAAAATACCTTTTATTAAAAAACCTGTACAGTATTTTGAGCCCTCTGTACAAATCTCTGACAAACTCTTACCCCAGTATAAAAAATCCATTCAGCAAATGTTAGAAATAGGTGCTATCGAAGAGTGTCATTCTTCAATAGGACAATTTATATCATCTTACTTTATAATTAAAAAACCCTCTGGCTGTTATAGGTTTATTTTAAATTTAAAAGCCTTAACAAATTTTATTTTGCTCCTCATTTTAAATTAGAGAATTACAGAACTGTAATAAAACTTATAAATAAAAATTGCTACCTTTCAAATATCGATCTAAAGGATGCATATTATTTAATTTCAGTTAATAAAAGTACAGAAAATACCTGCGATTTCGCTTCGAAAATCGTCTATATCAGTTCAGTTGTTTACCATTTGGTCTTAACATCGCACCATATATTTTCACTAAACTTATGAAACCGTTAACAAAAACTGCGTCTTATGGAAATAAGTACTGTATTTTATTTAGATGATATTCTTATTATAGGTAAAAATAAAAATGAATGTAAAAATACACGAAAATAGTTCTTTCAGAACTAGCCAAATTAGGATTTATAATAAATAATAAAAAAAGTATGTTAATACCTCAACAAACTATTAGATTCTTAGGGTTTATATATAATACTAATAAATGACCATTTCACTTCCTGGTGAAAAACGTAAAGCCATTCAAAATTTGATTTTTAAATTTACGGAAGAAAAGGAAATGCACAATTAGGAATTTGCCCAACTAATAGGCAAACTTGTAGCATCTTGTCCTTCAACAAAATATGGTTTTATTCATATTAAGCAGTTTGAAAAATTAAACATTTTTTGTTGCGAGGAGACTATTACAATTATAATAAAAGATGCATATTCCAACCTCTTTAAATAATGAATTAGAGTGGTGGCACAATAATATAGGATTAGGTCAATCGATAAAATCTAAAAATTTCTCACTTGAAATTTTTCAGACGCCTCAAGACGGGTTGGGGGAGCGTTTTGTAACGGTCACAGATGTCACGGTTTCTGGAATAATAAAGAGCAGGTAAAACATATTAATTTTTAGAAATCAAAGCCGCCTATTTCGCCTTGAGATCACCTAAAGACAAAGAAAATATTTCCATTTTATTAAGAATTGATAATCAAACGGCAATATCGTGTATTAATCGAGGTGGAAGTGTTAAATACTCATATTTAGATAATATTACAAAAAGCTCTTTGGCAGTGGTGTGAAAAGAAGTGTATTATAGTATTCGCTAGCTATATTAGTTCATCTGCTAACTTTGAGGCAGATAGAGAATCAAGATTTTTCTCAATTAATACTGAATATGAGCTAAATGACACTGTATATAATCAAATTATACAGAGATTTGGTTCTCCGGAAATAGATTTATTTGCAACTAGAATTAACAAAAGTGCAATAAATTTGTTTCCTGGTTTCCAGATCCTGAGTCATGGAAGGTTGACGCGTTCACAATAAGGTGGTCAGAATTTTTTTCTTTTACGCTTTCCCCTTTTCAATAATTACTAGGGTCTTAGAAAAATTGTTCAGGAAGGGATTAGGAATTGTAGTAGTACCTTATTGGCCTACACAGGCATGGTATCCCCTGTTCACTAAGTTGTTATTAGAGAAACCTATTTATTTTAAAGCAAACAAATTTTTACTTGTCTCTCCTTTCAGAGACTACCACCCACTACACGAGGAGATTTCCCTGGTAGTAGGAAATTATCCGGCAGGCTTATATAAGAAAAGGGGTTCCAGTGACAGCAATAGAAATAATCGAGGCATCTATATCAAAAGGAACACTTAAACAGTACACATCTTGTTATAAAAATTCTGGCAATTTTGTGCTGACAGTAACAGGGATCCTCTTGTTTATAAGCTAGAAACATATTTGGATTTTTATCCGATGCCTTAAAAGAAGGTCTTTCATTTTCTGTCGTCAATTCTTATAGATCAGCTCTTAATTTGATATTTAGTCCTATAAGTAATAATGATGAAAAAGTAATTAATCGTTTTGTGAAGGGAGTGTCTAATATTCGACCACCAGGACCTAAATATAAGATTACTTGGGATCCAGACCCTCTATTAAAATACCTAGGTACATTATATCCTCTAGAGGCGTTAGATTTAGAATACGCAACTTATAAACTAGTCACTCTTATGGCACTGACATCAGCCAGCAGAGTTCAGACTCTTTCTCTAATTAAAGTTCAAAACATTAATATATCGGTAGACAGAGTTGAGATTAAAATACCAGATAGAGTAAAACATCCGCTCCAGGCAGATTCCAACCGCTACTAATTTTTCCGTTTTTAAGAGTAAACAAGAACTTTGCGTTGCGTCCACCATTGCGGACTACATTAAAAGAACGAAACCAATACGCAATACCGAAGAAAACTAATTCTTACCCATAAAAAACCACACCGTTCAGCATCTTTCAGACAATAAGCAGGTGGATTAAAAATACTTTAAACTTAGGTGGCGTAGATACGTCCATTTTTCAGCCCATAGTGTACGTCACGCTACAACTTCGGCTGCGTATAAAGCAGGCGTAAATATAGAGATAATTAAAAATACAGCAGGCTGGACTCCTGCCTCGAACACCTTCTTTAGTTTTTATAATAGACCTGTAGAAAAACCTCAAGATAAATTTGCTTAAAGCCATTATTGAATTGGGTTCTAATAAATCGTAGTGTTCTACTGTTAGTAGTATTAAGTATTTTTTTTATTATTATTTAGGTGTTATCAATATATCATATTCATTCTATTAGTTATAAGTTAAAAGTTAAGTTCTTTACATTATATACTCAGTAGTTAGTTATAAACTCAGAGTTTATGTTAATCATTTATTAGTAAATATGTAAAAATATAAAAAATATAATTTCCAAAGTTTTCTAAAGTTCAAAAAAAAAAAAAAAAAATATTTTTTAAATTTTAGAATTTATATTTCTTACAATAAGTAATTGTTAGAGAAGTTAATATCTTATGATAATAATTAATTATATCAATATATGGTTATAAAAAATAAAAAAATTGCCTTTGACTTTGAACATCTACATGGTAATTATATCAAGGACAAGCGAAGGAAAATTAAAAGATTAATCGACTTACCTGAAGGGATTGATCATAATCCGAATTTTGTCCGAAATATAATTACCCAACCCTAATGATATACCCCAGATCCTAGGCAATTTTTTTAGACACTTCAACGGAATGACAACACAGGCAGCGATCGAACCGGGCCACAGATCAAAAAAACTCCAAAAAAAGTTCGTGCTGATGAGTAGGTTTATTCGGAAACTACATGGTAATTATATCTTCGGACAAGCTCGGAAAATTATGATTAATCATCCTTCAGGTAAGTCGATTAATCTTTTAATTCTGAGGCAACGCATCATTTATACAGGGTTGTTTACCACATACGACACGGAGTATTGTAGCTAAACGATGAGATTTTTACAAATTGTAAGTTTTGGGTTCGATGAAGGAGTATTAGAGGTACAATTTAAAAATAATTTTACAAGATACAGAGTGTCCCAAATAAGTAAAAAATATCAAAGTTGTATTTTTTTAAATGGAACACCCTGTATATTATTACATTTTAGTTTCTACAATTAAAATAAAGGTAAATTTGATTAAGGTTTATTATACTTAAACCTTACCGTTTTGAAAATTTTCAAATTTTTGAAATTGCAGTAAAATTTTAAGGCTTCATTTCTCCAAGGGTATCAAAGTTTTTCAATACTAAATATTTACTGAAGTTTATTTACTGATCAGTTATTGTGTTGCAATAATAAAAATAATACTACCTTATCCAGAGTGTCCTAAAATTTATTTTTAAATAATTATTAGCTTCAAACGGCAATAACTTGTTTAATTTAAAATGGAACACCTTGTATATTTTACGAGAATCAGATGCACAATTTAATTGTCTATCAAATTATATTATACCAATTTTTACCTATCTCTTTAACTTTCCGTAGAAAATGCATTTTCTTGTAATTTAGAACTTATTTATCAATATACTCATGGAATATTGACATTTTAGATTATTTTTAAAGATGTACCAAATTTTTAAAGAGTACAGATACTAATATTGTCGATATAATTCGTTTATTTCATTAAAAATAAAAAAACTGTTTAAATATTTGTTAAAGAGGATCAATTAATATGATTCCAGTATTCAACCTACATTAACTGACTGTTTGCGTTGATTAATAATAATTGCTCCAAATACTAAAAAACTGAATTTTGTATGGGCATTAGACAGTGTGATAAAAATTTGCATTTATTAAAAAAATCATTTTTTAATAAATGCTTATTTATAACAACAGAGACTTTAATTTGATTATTTATTAGATTAACAGAGACTTTAATTTGCAACTTATTATTATATTGATTTCACATTTATTTATAATAATTTATTAACGAACACAATTAAGTATGTAATTAATTAGTATATGGGCGGAAATAATGGTGTTATATTTAATTAATGGTATACTCTTTTATAAAGATTTAAATAGTTTTCTTTTGCATATCAAATTATATAATATTATCGTTTTGCTAAAACGATAATATTACTTAGTCTGTATTTTTTGTACATTTGTTGCTTTAAAAACAATCTAAAATGTCAATATTCCATAGATATATTGATAAATGAGGTCTAAATTATAAGAAAATGCATTTTCTACAAAAACTTGAAGGGATAGGTAAAATGGTATAATACAATTTGATAGACAATTTAATTGTGCATCTGATTCTCAATTAAAATATACAGGGCATTCCATTTAAATTAAAAGAAGTTATTGCCGTTTGAAGCTAATAATTATTTAAAATAAATTTTTAGACACTCTGTATAAGGTAGTATTATTTTTATTATTGCAACACAATAACTGATCAATAAATAAACTTCATTAAATATTTAGTATTAAAAACATTGATACCCTTGGAGAAATTAAGCTTTAAAATTTTTACTGCAATTTCACAAAATTGAAAATATTTCAAAAACGGTAAGGTTTAACGCCCAGTTTCATAATACAACCCTTAAAGTCACTTTAGTTAAAGTCCACTTTAAGTTAAAGTCCACTTTAAATTCAAATAGGTTTCATAATCAATTGGCCTGGTTACTTTAACTAAAGTGAAAATTGCCTATCAAATTTATTTTGGTACCACTGAAATACACGATCTGGCTGTCAAAAACGTCTATTTGTGAGGTTAGATCGTTTTATCGATTATTTGTGTAGCGTCTTGGCGTCAATTTTCTATCGTTTTTCCGTTATAATACATACCTCCGAAATCAAATTTAAAATATTTAAAATGAAAAAGGGCAAGAACAACAAATTTTTCAGCAGAAGAAGAGCTTCTTTTAGTGGAAGAGATTAAAAACATGGCGCTATTGAGAATAAAACGACTAATAAATTCTCACACAGAGAAAGGGTAAAGTATATACCATATAGATTATTTTTTTTTGAAGATTTAAACTATTTTCATTTTTAGGAGCAAGCGTGGAGCAAGTACTCCTGAGCTACAATGCAAAATCAAGCCGACCTAGGGAAATGGAACAAATCAAATCCAAATTTGACAACCTGAAAACAAAGCGAGGAAGCATGCTAATGAAAAAAATAATTTGACAGGTACCGGGGAGGCCCAGCTGTTCTGAAAACAGATGATCCAGTGTTAACAGTGGTACTGAGATATTAAACTAAAAATCCGTAGTGGGTTACACCCTTTAACGGATTCAGATTGTGACGTAAGAATATAATGCTATATGTTAGTTATCTGCGTTATTATACATAATACACATATTTTACAGAACGTTTGTACGCTGCCTCTCATTGAGAATGAAGGTTATAAATCTTGATGGCAACATTGAGGAATCTATAGAATTATTACAAGTAAAAGTATTATAACAATTCATTTTTCATATTACTTATTTAGTTTTTTAGCCAGTTGAAATTGAAGTGATACAGCCATCCTCTTCAAATTGTGTAAGTTGATAATTTTAATGTTATTAAAAAAGCAAATCATTAATACTTCGAGTATTTACTTCATACGTGAAATATCTATTATACCAATAGAGGACATGCTATACTAAAGTAGGAGATAATTACCTCCTGTATCCTATATAATATAATATATTTATGATTACCTAGAAGTATTAGGATTTATTTAGTTTGCATTCATCCCCCGCATGTATTTATTACTGATATTGATTATTTCAGGAAGCTACAACTAGCTACAGTAGACTACAGCTGGCTACAGAAGCTACAGCTAGCTACATTGTTGTGGATGAAGAAAAAGTAAGATATAAATTCATTTATTCATATATGTGCATACTTACAATGTATTTATAGATGGAAACTGGAATTAAAAAAGAGACTGGAGTAATTATACTCCAAAAGAAATTAAAAGAGCCTGTCAACAAATTGAGGCGAACCATTCCTAATACAACATTACAAGCAAAAGAAGAGTATTATAAAAAAAAATTGAATTTCTGCATGTCCAGGAAGAAGAGTTCGAAAGAACACAAGTTCGAAACTCTGAAAAACATGTGAAAGAAATGGAATTGGTTAAATTTAGAAATAGAGCTAAAAACAGTTGTTACATAAACAAAAAAGACTTAGAATAAATGTTGTTTCTAAATAAATGCATATTTTTTAATTCACCTGTAGCTAACATCACTTTATAGTTACGAATCAAAATTAATAAAGAATTATTAAATAGGTGTTATATAATAATAAATAATATTCTCTATTTAATAAATGCATACAGTTTTTATTCATTGTAACAGTTACAGTTTAACAAATCAAAATAAAGAAGTGTTCAATATTTAACAATGAATGTCCCTTTAAAAAATGCATATTTTTTATGTCTTTATAATTATAGTTAAATTATAAATCAATCTAAATTAAATACAAAAAACATTATTTTAAAATATATATTGAAGTGCTGCTAAAAATGGTATATAATGCCAAAATGTTGATGGACTAACAGATCTCTTTACTTGTCGTCCATTGTTAATATTATTATCAAAATTGACATGATTTTCATGAATATCATCACCTTCTTCTTGTTCCAGCCAATCGTCTGAAATTCTTCTCCCATTACTTAAGCGCTAAATTGTGGAGTACAGCTGTTGCCACAATTATGTTTCTAATTGTTTCTAATTTTAACCTCATACCTAATCGAAGTATTGGAAACCTTCGTTTCCATACCCCATACTGCCGTTCCACAACATTCCGTGTCCTAATAGGTGATTCATTATATATAAATTCTGAGCTGCTGTTTCACGGTTTGCAGTTGTGTCATGAGGTATGGTTTCAATGTATAACCGCTGTCACCAATTAATAAGTACTGGCCATACATGTTTATTCTCAAATTGCTGTTTTAAGTTACTGTTGTTGAATATAGTTTATTATTCTCAAATTGCTGTTTTAAGTTACTGTTGTTGAATATAGTTTGGTCATGTGTAGACCCTGGCCATCGACAAACAATATTCCTTATTCTTAAATCGGCATCAGAAACTGTTTGTACATTTACTGCAAAAATATCCTTTCCTGCATCAAGAAAAATTTCAGCATCGTCTCCCCCTACTGAATCTATTTTTATTAAAAGTACAGTCAATAGCACCAATACATTTTGGAAACCGAGCTATTCTATAAAAAATCTTCACATGCTGCCTCCATTTCTTGGTTTGTACCATACATGTTGATATATTGTGGCCTCAAAGATGCAATTGCCTGAGAAACTCTTTGCACGATTCTACTAGCTGAGCTTTTGACACTCCCATAAAATCTCCTACAGAGAGTAGGATGTTTCCTGTTGCATAGAAACGTAATGTAAGCAACAATTGCTTCATTGGATCTATGCATCCGTCCCCCTAAAATATACATCTATATATAGAAATATGTGGTAAATTAATTATAGTAAAATACCTGTTTGTTGGTAACACTATCAAGTTTTCAATTTTTCTAATAAATTGATAACCGTTGCCTTTGTCAGCCTAAACCTATCAAAGAAATCAAGCTCATCATATTCGTGGACGTAATCTTTCCTTTTTGGGATATATCTTTGGCCTCCTCACAACTATTTCTTCTTCTTCAGAACTAGAACTTGAGGATGAAGATAACATATTTCAAAAAATGATTTATGCAATGACAGAATTAACCAAACACTTTTCTCTCTGCTAAATCCACAAAAGCTAAAAACCACAGGGGTTAAAACACGAGGATGAAACGAAAAATAGGGAGTTCGAAACAGGTTAGAAATTCGAAATATAGGGTTACGGTTAAAGTAGTAAAGTACTTTAGCGTTTTTAAAGCGGGAGCATGTGCACTTTAACTTTAAAGCGACTTTAAACCTTAAAGTTTAATTATGGAACGCAATTTTAAATTTAAAGTTCCTTTAAGATTTTAAAGTACTTTATATTTTATTATGAAACTGGGCGTAAGTCTAATAAACCTTAATCAAATTTACCTTTATTTTAATCGTAGAAACTAAAAATGTAATAATATACAGGGTGTTCCATTTAAAAAAATACAACTTTGATATTTTTTATTTATTTGGGACACTCTGTATTTTAAATTGTAGCTCTAATAGTCCTTCAACGAACCCCAGACTTACAATTTGTAAAAATCTCATCGTTTAGCTACAATACTCCGTGTCGTATGTGGTGAACAACCCTGTATATTAGTATTAAGAAATGTATATAAAATTAAAAGATTAATCGACTTACCTGAAGGATGATTAATCATAATTTTCCGAGCTTGTCCGAAGATATAATTACCATGTAGTTTCCGAATAAACCTACTCATCAGCACGAACTTTTTTGGAGTTTTTTTGATCTGTGGCCCGGTTCGATCGCTGCCTGTGTTGTCATTCCGTTGAAGTGTCTAAAAAAATTGCCTAGGATCTGGGGTATATAGGGGGGGTTGGGTAATTATATCTTCGGACAAGCTCGGAAAATTATGATTAATCATCCTTCAGGTAAGTCGATTAATCTTTTAATTTTCCTTCGCTTGTCCTTGATATAATTACCATGTAGATGTTCAAAGTCAAAGGCAATTTTTTTATTTTTTATAACCATATATTGATATAATTAATTATTATCATAAGATATTAACTTCTCTAACAATTACTTATTGTAAGAAATATAAATTCTAAAATTTAAAAAATATTTTTTTTTTGAACTTTAGAAAACTTTGGAAATTATATTTTTTATATTTTTACATATTTACTAATAAATGATTAACATAAACTCTGAGTTTATAACTAACTACTGAGTATATAATGTAAAGAACTTAACTTTTAACTTATAACTAATAGAATGAATATGATATATTGATAACACCTAAATAATAATAAAAAAATACTTAATACTACTAACAGTAGAACACTACGATTTATTAGAACCCAATTCAATAATGGCTTTGGCAAATTTATCTTGAGGTTTTTCTACAGGTCTATTATAAAAACTAAAGAAGGTGTTCGAGGCAGGAGTCCAGCCTGCTGTATTTTTAATTATCTCTATATTTACGCCTGCTTTATACGCAGCCGAAGTTGTAGCGTGACGTACACTATGGGCTGAAAAAATGGACGTATCTACGCCACCTAAGTTTAAAGTATTTTTAATCCACCTGCTTATTGTCTGAGAAGATGCTGAACGGTGTGGTTTTTTATGGGTAAGAATTAGTTTTTCTTCGGTATTGCGTATTGGTTTCGTTCTTTTAATGTAGTCCGCAATGGTGGACGCAACGCAAAGTTCTTGTTTACTCTTAAAAAACGGAAAAATTAGTAGCGGTTGGAATCTGCCTGGAGCGGATGTTTTTACTCTATCTGGTATTTTAATCTCAACTCTGTCTACCGATATATTAATGTTTTGAACTTTAATTAGAGAAAGAGTCTGAACTCTGCTGGCTGATGTCAGTGCCATAAGAGTGACTAGTTTATAAGTTGCGTATTCTAAATCTAACGCCTCTAGAGGATATAATGTACCTAGGTATTTTAATAGAGGGTCTGGATCCCAAGTAATCTTATATTTAGGTCCTGGTGGTCGAATATTAGACACTCCCTTCACAAAACGATTAATTACTTTTTCATCATTATTACTTATAGGACTAAATATCAAATTAAGAGCTGATCTATAAGAATTGACGACAGAAAATGAAAGACCTTCTTTTAAGGCATCGGATAAAAAATCCAAATATGTTTCTAGCTTATAAACAAGAGGATCCCTGTTACTGTCAGCACAAAATTGCCAGAATTTTTTATAACAAGATGTGTACTGTTTAAGTGTTCCTTTTGATATAGATGCCTCGATTATTTCTATTGCTGTCACTGGAACCCCCTTTCTTATATAAGCCTGCCGGATAATTTCCCTACTACCAGGGAAATCTCCTCGTGTAGTGGGTGGTAGTCTCTGAAAGGAGAGACAAGTAAAAATTTGTTTGCTTTAAAATAAATAGGTTTCTCTAATAACAACTTAGTGAACAGGGGATACCATGCCTGTGTAGGCCAATAAGGTACTACTACAATTCCTAATCCCTTTTCCTGAACAATTTTTTCTAAGACCCTAGTAATTATTGAAAAGGGGGGGAAAGCGTAAAAGAAAAATTCTGACCACCTTATTGTGAACGCGTCAACCTTCCATGACTCAGGATCTGGAAACCAGGAAACAAATTTATTGCACTTTTTGTTAATTCTAGTTGCAAATAAATCTATTTCCGGAGAACCAAATCTCTGTATAATTTGATTATATACAGTGTCATTTAGCTCATATTCAGTATTAATTGAGAAAAATCTTGATTCTCTATCTGCCTCAAAGTTAGCAGATGAACTAATATAGCTAGCGAATACTATAATACACTTCTTTTCACACCACTGCCAAAGAGCTTTTGTAATATTATCTAAATATGAGTATTTAACACTTCCACCTCGATTAATACACGATATTGCCGTTTGATTATCAATTCTTAATAAAATGGAAATATTTTCTTTGTCTTTAGCAAGTGATCTCAAGGCGAAATAGGCGGCTTTGATTTCTAAAAAATTAATATGTTTTACCTGCTCTTTATTATTCCAGAAACCGTGACATCTGTGACCGTTACAAAACGCTCCCCAACCCGTCTTGGAGGCGTCTGAAAAAATTTCAAGTGAGAAATTTTTAGATTTTATCGATTGACCTAATCCTATATTATTGTGCCACCACTCTAATTCATTATTTAAAGAGGTTGGAATATGCATCTTTTTATTATAATTGTAATAGTCTCCTCGCAACAAAAAATGTTTAATTTTTTCAAACTGCTTAATATGAATAAAACCATATTTTGTTGAAGGACAAGATGCTACAAGTTTGCCTATTAGTTGGGCAAATTCCCTAATTGTGCATTTCCTTTTCTTCCGTAAATTTAAAATCAAATTTTGAATGGCTTTACGTTTTTCACCAGGAAGTGAAATGGTCATTTTATTAGTATTATATATAAACCCTAAGAATCTAATAGTTTGTTGAGGTATTAACATACTTTTTTTATTATTTATTATAAATCCTAATTTGGCTAGTTCTGAAAGAACTATTTTCGTGTATTTTTTACATTCATTTTTATTTTTACCTATAATAAGAATATCATCTAAATAAAATACAGTACTTATTTCCATAAGACGCAGTTTTTTTGTTAACGGTTTCATAAGTTTAGTGAAAATATATGGTGCGATGTTAAGACCAAATGGTAAACAACTGAACTGATATAGACGATTTTCGAAGCGAAATCGCAGGTATTTTCTGTACTTTTTATTAACTGAAATTAAATAATATGCATCCTTTAGATCGATATTTGAAAGGTAGCAATTTTTATTTATAAGTTTTATTACAGTTCTGTAATTCTCTAATTTAAAATGAGGAGCAAATAAAAATTTGTTAAGGCTTTTTAAATTTAAAATAAACCTATAACAGCCAGAGGGTTTTTTAATTATAAAGTAAGATGATATAAATTGTCCTATTGAAGAATGACACTCTTCGATAGCACCTATTTCTAACATTTGCTGAATGGATTTTTTATACTGGGGTAAGAGTTTGTCAGAGATTTGTACAGAGGGCTCAAAATACTGTACAGGTTTTTTAATAAAAGGTATTTTAATACCTGTGACCCAGTCTAAGACCGCTCGGTCTTTCGTAATATGTTTCCAACTCTGTAAAAATCTCGAAAGTCTACCAGCGCAATTACTCACATCTTCCTCCATATCTATTCCTGGCGATGGTATTTCCTGGGGACTTTCTTGTGATACTTCTGATATCCTGATGGCTTCTTTTCTTCCCTCCTCCTTTTTTCCTTCATTTTCTCTCTGGGAGGCCCACGCCGGTAGTTTAAATGATACATTGATGTATTTATTGATGGTCTTGAAAATTTAGTTTGCCAATTCTTCTTTTTAAAATCAGCACTGGCCTTTTTTATGATTTGTTCATTTTTCATTGTATCTGCAAATTTTTTATTAAATAAAAAATCATCTATTTCCAGACTGTCCACGACTTTTTTGCATTCCGGATTTAAATGTGGTATGATTTTAAATCTACGGTGAACTGAAAGTCCATGATGAACGTTAGTGAATAATTGGCAGGCCTCTGCCAATGATTTCATGTTATCTACTTGTTCTTTGTTAGGCATCATAGCCTCAATGACTGTCCCTATTGCTGATAAGCCATGAGCCAATTGTTGTTGTAACGCTGAGATAAAACGATCATGGTCAAGAACCGACTTATTTAGGCAAGGTTGTACTTCATTATTTATCTGGGGAGGATGAAGAGCTTTGCAATTTGCAGGCACCTTATACTTTAACATTAATTCTTCTCGCTGTTCTTTAGATAGCCCTTTTTTCAAGTGGCTGTGCCAGCGAACAACAATTTCTTCATGTAAGTCTTTGCCTTCATTGTCCCCTGAGTCTGGTCTTAAACCTAAAGCGTCAAAATATTGATCAGAATTTTCTGGTATTTCTGTATCTACTACTGTGACGTCTGGGGCTGGAATATTTGGAATATCAGAGGTAGCCTCCGATTCTGAAAAGAAAACATGACATCAAAGTCCTATTCAAGTGATGAAATCGCCTGATTTCGTTTCTTAGGAGCAACGCACGTTGCCCTAAAAACATTTTATTTATATTAAATAAGGATGACATGAAAAAACCGCACGGTTTTTCAGTCTTTCAGTGAAGATACCAGCTGACAAAGTTCTATTCAAATGAGATCGCCTGATCTCATGTTATATAATTGCTTGTTTATATAAGAAATCGCCCGATTTCAATTTTAGGAACAACGCACGTTGTCCTAAAAACATTTTATTTATATTATATAAGGACGACATGAAAAAACCGCACGGTTTTCCTGTCTCTCAGGGAATATCGCACGATATCCCTGCCTAAATTTCTCCTTGTTATCTGACAACTCTTCATTAAGCTAAAAAGAAAAAAAAAACGTACCTGATGTTGAAAAAACTTCAGAAGATGATTCACTAGAATCACAAATCTTATTTAAATGTTCTTGCATTTCTCTAAATTGCTTTTTTAATCTCTTTATTTCACCGTATTTGTCCTGGTCCTTGTCTTTAAATGGTCTTTTCGGCATTTTTCTTTTTAATTTTCGACACACGCGATTTGTTTACAGTCGTCGCTGACGAGCACGAAAACGGAATAACAACACAGGCAGCGATCGAACCGGGCCACAGATCAAAAAAACTCCAAAAAAGTTCGTGCTGATGAGTAGGTTTATTCGGAAACTACATGGTAATTATATCAAGGACAAGCGAAGGAAAATTGAATAACTTTATTGCAAAAGTATGGAAACATTTGTTTACAATAAAAATAATCTTGCGAAGGTCACTTCATTAGATTGCTATTTTTAAAATAACCATGAGTTCATTTAGATTATTTTTTTTATTCTACTAAGTATTATTCCTTGAAATGTAAACTAATTTTACTTAAAAATAATTTCTACCAAATCCAGGCTAGAACTGCAAACTAATAAAAAAAGAGACATGTAATGAGATGAACCGCCTATTTAAAAATAGACATATTTATTTAAATTCAAAACATTCATTTTTAAGACACTCTGTATACATAAACAAAATTATTGATTTTTAAAATATTATTCACAAACTAGGGAGAGGAAAATCGGGCGACGACCAGAGATGAGTTGTTAGATAATAGCTCCTAGACTACCATTCGAGACGCGTTGATATTATTTTGGTTCTTGAGTTTTGTGACAAAGAATGTTATTAAAAGTAAAGTAAATGTTTTCTCATTATTTAACTAATGTTAACTAAATCATATTATTTTGTTTTCTTGTTGTAATTCCGTTCTAAAGCTTTTTCATTATTCATTTGATCTGACAAAGAGAATATATAACATGTGTATGCATTTGATGGAATTTATTTATGCTGTAAATAATGTCAGTTTAAAAGTAATCTAAATAAAATCGTTTACTGTTCCTTCGTGCCGATGCTTGTGGTTTGTGAGAATAAGGGCCTTGTTGAGTGTACTAACCATTTTCGACCGTGCATGGGCGAATATCTTAGCTCGCAAAAGGGCAAACAAAACAATAAGTAGAATAATTCATAGAACAATTTATAAAGATTCTAATATATATAATTTCTAAAGATATTGGCACCAAACCTTCAACTTTAGCGTCGATTCTGCAACAAGGGACTTCGTACCTACGGGTGGGGACCCGTTAAACTAACAAAAAAAACTCTTCAGTTTTGAACGATATAAATGTGGCATGTTTTGAATATATTAAACTATAAACCTAGGTATGAGGACAGTTTCTATATTATTATTTCTCTTTTATTAAAGTTCAGGATATCATAGTTAGATTCTCTGGAATAGTGATCATGGATTTCTCTGCCGTGCTCTTTTACATGTGAATTCCAGGCAGAGTACGGCACTCCATTCATTTCGTTTAATAAAATAAGTAGAGCTATTTACAAATTTAGCGTTTTATTTACATAACCTATTCTCCTCAAATTTCCCAAAATATTGCTTCTGTCGAGGCGCATCCGAGGTAATCACAATAAAAAAATATTTAACACAACGTAGGTTCCTTTCTTTCTTTTAAATTTCTTGTTATACAGTTGGCCAAAATATTACCTCTTCAACTTTGTTGACGAATTTGGGTTGTTACACTACAGTAATAATTCATTATTTACCTACTTTAAATGTACAAATCATGTTTATCAATAATAGCCAACTATCGTTTTAATTAAAGCAGAAATAAAAAAGGATAAAATCTAGATTCAACCAAAGGATTTAACAAAGCCAGCAAAAGTCTAAAAAAATTGTATTGAATTTATGATCGTAGAGGATAAAAGATCTTTCGAAAATTAGTTGAAAATGAAGGAGGAAAGTTTTCAAATGTATTGACGTCAACTCAAAGCTCGGTTTTTTCCAGTAATTGATATTTATAAAGCTGGCGAAGAAAATTACCAGATCTGTACGATTCTTGCAACGAATAGGGTCAGCAAGCATAAAAGTTTCAATATTTTTTTTATGCCAGCAATTTTTTTATAACTACCCTAAAATTAATTTTATTTACAATTTTACTTCATTCTTCTTCTCCTTAAAGTGCCTATTCTTCCTCTTTGGATGTTGGCTATCACATTGATCCATATTACTTTGTTCACTGCCGTTCTGAACAAAGCTGTTGACGTCAATCCGGTCCATGTTCGTAGATTTCGCAGCCACGATATTCGTCTGCGTGCCGCTGATCTTCTGCCTTCTATTTTCCCCTGCAGTATGAGTTGGAGTAGGCGGTATTTCTCGTTCCACATGATGTGTCCGAAGTATTCCAGTTTTCTACGTTTGACATTCACCAGAAACTCCAACTCCTTGTTGATGCGGTATAGTACAGTCTCATTTGACACGCGATGCACCCACGAAATCCTAAGCATGCGCCGATAGCACCACATCGCAAATGCCTCCACACGCTTGCATGATGCGTCGGTAAGGGTCCACGCCTCTGCTCCATACAGTAGGGTTGAGAGCACGTAGCATCTCAGGATTCTGATTCTAGTGCTGACGTTGAGGGACAGGTTGCATATTATATTTCGCATTTTGTTAAATGTCCCTCTCGCTCTAAATGTTACTTCATTAGAACAAACAATAATAATAATAAATTTATTTGGCACTTGGTTATTTAAAACTAGAGATGAGCAAAACTGCGATTGCGGTTTTTAAATCGCAGCGACTGTAACCTGCGATTGCGATTTTAATATTTTCATCTCGTTGGAATTTGACTTTCGAAAAATACGTTTACCAACAATAAACTTTTCACGTCAAGCAGTTTAAGCAGAATTGTGGTTAATCTAACCAAATTACCCAACTTTTTGGAAAGCCCTGTATGATTTTTTTTAAATTTCAAAATATGTAAAAAAACAAAATAAATTATGCGTGTCCAAGCGTTTTCCCAAACGATTAACCGTTTTTTAAATAACAAATATTGTAATATTTGGGGGGCGTTTTCACCCTCTTGGAATTTGAGATTCGAGAAACCCCTCCTTACTACATCCCACAGTCAATCCGTTTGACAAAAATCAGCTTTAAATGTCAAGCAGTTTAAGCAGAATCGTGATTACTCAATGGTCATATTTTATGAGACACTGTATAAATTTTTAAAAAATCTTAAAATATGTAAAACGACAAAATAAAATATACGTGTTTAAGATTTTTACCGAAAAACTCACCGGTTTTTAAATAAAAAATAATATTTGAGGGGTGATTTCACCCCCTTAGAATTCGAGTTTCGAAAAATCCCTTCTTATCGAACCTCTACACCCTAAAGTCAATCCGTTTTCCAAAATATTAAAATATGTAAATAAACAAAATAAAATAGACGTGTTTCAGCGTTTTTTCGGAAACTTGACCGTTTTTTAAATAAAAAATATTTTTTTAAGTTTTAAGTTTCACCCCCTTGGAACTGGAATTTTGAAAAATCCCTTCTTATCGAACCTCTACACCCTAGAATCAACGTGTATGCCAAAATTGAGTTTCTTATGTTGAGTGGTTTGAGCAGGATCGTGATTAATCAGTGAGTGTCACTTAAGGATTTTATATATTAGTATAGAAAAAACTCAAAATTTAAGTGAGGATGCAGTCAATAATCACCACATAGGCTAATAAAACTACTTTTTCAAATTTGTCAAGCTTTCCAGAATTTTATTCCCATCATCAGGACAGTTTGACTGAGTCAATTAGCAAAAAAACATCCTTTGCACAAAAAGGCCTTAAAAACTAGCATCGTATGACATTGGAATACAAGGACATTTCCTTTATAAAATATTAAAATACATATCCGACGATATTACTTTTCTTTTAAACACAAACAAAAAGATTTTTTTTTAAATTTAATTTCTATATTTTTATTTCGAGCTCGATCAAACAGTGACTGTTTAATAAAGTATAATTAGTATAGATATTCATTAGATCTAATATTAGCATTCAGCTAATTACGCTTTTCTAGATACAAAATAGAAGTCTCAGAAGAAGTGCAAAATATGGGAAACTGGGTACCTAAAACAGGTAAACAGTAGACTTTATTTATAATACAGGCGGCATTTGCAACGTAAATATAGATCTAAAATTATAGGTCGGCGAGATTTTTCTACCTAGGTATAGTGACTGACCTGCCACAATAATTATATGTTGGAAAGATATAAAATTCCACGCTAATGAGCGGTCTAAATAAAATGCACTCCCGTGTTCTGGCAAAATAGCTTTCAGTCGAAGATCTAGCCGCCTAAAAAGACTTGCAAACGTTAATTACCGTTAAAACACCCTCTACACATAGCGTTGTACCTGTCAGTCAAGATGGTCCGTTTTACTTTAAGACGGAAATCGTCTAGAGAACTAATAGGATCATTCAGTTTTACAACGAATCTGTCGCCCAAATTAAAGGGTTTTATATGAAAAATCGATATATAAATTATTTCACTTGGTAAAAAGCAGCTCCATATTCAGGAAATTATGGAAGAATCCAATCAGAGAGCAACAAATTTTGAATAAGTTTTTGCAGGCGTGCAAGTTACTTTGTTCAATTTGAAACAATGTTTATGTGATAAAGAAATTCGAAAATAATAAACAAATTACAACAGTGTCGTAGTATAATAAAGCGGAATATTAGTTGATTTTCATGAAATTTTACACTATACAGGGTCCGGCAATAGTGCGTCGGGCATCTGTAGCTCCTAGAATAAAAAACTGAAGAATTTTGTTTAAGGGCACATCTAAATTATGTTTTAGGATGTATTCCAGGAAAATATTTTAACTTCTATAGGGTGGCTCAAAAAAGTTTGAGTGGATCGGGATGATTTTTTTTAAATGGAACACCCTGTATATTATTGCATTTTTGGCTTCTTTTCAGATCACTTTACATAATCCTAAGATATGAGTAAATATATTTCGATAGTTTTAGAGATATTAATAAATAAATAAAAATATATATTTTCAGCCTCTTTTAAAACATTTATTAAAAATACCAAGAACTGTCCTGAAATCAAAACGATATTAGATATTTACTTTAGATGGTCTGTACTTACTTTGCTATAAATATGGTAATCGAATATCATACAGGATGTTCAAAATTTAAAAAAAAAATTTACTCCAAACTTTCTAAAATATAAAATAACTTTTCTTCGTTTTTTTAAATGGAACACCCTGTATATTATTCTTTCAGTAGATGGAGAATTAAAAAATGAACATTTTTTGTATTTAGAGTATTTCAAAAATTTTTGACGGTTTCGCAGATATTCGGTTTTATATTTCATATGGCATTTGCCATAGTAAATTTTTATCAAAACCACCCAATAATTTTTCTCTCGTATTTTACCGTTGAGAGAGCCATATGAAATAATACTGCGTGTATCTGCGAAACTATTTAAAATTTTGAAATACTTTAAATACCAAAAAAAACCGGTACAAAAAGTGTTCATTTTTTAATTCTCCATCTAATAAAAAAATAATATACAGGGTGTTCCATTTAAAAAACAAAGAAAAATTATTTTATATTTTAGAAAGTTTGGCGTAGAATTTTGAACATCCTGTATGATTTAAGATTACGATATTTACAGCAAAGTTAAGTACAGACCATCTAAAGTAAATACCTAATATAGTTTTGATTTCAGGCCAGTTCTTGTATTTGTAATATTTTTTTTAATTAAGGTTGAATAATATAATTTTTTTAATTATTTATTAATATCTCTGAAATTATCGAAATAGGTTTATCCATATCTTAGGATTATGTAAAGTGATCTGAAAGGAAGCCAAAAAAGCAATAATATATAGGGTGTTCCATTTTAAAAAAATCATCCTGATCCACTCGCACTTTTTTGAGCCACCCTATAGAAGTTAAAATATTTTCCTGAAATACATCGTTGTACATACTTTAGATTTACACTTAAAGAAAATTCCCAAGTTTTTTATTCTAGGAGCTACAGATGCCCGACGCACTATTGCCGGACCCTGTATATGTAACATTTACTCTAAAATATTTAATTTAAATCTTTAGTATTTTTCTAAGAATTTATTTTCAATACACCGTCACATTTTAGAGACGACATGAAAAGGAAAATAGATTACCTAGTTTATACGTGTCTTTTTCATGTCTAAAACACAAAGGATGAAGATTTTTCTATTGGTTCAAAGACAGCATATACTGTTTGACCAGCGGATCTGAAGCTACGGAAGGAATGCGAGAAAAAAAATCGAAATTGCCACGTTTATCTATAAAATTGCAAAATTGCCAGACATGAACTATAAATTTAATATATTTTTATTATATATAATGTGTTCAGCATATATTCTGACGTATATTACTAAGGAATTTTAACGTAGTTCATATTGTTCGATGTTTTATTTAATAACTTATTTCTTTCATTCTGTATAATCTGCTTATTATGAAAGGTGAAGATTTTTCAAGGATATCATCGGCAAGCCGGCATCCCCGCGCATGGCTGCCTATTCACCGAATATGATTGGCGAGATTACGTCACAGGATTTGTTAACATGCGGTTGCCATGGCTTTTACGCCTTTCCTATTCGCTAGCTTTATCCCCAACTTCACGGTCTCTTCTGAAAAAAGTAGAAATATTGAATACTATTGAAATATCCAGTGGCGATGTCATTCTATTCTTTTGATCATTATTACTTTCTTTCGTTATTTTATACCGGCTATCCTAAACTTTATTCCTATATTTTTCGTATATTTAATAGTTAAATTGTTTTATTGTTTTGTGATCTTGTTTCATAATAGGGTTTGCGACGAACGAATGTCCTTGTGTTCATAATAGGGTTTGCGACGAAGAAGCTACAGAGAGTTCGCTTAAGTTGCGGCTTAAACGCAAACTTGAGTGGATATCTCTTTATACCGGAGTTAGCGTATCGGCTATAAAAAAAATTACACAGAAGATAAAAAAGGCTGGAAACTAACCCCGATAAAATGTTATCCAGCCCTGGAAAGAAACGACCACGTGAGACTGCTGTTGATAAGCTCGACGACTTCCATTTCCAAGTGGTCAGGAATTTGATAAATAGATTTTATCTCGAATTCAAAGTCGTCCCCACAATTAGGAAGCTTTTCCAAAAATTACAGGAAGAATCTAATTTTCCTTTGGCAGGGAAACGCTTAGGGGGTTATTAAAATCAAATGGATTTTTGGCGTAAATGTTAAAATAACAGATAAATATTAATGGAGCGGCCCATTATGTTGCAAAGAGAGATATAAATATATACGAAATTCGAAAATATCGCCAAGTATTATCTATTTGGATGAAACATAGGTAGACAATGATCTAACCTTTAAAAAGTGCTGGCGCGGGCGGAGCGATACCATATCTGGTGTAATAGGCATGCCAATATTGCAATATTGGATCTACTTACTGGTGAGTAAAATTATGTTTTGTTTGCGCTTCCAAAGTTAACTATTTTTAAGATATTTTTTTGCGGGAAATAGTTGTATCTAAAATTATGTATTATAGAGAAAAATATAGTTAGTACAGATATATAAATAAATATACCTCAAGACTCAGTCTTGATCATCTGCTGATGATGCTAACATGGTTAGCGAAACGTGCGTCCAGTGTGAAAGTAAAAGTGTTTTGGTGTATTGTGCTGATTTAGTGTTTTATTTTGCTGTGTAACACCAAAGGTTCCAACCCCCAGCTGTAATTATTTCTTCTATTGTATTAACAACACATAATAAAATGATTCAAAATATTTAATGGAGCTTAATAAAAGCTTTTAGTGTTTATCTGCTAACTCAACAGTAACGACTCAAACAGCATAAAGTTTTTATTTTTTTTTAATTATTAATCTGAATATTATATTTATGATACACATTATTTTCATAAAACACCATACGCCCATGACTATTTTATGAATGAAATTGGGCGTGTTTTGTTTACAACTGCGTTCCCCTGCCGATACCCCGTAGCTTCAGATCCGTTGGTGACACAGTAGAGTAGGGTGCACCAAAAAAATGTCTCTTTTTAGTTACCGTAAGTATCGTTATACTAAATATTAATAACATCATTGTTATACTTTATCTACTGTTGCTAATTTATTCATTATACATAATATATACATATACATATACCAGTTTTTATACATATTTCCTATTAAGTAATACTTTTTAATCGAATGTCAGAAATTTTGACTTATTACAGTAATAATATAAAATACAATATTTTTCGTAAAATTTATTTAGTTTATTGGAATATTTCGATAAAAAATCAGCCGTTTTTTAAAAATAAAATCATTTTTTTAACCTCTATCCGTAGAGAGTGGTCTGTCAGACACCTCCAGCTACACATTCCTCTATATTTCGTAAAAGCCTGCAATAATTGTAGTAATGAGGATGTATATGTTACGGTTAAAGTCCAATGTCCGGTTAATGTCGAAAAAAAATTAACAGGTTAATGTTTGGGTTTGGTTTTGTTTTTGATTGTTTTGTTGTGTGTTATTCTCGAGATTAACCGAGAGAACAGGCATTCGATAAGTTAATAAGGGGATAAATTAATTAGTGTACAAAGTGCTGATTTGTATTGGCGGTTGTTCTTAGAAAGGTGTCTACCGGACTCCTGTACAACGATTGTGTAAGTATTCTTTTTCGTTTTTATTAATTATTCGATATTGTATGGTTTTTGTTATTTATTTGTTTGTTTTATTAAGACTAATATTAAAATTAAGTTAGGCATGTTTGAATTTATCATATTAAATGTTATATCTTAAATATTTATAATCCTTATTTCATCAAAAAAAAAGTTAAATTTAAGATGAAAATGTATAAATTATTATACCGATGTCGGTTTGATATGATAAATACATAGATAAATGAAATCAAGTTTAGATTAGAAAGTGCCCATAAGGACAATGTAAACACTATTTGGCGCTATTCTTGCAACTGTCGCGACCCAAAGCTTTTGATAATTTCGGATCGGTTCGACTTTTTCCGGAATTATGTCGCCAAATATTATTTATTCAAATTTATTATTATTTTCTTTTAATTTTATAAATAAAATACAGTGTGTTGCATACACAAGAAACTTTATTTTATATGAGGACATGTATGTGAAATACCTATGAAACATTGAAAACCGACGATATGCCACGACCCACGATGGTTTTTGCAGTTCACAGTTTTTTAGTTTTTAATGCCACTTTTTCACAATTATCACTGGTTTGAGTAAATAAAATTTAAATTAAACTCACAAGATAGCAAAAATTATTTTGAGAATGGGGGCTTTAAACACTTTTCGGTATTTTTTCAATGAGGGCATTTTAAATTTTGGAAGATCTTATAATTTTTGAAGATTCTGACTTTGACCAGAGAAAATTATTTCTGTTATTGTTTGCCGGTTGTTCTTAGCAACCGCTACAGCAGCGCTAGATCGCGTACAACGGTCGCGACCCAAAAAAGTTATATATTTTGACGGGCATTCCAATCTAAATTTATTTCCTTTATCTATGGATAAATATTATAACAAATTCTAATATGTATATGCTTATTGTTTTATACGCTTATATTCATTCTGTATCAAGTTACAACATTAATTCTATGTATTTTTATTAAGTTTAAATAAAAGTATTAAAAAGAAAGAACATGTGTTCTACATGTTTATAATCAGGAAAAACATTTACAAAAAATGTATTTCATATTGATAACGGTGACATTTGACTTCGTCTGCCATTTTTGGTAATACTTATATTAAAACTTGACTAAACGCTATAATTTATATTTAGTGAATGTTCTAGCTAGAAAATTAAAAAAAAAGTAAAAGCGTGTAAAAGTGGGACAAAATAATATGCTATCACAGTAATACATATTAAATTTTAATTAATAATTTTATCAACACTATGCTACTTAATTGAATGTAATATCTTTGTATATTACTATTTTAAAATATCAAACACTGAAAAAAGGATCTCTCAGTCGAAATGAATATGACTTTGACCCAAAAGATTGGCGCTTTTCAATAGGGCCAAGAACGACGTTTCTTTGCCCAAAGCATTAAATCTTTTCATAAGCTTTAAAAATTACTTTAGAGAATAGAAGAATCTATCTGTCCAAAGTATTTCACTCTTGACCCAAAATTAATATGCAAAGAAGTTCTTGCTACAAGAACAATAGGCTCTTTGATTCATGCAAAAATTCTTGATTGAAAAGGGACATTTCTTGATTAAAGAGACACTGTTCTTAAACCAATAGCGAATACTATTGACTCAACTAAAATTTATTTTGATACAGGCATATTACGAGGTATATTATTTTCTGATAAATTTAGGTTTTCCTGGTCTGTAGTAAGTAAAGTGATATTATTTTCCTCGACAGTAGTTATTTCTGCTTCTTCACTCCTTGGTATTTTTTGGGGTGGTTCATCACTCTACAAATTACAAAAAAATGTTACATCACGATTAATCAAAGTAAAGCAAATAAATTATTAAAATTATAAGCTTTGGTGACATTTTGAATTTTTTAATACGACGACTTGAAAGTCTAAAATTTTTGTAATTATTTGCATAAAAAAATCGATACCTATATTCTTATTCTATCTATAGTCACGCATGCATTATCTAAACAGGTGCATTAGGTAAATGTCTCTTACCTTCAAATATAGCAAATAAATGCTCTAATTTCTAATTTCCATTTTTACAGAAACTCCTTTAAAGAATCCATATATCCTAAAATTTGTCCATAAAAAATGACAAATGCATGTTAATAACGATCTCTAATTTGTTATACGATATGCGTTTAAAAAGCAAATTATGCAAAATTCCAAGGGGAAAATTCCAAGCAACAAAACCCGTGCGTACTATGATGTGTGACTTTGGTGTCGTTATTATTTTTGATCAAGAGTATTTAGCTATTGGAAAAATTGCCATGTTTCTTGAATGAAGTATTTCCTACCATATTTTTCTTACAATCCTAGAGTCTGTTGAGGAGATAAAGATGTTTTTTGAGGTACTGCTAATTTAGAAGAATTTGAAATCTGAGCTCACTGAGCTGATCTTTCAACAGCAAAGCATAATTCTTGAGTTGAATGTTGAGATATCAGTTCCTTTACCTTTCGTTTTTTGATTTCAATGACAAAGACTGAAAAGGTTTTTTGGGCCTACTTTTGGTTCTCTCAAGTTGATCAGCTGGTCCAGAATTTCGGCTAACATTAGGTAACATTATCCTGGTGTTCAGCCAAGTTTTATTATTTTCCACAGCGAGTTCTATTGCTTTCGCTGCTTTTCTTCCACTTTACGGCCATTTTTAAACAAAAATATTTACTTGTCTGCTGAATGAGTTTGTTTAAATTCGTGTCTTCACCATTGGGTATTAAAAGGCTTCTCAATTTTTCGGCAGCATGCTTTATTTTTACATTGCTTGGGCTTGCAAACCATTCCCCAAATAAGACCGATTTTTTTACATGAATCTTCCTTCCTAAAAAAAATAAGAAAAAAGGTGAGGGCAAGTTGGAGCAAATTTGTATTACGGTTTCGAAAACTACATACTTTAAAGATTATTATCAGCCAAAAATCCCGATGGGGGTTTTGTTGGTATTTTTGAAAAGTTGTAATGAAATTAAAACGATATATTGTTTTTGCATTTTAACAAGCAAAATTCTAGATACATAAATATATATGTATAGAACATAATTTTTATATGAAAATATTGAAACCATAAAGTACATACCTTGGATAATATTATCCATTATCTACACAATTATATTCACAAATTTACCTGTCACAAAACAACGTCAAAATATAGAAATGACAGAGATGATATGGCGATCAGAAGCCGATCCGAATATCACTTGTTTTCACAACCTACTTATATCTAAAATATTCTATTGGTAAAGATTTACGTTTGCATTTCCTTCTGATGACCCAATAAGTTATCACAATAAATAAAAATATTATCAACTTACTGCCATTAAAATAAAATATTCTATTGGTGAAGTTTTACGTTTGCATTTCCTTCTGATGACCCAATAAGTTATCACAATAAATAAAAATATTATCCACTTTACGGCCATTTTTAAACAAAAATATTTACTTGTCTGCTGAATGAGTTTGTTTAAATTCGTGTCTTCACCATTGGGTATTAAAAGGCTTCTCAATTTTTCGGCAGCACGCTAATTTTTTACTTTTTTTATTTTTTTTACGTAATTTTTTTTATTTTTGTCCATTAGACAAAACACTGTGCGACGTACCTATCTGTTTTAAAAAACTAAAAAACTAACTTTTTTTAGTAAAAAACTAAGAGGTTTTCTCGAATAGTTGAATTTAAATATTTTAAATATTTTTTTTCTTTATTCTTTGTATTTTTTTGCTTCCGACGCACAGTGTTGCGGTCCATGGACAAAAATACGAAAATCCAAATTTAAATTCGAATTTAAAAAATGTGTTATTTTAGCAGTAATATATCCGTACTCAAATCTATCTTAGCAGTAATATATCCGTACTAAAAAATCAAAAAATTACCAGGAATGCTTTCAGGTCACAACAATTTGTTTATATTTCTATAAAAAAATTACTCGATAAAGCATTAAGTGATGAACGTTTTTCGCTGTCACTTTAGTAGCAGATTGTTTCTTTAGTAGCATTTAATAAGTGCATTAAAAATAGTTAACAGAAATCGTATGAGTTCATCACCCTAAATTTACAAAAAATTTAAACCCTATTGTAGCTCAGAAAGTATAAAATAAAAGTATCAAACTTTAAGTATTTTTTAAAAAAACGTATCGAACAGATACTGTATATAAGTAGCCTTATAGGACAAACGATTGACTATTGAAACTTTCAATATGTTGAAATATGTTGTAGAAGAATACGTATATCCTGTGTTTACAGACATATACATTATCAAAGCTGCACTTAATATGGCAACACTGTCGCTTTCAGTTCCACACCGTCTTCGATATGCCTTCGCTGGCTGAATTAAAGAAAATAAGTGTTTGGTTTGGTTATGCGTTGGCCGCAGAACGATTGGTGTCTCCACCGTACAGCACTTGAGACGTAAGGGGAAATCAAATCAGCATGAAATCAGCCTTGTCACAAATTCGCCCATTAGGTTGCGTATCTTCCCAATTCTTTTAATCAACGATAATATGGACAATCCAATCAACTGAAAATCGAATTGTACCTACCATTTCGTAGGGATGTCGAGGTCCTGACGGATTCAAAGAAGGTGGCCCCTTAGCCGGCACCAACCCGTTCGCCCTATGGCCGGGCGCACCCCCGGCCCCCCTTTTAACCGGCTGGCCGGGGTAACCGCCCCTGCCCAGATAGGGCGGCTTTCCCTCGGCCGGTTTTACGTAGCCGCCCCTTTGGTGGCCCTGGGGCGGCGGGTGCATCTGTTGGTGGGGCTTCTTAAACTCGTACCGGTTATCTGGTGAAGCCTGTAACCTGTAAAATAAAGATACAATTGATAAAAAAATAATTCACTGACATACAGGATAATGTGAAAATTGAAGATATAATTCCAAAATTGGTCGAGGGGATCGAAAAGAGACTGGTTAGAGTGTGGTGTATTTTTCTGTATATTTTATACTTTCCGAGTTTTTTTTTAAATGGCAAATAACAAATGTGACATCATTAAATCATTTTTTACAGGTAATCTCTACAGTTTTAGACATACCTACTTTACATTCCTTAGGGTTACCAGATGAAAACTTGTCCACCCCGGGCAAGCCTTTCCAAAAATCAAGACAAAATCCGGACGTGATAATTTTTTAGCGATATAAGAGCAAAAATCGTATATTGCTTATTGCTTTAGTAGGAGTAATATGATACTTCTTGTGGCGAGGCTGTGGAGTGGACGTTTGACATGCAAGGGAGGCACAACAAAAGTGAATATTCCCTTTTTTTTTAATTTTTTTGAGTCTATGTGTGTATTTATTAAAGTATTTTACTAAATACATATATTTTATGCAATACACCAGTAAAACTATTAATAGTGTAAAATTAATAACTGCCTTGCATCTTCAATGATAAAAAAAATTTAAAAACAGATTTAAACTCAAAATCGCAAAAAAAAAATATCATGGCCATGAAATGCTCAAAATTAGAGCTCTAAAACATCATTTTTACCGGTAGCCAAGCGATAATTATATATGTATCCCGAAAATTCGCAATGATATAACGATAACGATAACAAGTGGTCATATTAGCATTACGAATCTGTCATGCTATCGCTAGCTTGATATACAATTCAATGCAATTCTTTAAAATTCAGTCTGCCAACATTTGCAATCTTGTTTGATATATACAGGGTGGGTCAGAAAATTTAAAAAAATATTTAATGAGAAAATTGTGTTTTTTTTTAAATATAAGACAGGATCTGACTTCTGCTCTTTCAATAGAAGGCCGTTTATTATTAGAAGTGTCATATCTATCTACTACTGTATGGGCTTTCTGTCACATAATACTAAATATTTACTAATCCATTACATTTAAAGGTAGCCTCATCGGAAATTAAGATTTTAGTTAAATGCTTCTTTCACGCACAGCTGTGAAAATCATATTTTATACAAAATTACGATATTGGTTACCCTCAAATTCTTGTAAACAAAATGTGACATCAAATTTGACAATAAACAATATCATATTTATGCTGGCATTTTAATTGTAGATTTCTCTGGACCGCATTATAAATTTTATTAATTTGAATGTAGATGTTTCAAATAACATTATGATTGTTCCAAGTAGTTAGTACGTAAAAAAAAATCGTGGGTGTTTGGGAAGGCTCGAAAGGAAACAATTATGTTTTTTACGACGTTTTGCGACTTTATTGTCGCTTCTTCAGGCACCAAAACATATATTAATCCAAATGCCTACAAACATTCACGGTGATTCCAACCGCCAAGGCCAAGGCTATAAGACAGGTTTATGTCGTACTGACCTGGTCAGTGCGAAATAATCCTAGTATCGGTGTGCATCGGGCACAAAATACCCCAAGTTTCTGGTTGTTCCTCTGTATGTGTCTCCAAAGGTGCATCCACATAGATCGTGACCCTGCTCGCGTTCTTATTGCTTCTGATTGTGCTTGCATTGCTTGCCCTCCTGTTTGCCCTGTTTCTCAAAATCTTTCGGCTCACAAGCAACGGCGCCGGCGTCCACATTGATTGTAGTGTAATGCTTGCGTTCGTGCTGTTCGGGCATGGATGATACCGAAGTATTTTTAATAGCGGTTGCTAGTGCGATCATTATTGCAAAACAAAGGAGATAAAGAAAAAAAAGGCGGTGTTTGGAAGTCTAATAATTTCAAATAGATCCCAGTACAATGGAAGTAATCTTCTATACGATTTGCAAGCAGACGGAATGTTTTTTAATAATTTTTATAGCATATCCGCTACTGATTTTGAAAGACTTATTAACGTAGGTGATCCCTGTATTGAAAGAAAAAATACAATTAGGAAGTACAGTATGATCGAATAAAAACGGCGTCAGCGATGGCTATGAAATGAAGATCGCTGTCATTTTATATGTAAAATTATATGGGAAATATCATCGATCGTCATTTCCAAGCCAACTGGACGCCATTTTTTTTCGATCATACGGTATATTTCAGTTAAAGAAGGATTGGCCATAATATTCCTTGCAACTGGAGACTCATATATCAGTTTAGGTTATATATTCAAAGTTTTTAAGCAAAACCTTTCAAAAATAGTACCAGGCGTATGCCAAAATTTAAATAAAGTTCTCTAAGATCGAATTAAGAAAAGTAGGCAATATACAAACATAGAGAGTTATATTTTATTAAAAGGTATATTTAATATTATTAATCCAAGAACAAAAAACAAATACATAGGTATTTTTAATTCTAAACAAAAAAAAAAGAAAAATAATGGTAGTATCGCCATACTACAGTAAATACGAATCCTATGAATGAAACTAAACTAAAATCTAAACAAACAACGCAAACAGCTCGAGCGCTTCGAACTGCCGAAGTATGCTCGCACGGCTCCGAAGCGTCCCTTTGATGTAACGCGACAGAGCCGAACAGTCGAAACAGGCTTTTTATGTGATCGCAAGCACGTTGAGCACCGCGATCGCCGCGTACATGCGCCGCGAGCAATATGGATGCACCTTTATAGTGTTGGCGGTTGGAAACGCCATAAATGTTTGTAGGCATTTGGATTAAAATATGTTTTGGTACCTGAAAACCCGACAATAAAGTCGGTTATCGATTAATCGGAAAAAACATAATTGTTTTCTTTCGAGCCTTCCAAACACCAACGATTTTTCTACGTTTGAAATAACATACGAGCTCTAACAACTATATGTTGGGATAAGGTCATATTTTGGAATTATTGCCCTGGTTTTTCAAAATGACTGAAAAATATATGTTTAATTTTTTAAATATAAACATAGCCATATATCCTAAACAACTTGACAATATTTTTATGAATTTGTAAATCAATCCATATTTACAGTAGCGGATTTTGTTCATAAAAGCACAAATTTGCCTGACAACTAAATGTTGGGACAAGTATTTTTAAATAGACGGCTTTGCTATAAACGTCACAAATGTCGCAAACTGTTTACTTCAGCATTGACAGCTTGTAAGTGACTCGATACTTTGAGTAGTAAGACTTACTGTAAGTAATTTTAATTTTTTTAATTTTCAATTTTGTTAATTTAATCCAAGGTAATGGTCCGTCGAAAAGCTACAAATCAAAAACTACGCGAAATTATCATTTGTCAATACAGTACGGGAAAACAATTCGAAAAATGTCTGATGATCTAAGTATTCCAAAAACCATGGTCTTTAATGTAATAAAAAAAATACGGCGAATCTGCCAGTGTAGGCGTTAGAGGTAAAAGTTCGGGAAGGCCAAAAGTTGTATCTCAGAGAGATTTACGAAATTTAGTAAAAATTTGCAAGTCTGCAAGAAGAAGTACTCTTCGCGAAGTAACAGTTAAATGGAATACTGTAACTGGATTAAATATATCAAGAGAATGTTGCCGAAAATATATCCATAAATGCGGTCCGGGGTTTTACAAGGTAAACTTAATTTTGTGTGGATAATCAATGACCTGAAGATTATTGATACAAATTCTTATTTAGGCGAAAGAAAAACCGCTACTGACAGAAATTCAAAAGAAAAATCGCTACAATTGGGCAAAATCTAAATTATCGTGGACACAAAATGATTGGAATAATGATGGTTTGCGTTGGAAATCATCGAAAAAGAATAATACGAAATATATATAAAGCAGAAGCCTTTCATAAAGATTGCTTAAAGAGGGTTGTTAAATGTCCTAAGGGGATTATGGTTTGGGGTTGCATGTCAGCAAGAGGTTTGGGCAAATTAAATTGTATAGATGGCACTGTTAACGCCCAAAAATATCAACATATACTTGAGACCTCACTTTTGCCTAGTGCTCAAGAATTGTTTCCAAACGAAGACTATATTTTTCAACAAGATGGAGCATCGTGCCATTCAGCAAAATCAACTAAAAATTGGTTCGGTAATAATAATATAAAAGTTCTATCCTATCCTGCAAGTAGTCCGGACCTCAATGTTATAGAAACTGTGTGGCATGCAAATGAAGCAATATTTAAGAAACCACCCTCAACGGACAATTTTTGATTTGCGGACAAAACTGCAGGAAATTTGGGGTAATTTTTCTCCTCAAATGTGCCAATCTTTGGTAAATACAATGCAATTAAGAGTTGAGACAGTTGTTAAGGCGAAAGGTGATGTAACTCCGTATTAAACAAATTTCTTGTTGTACTGTCCCAATATATAGTTGGCTTGATTTTGGCAAAATAAGCTATTATCAAAAGTTATTTGTTTGGAAAGTTATAAAAATATAGTAAAACTGTCTAGATCATATTGTAATGTTTGAATTTAGAATAATAAACAAAATAAATTGAGTCGTTTTAACAAATTACTATTTTTATTGCAAAAACAGACCTTATCCCAACATATAGTTGTTAGGGCTCGCATAAGTGCCGATTCCAAATGAAACGAAATATTAGATGAATGTTCAACTTTAACACCTCTTCGAACAATTATTCTAATACAACTTTTGTATAATATTATTTCGGGAGATAATATATGACATTTTCTAAATTTACATGGGATTTCCTATGTCCCGTGTTGTGACGCCCCTCACTGTGTATTAATTTACTATTAAAACTTCTTTTATTTAATTAATTTATTCAAACAATTCCATTGTTTAAACAAATTAATTAAAAAAATGCTAAGGCCCTGGAATACACTACCAGTTAACGCAATCGATCGACGCAACTAATTAGCGCACAAAGAAGCCATTAATCAAAGATTGATGTGGTACCTGGCGGCTGTGTTGCCATTGAGAGGTGGCGACTGATGGACCGGATGGGCGGGTCCCGGGCTGGGGGGTACGCCGTCCACGCCTATCAGGCCCGAAGAGTCCTTGTTCAGGTAGTCCCTCATGTAGGAGAAGTCTCCCAGCGTGCTGTGGATCGCGTGAGATACGCGGTCCGTCGACGAGGGGTACACCTGCAATAAAATAGTACTAATTAGTAGAGAATACGGCATAATACCAACTCATCAAATATAGGATAATGTCTCGCGATGTTTCCGTCGATGTATAAGACAAAAAGGACATTCTGTGGGAAGGAGATGTCACTGCCAATAATAATTCATATTTCTATAAAACTTATTCTCTATACGGGGTGGTCCGAATTGTATTCCGGGAAACTTGTATAACATATAAGCCGACGTCTTAAAGACATCGCGAATCTAGTGATGAACGAGACTGGTCTTGCACAAAAGCACGACCAAGACCAAGACTAACCTTTGATCTGTAATGCAAGACCAAGACTAAGCATGAAATACTCTTGCGGTGTTGCATCTGATGGTATTTTTAGATTTTCAAATTAGTTGATAATTTGTGAGATACAGAGGCCAACTTATTTTTTTTTAAATACGGATCTGCATTTTTTATTTCAGGTTTTGAAAGAATTCGATCTCCTGAGTACAATGATATGCCACACTTTTTTTTGTTTCGTGCATTTGAGTTGGGTTACACAATTTATTTAAACTAATTCCAAATCCGGCTATGTCTTTTTAAATATTTCATCTATTCATTGTTACGATAATAAGCTTTCAAACTTCAAATCATTTCCCAGGGAGATGGTGGAGCAGTATAATGGCCAGCGAAGTTCCTGGATCTGTCACCAAGGAGCGGGAGAGAGGGGGGACATTACTTGACGTCACTTGTAAAAGTGAAATCAATACATCTGAACATTTGCAATAAAGAGTACAAAATGCATTTGGAAATATAAGAAGAAAGTTCAAAGAGCTATAAATAAAATTGAAGGAAAAATAAATTTGTGCAATAGGGAGGGTGGTAACCCTTTTGAACATGTAGAGCAATAGAAACTAGTTTGTAGAAGTTGATTTAATTATAATAACTACGATTAATATTATGCATATTATTAGATCGCCCACTAAGATTTCAAATTCACAATAAAAAAAGTTAAAAATAATATTTCCTTTATTTTCCTGACGTGAATATTATTTATTTGAATATTTCAGTTGGCTCGATTTTCCTTACTCATTGTTAATTAGCGTTCATCAATATTTTTGCTATGATTATAATCAGATTAAATAATTTAAAAAACCAGAGTCGAACTTGAAATTATTTTAAATAATAGTTAAATACATTTGTTGTTGTTAAGGTACCCAAAACAAAAAAAACTATAAAGTGTGGCATATCTTGTACTCACGAGACCGAGTTCTCTCAAAACATGAAATAAAAAATGCAGGTCCCTATTTACAAAAATTAAGTTGGCCTGTGTATCTCACAAATTATCAACTAATTTGAAAATCTAAAAATACTATCAGATAGCCCTAATAAAGTGGCTATGAGAATTTGCAATTATTTTTTTGATTTTCTAAAAAGTAACGACAGGAAAAAATGAAATTGACTTTCAAAAAAATCCGTTTTTTCCCAAAAAACTCAGCAATCCTTGAAATTTTTAAAACTTTTTTGATGGCATCTTGGTGAACATGCCGAAGCGCAACTTTGCCCCAATTTAACCCTTTTCGTATTACGGTTACTGAGATAACAATGCTCGTACCTCGAATTTGTAGCACCCTGTATATTGAAAAATAAGCATTTTTGTCAGACAAATATTCTAATAATTTCTTTCTATAAAGATCTATTTGTATTAAATTGCTAAAGATACTATCTATTTAAAAATTTCCTATGTAGAAAATGCCTCTAGTAAGAACTATTAAAAAAATTAAAGACTTGCAATGCAAGACCAAGATCAAAAGAGTTTTGGTCTTGAGTTTGTTCATCAAATTAATCTATAGGCTTGAAATGACCTAAGTATATTATTTAGATCAGAATAGATTAGTAGTTTCTATAGTGTTGTAAATGGAAATATTTCCATGGAACTGGAAATATTGGAAATTTCCAAACGTGTCTCGGAAATATTGGAAATATTTTAAAAAATACTTAAATCTTGTCATACGATTCAAACCCGATGTTTATTAATATATCTTTCATATTATGTAACCTTATAAACATTAAACTTACTATAGAACAGTTTTACAAACATATAATATGGTGAATATATCGAGTTTGAGGATTCACCAACTTATTTGCAACCTCGCATTTCTACGGGGAAGTCCCGAGCTCGTAAGTCGTAGCGTAGTAAAAACTCGCTGGTCTTCAATTTTGACCAACTTAAAAAGTGTATACAATACTAGGCTCAGTTTACAAGGAGTTGCAGTTAGTCAAGAAGCAACACAAATGATTGATAAAAATGTTAAGCAGTGGATATTAGATGACGAAGTATTTTGGGCCCAAATTTCCAACGTAATTAACATTTTTGAACCTATTGGCAAATGGTTAAAAATTGTAGAAGGAGATTATAGCACTATTCATTTTGCTGTAAAAGCATTTTGTGGTGTTAGAAGGGTAATTCAGAATAATCTTGCATTATCCTCACTTGACGACAAAGAAAAATCCGAATTGTTGAAGTTTGTTGACAAAAGAGAAAAATTTGCTATTAAACCCATTCATTATGCTGCAGAATTACTAAATCCAAAATCACAAGGTTCTGAACTTGATGAAACCCAAATTCTTTCTGCCATAGAATGCATATTTAATATATCAAAAAATAAACTCAATATAAAGGAACAAGAAATAATAGATAAAATAGCAGATTATCGTTGTAGAAGTGGCAAGTTATTTGGAAATAACTTCATATGGAAAAGTAGTTTTGATAACCCAGTCTCCTGGTGGAAAGGACTGTGTTCTTCATCTTCATTATCACAAGTAGCTTCACGAATGTTGATGATGCCAGCATCTTCGGCTGTCACGGAATGCAGTTTTATCGTTTATAGTCATATTCATTCAAAAAAGAGAAACAGGCTTACTAATGATAGATAAGCTACTCTATGTATCCCACAATGAAAACTTGCTGAAGAAAATAGGAAACGGCAATAGATCAATTTTTATTTCCGATACTATTGAAGATTTTGAGGAAGTAGACTGGCAAGAAGATGTTATTGAGTGTGATGCTGATGACAGCGATAAAGATAGGCCTCTTGCTCGACCAGTGTGTCAAAAATATTTTTTTTGTATAAATTTAACCTTAATTTATTTTTTAATTTGAAGAATAACTCTTTATTTGTGTTTATGTATAAGCATTTTGTGTTTTCCGATGTTTTGTTATGATTTTTTAAATAAATATTTCAGTTTTTCTTATTTTTTAAAAAATAAAAATTTATACTCGGAATAATATGATTATTTTTACAAACCTTTACTTAACTCGCTCTTGTGCCTTGTATATACGTCATATAAAAACCTAACAAAAATTAATATTTAAACGAAAAAGTGAATAGTTCCGATATACGCAAATCTATATATTCAGTAAAAATTAATTTTTGAAAGATAGACAAGTATTAATTTTTGAAAATTATTTATGCCATTGACATTGAGGACGCACAGAAATTATTATCGATATTCATTTCAAAAACTACTATGACAAATGTATTGCATCCACTATTTAAAAATCAAAACCCCTGTTTTTTTTTATTGGAAACTAATTAGTTTTTGATTAATAAATAAGTAATACTATATTTTTCAAGTGGATAAAGTAGTGGTAAAAGGTGCATTTTCATGCAACATACTAAATCAATCGGATGGAAACAAACACGAAACAATATCCAACGACGCGTAACCATAATATCAAAAGCATTCGATTTGCAATTTAAAAGAAATAGGCAGCCCAATCAATTTTAAGTTAGCCACAGAAGTGCTATACGCTAAAAGAGGGCCAAAAACATTAGTACGATAAATGACTGAGGTATATTTATAACTAAAGAGCCCATGAAAAATTGCTGGCAATTATTTTCAAATTTGTGACTTTGGAAAAAAGTTGCTTTTGAAGTAATAGTTTAAACGTCAAAAAGTGTTATTAGATCAACATTGATAAAAACGCTGTTGAGGCTATCAAAGTATTGATCTAATTTATTAAATTTTTGCTAATATCTTCGGTTTGAAAATGGATATCAAGATGCAGTTTCGCTGACTTTTTAAGCATTTATCCCTCTTTACTATCACCTAAAATTGTACATACTAGTGCATTTAATTTTCTTGAAAATACGCGTAATGTTTGTGACATTGTAAGACAGCGCCCCCTAGCCTCTACTCTTAAAAGCTTATTATTATTGTTTACATGGAATATAGAGTAAAGGCTGCCATTCACTAGGCGATAAACGAGCAATCTAATCGAGCGATTTAGTCGCTTTCGATCAATTTGTCGAAAGATCTCCAGGTTAGTGCGTCATTTCAATTAAATTGAAAGCGATATTGTGATTGCCAAGCATTCTTTTGATTTACAGTGCGGAAGGTGAATCGGGTTGCGATTCCAGCAATTTAAAGAGGTTGTACGAGGATCGCCCAATCAGTGGACGTCGGCAACCGTTCTTAACTATTTTTATTATTTAGTACGTGAACAGGAGAGTGTCGGAAATTCTCGATTAATTTCCAGAAAAATTGATTGACAACCAAATTGCTTGAATGTCGCCTTATAAATGGTCCGTTCCGAACAACCAAATTTCCAAGAAATTTAGAAGCAATTTTATCGCTCAACTTGGTTGCTACAAAATCGTCCAGTGAATGGGGGCCTTAAGGAATGCTTTTTTAAAAGAGCCCTAGTTCGTTGGATTCCGATTACCCAGGCCAGAGGTATTAACATTTAAATAAAAACAGATCTAACAAATATCCCACCACTTCATTTTAGGATATAAGGCAAAATTGTTCAAACAAAAATATAAAATTTGCTTAAGATTATGGCTATCTAGGCAATTTTTTTATAAGTCGATTTTCGCAAATAAGAAAAGCAATGTGAAATAGTGAAAATAAATATAAAGTGATATATATTTTTGAGAAACATATAGCATGCCAGATCAAATGATTTTTAAATATACAGGGAAAACATAACTTTAGGTCATGTTTCCAAAAATTCTTTTTTGTAGAAAAACAGACTACGCCACTGTATTCTACGTAAAAAGTTCTACAAGAAACAGTTTTCACCTTCTCGATACCTTTTACAGCAACAGAGATACGGGTGGCGGTCCCAAATTGCAAATCTTTTTTGACCCTGTAGCTCAGTAACTCATCTAGCGTTTGACAAAAAAGTGGGTCAGGTTTATGCAAACCACATTCTTCTACCTTCACAACGGAGATACTGTATATGATTTTAACCAAAATGGGACACCCTGTATATCGCAACGGTGCCCACGAAGATTCGCCAGACGAGCGGTTTTATACTTAACTAGATAATGCTACGGTATTGCAATTCCAGCATCAAACCTCAGGTAACTTATCAGGCGGTTCATTTTATTCCCAGCCCTTGGACTATCAGAACTGCAATAGACCTAAAGGTTGATTCTCACTATGTTCTCCGTTTCCATTCCATATCCGTTCCGATTTTTTTTTATTATATTGACAGTCTTCCGTTCCGTATCAGTTCCATACTTTTTATTGTACAATTTATATCATTACGAAAGTTTTATTTTAAAAATTTGTATCTTTTGAAAAGGGTAATAGATTTAATTAAGAGGTGAAAGAATAAATAAATTTCAGCAAAATGTTAACAGAGCTGGTAGAAATGTAAAAACTTGACAACGCTGTTTCCGATACGCTTCAGTGCCGTCTGCCAAAAAAATGTATGGAAGGAAAGGATATGGAACGGAAGACAAACGAAATGGATAGTATGCATTGTCCTATTCATTTACATGATATAATATTTTAAGTAAACGGAAGGGAAATGGAAGGGAGCTGATACGGAAGGTATAGTGAGAATCAACCTTAAAAACGGAATTTTGGAGACAGAAAACAAGCAGGAATAAAATATCAAACAGGATACAAACAAAATCGAATTCAGTCGTCAATGTTAGTAGAATTGTGTTAATAAAAATATTACTTGTTGGGTTTATCACGGAAAAAAGTGTTTACCTATTTTAAACAGGATTTCAATCCGACAATTATTTCATTAATGTTAACGCATAAAGAAACCCAAGCTTCCGTCAAACGTTCAGTCACTAAATCGAAGACAATTACTTCGGCCTTGTTCCGTTGCATGTTAATTAAGGTCCCTAAAATAACCACAGTAAATGTTAAGTAGTATTCTGTAAATGTGCATGTGCTTTCAATTATAAATCTACACGATCCTACTACTATGCAAATATTTTGTTATCACTGTTTAAGTTATACAGGGCGTTTCAAAAAACATGTGCCATCTCTCGTGGGGAGATTCCTCACGTAAAAATAAGATTTATTTTTCATATCAACATAGACCCGATTCTGCTTTGTTTCGTAGCTACAGGGTGTTGAAGTCTTAATATTTCTTTGGATTTATTATAATTTTCTTCCAAGTACTTTGAGCGCTTCGAATGAAATTTTGACGGTAAAAGTTACTATAAATGCAACATATTTTTAAGACTAAAAAAGTGTCGCCATATTCACCAGGGACGTGCATATGGGTTATCACTGGAACATTTTTCTAAAAAAAGCAAGTACGCCACTGACTTTTTTTCTTTTGTTAGCGAAATAGTGTAAGCTGTTTAATGGCGATTAAAAGTTATCTCTTGATATTTTGTCGATTTCGGTATCCTTGATGAGATAAACGCACTTTTATTAATTTGCCTTAATCCAAGTCAAATAGCAACCTTTAAAAAAGTATTATCATTAACATGAGAAAGTTTTAAATAATTACTCATTGATTCCTCATCAAGAAATATGAAAAAAAGTTCCTATAAACATGGGTATGGAAATGCATAGTTTTAGAGTTACAGAATGTTAGAACTTCTTAAAATTATATAGGTTTTTTTCATAGATTTAGGAAGAACAGATATCACATTTTGCATTTTAACCCGATCAAACAATCGGAGGTTGACTACGTACTGTAAAAACCAACCGAGATAGAGAAGGCGACATTGCCACATCTCAAATTTGCGCCTATCTACTTATTTTGATTTGCAGAAAAGGTGACTTTAAAACCTTCACCGGATATCAATAAATCTCAATTTCTTAATTAAATTAATAGTTTATTTTTAAAGAAGAATGCGTAATAATATGTTATTAACCAGAGGATATATGCGTTACTATTAAAGGACATGTTTACTGTTTAATGTGCTGGAACGTCTAGAACTATTGGCAACGTCGCTGCTAGTCTTCCAGAATGAAATGAACCGTCCGTCCCACCACCCCTTGCGACGGCCCTTGGTCCGTTATAGCGTACTGCGTTTAGCTTACGGTGTGTTTGAAGTCGGAAATAAGTCCGAAGTGAACTTTTCAGTGTTTTTCAGTAGTTTTTGCTTTTGTTTAACGTACTTTTGAATCTGCGAATTGTCAATATGGTACGACAGTGTCAAATGTGTAGAAAAATAAGCTCAAATTACCCGAATTTGTCTTTTCACAGGTAGGTATTGTTTCCGTCGCGCCGTATTCGCCGTACATAGGCGTCCCACAAGGGAGCCTCTCACAATTAAAATAATTTGTAATTATATTTGTTGAATTTTGAGCTATTAAAACAAGAACGTAGTAGCTGGTAATTGAATTATAATTCGTCTCAATTACTACTTAACTGTTGTAGATCATAACAAATTTGAATATAAACTGTTGCATTTGAAACTTTATTATAAGCCAGAAAGTGACATTTTTTTCTTAAAATTGCGTCATATTTTGGTCATTATATACGATATTCTAAAGGAATAATTTTGCTCAAGAAATAAACAAAGGTGTTTACCCGCCCTTTTTTACATTTTATTGCATTATTATATTCCCTTCGGCCTCGTTTAAACAATTTTTTACCACCGTACAAATACCTCTTCCTAGAGTTATTTGTACGGTGTGTTTACCTTTTTTTTAGAATGGGACGAACTGTAAATAATTTAGGCTACTAGTTTTATACATACCTATATACAAAGTGATCCAGGCCTCCAAAAAAGCTTTTTACCTATTACGTTTTATGTTTCTAATTTTTATTTCAATTTTTTACATAAGACGGGGGCCATTGTAACGCACATTTTCAAAATATTTTTGTCAACATACAGGGTGATTCTCGGGGTGATTCAAACCGCAATACATAAGCTTAATACAGTTCATGAAGATTGGGACATTTAACTAAAATTTAATTGTCTGATGAAGCTACCTTTAAAAGTAATGGATTTGTAAATAAACGTAATATTCATTATTATGCGACAGAAATCCCATACTGTACTTACTGCACACAGATTTGATACTTTTAATGATAAATGCCTTCTATTGAGAGACTAAAAGGTAATTGCCTCGTATCAGAGCCATCATAATACAAGAAGAAAACCGAAAGTCAAATCTTGTCTTATATTTTCAAAAAAACACAATTTTCTCATTAAATATTGATTTTAGGTATAGGAAGTTATTAATAATACAAGAATAAACAACTATTACATAGTACTTTACAGGAAGCTATCAATTGCGAACTAACTAAATCGTTATTAATTACTAATTTTAAAAAGTTCTTTTTAAGATCAAAAAAGGTAAAACTAAAACCTAAATTATCATTTGAGATTAAACGGGAAGTTCTAAATAATGTTGCCTATTCTAAACAAGAAAAATTTATTTATAAGTTTTATAACATCTCTAATTAAATTTGGACGAAAATAATATTTCTGTTTGCTGTAGGTAATTTTCTCAGGGAAAATACGTAAATAAAAATGACTTTTTAAGTCAAAAAAAGTCGAAAGGACGAGTTATTCCAAAAAAGGACTGTCCTTTTCAAAAAAGGGCAGGTGGCAACCCTAGGTATTTCTGGAATGGAAATTTAATGGCAAATCTACAACTTTAGTTTGAAAATATGTTACGGCCACCTATGTTTACAAAAATGTCTAAAATGTGCTTTACCATTGCCTCCATATTCTGAAAAAAAAAATTGAAAGAAAAGTCACCAACCACAAACCTAATATAGAACTGTTTCGGCCTGAGTCACCCTGTAAATATTCAAAAGTAACTGAAAGTTTATATAGAATTAACTGAAAGTTTAAATTGAAAATCGAAGTTGGAGCGATTTTCGAAAACTACCTACTAACGTTTCAACATAAGTATATGTGGGATATTAATTATATTATTATATTAGACCTTATAACAAAACTCATCTGACGAAAAAGTGTTAATGTAGTATATTAATATGGAGTAAACATTTTACTAATTACTTTATTTTTTCTTTACTAATTAAATTCGTTCCAAAAAACGATACGCCACTGGCCATTAGAACAATCCAAATGCGCCAAGTTGCCGGGGTCGGAAATTTTAGACTTCTCTGTCTCTTCTTTCCTTGTTTGACACATTGGAATGTTTGATACACTACCAACGAGTATTTATGAATGAGATGTTCGGTCTATATTTATAATGTCTTTGGTTTTTTTTAATTATCTTAAATACCACAATTTTATTATTTGAAATTGTTGTATAATGGACTAATAGTAATAATAACTGATAGTAATAATATTTAGTAATAAATTAGGTAAAATAATTAATTTATTAATTTCATTTATTTTAATTTTTCGTTGTGATTAATAAAATTGCGTTTATCTCATCAAGGACGCCGAATTCGACAAAATATCAAGGGATAACTTTTAATTGACATTAAACGCCCTACACAATTTTGATATTAAAAGAAAAAAGTCAGTGGCGCACATGTTTTTTTTAAATCTATTCCAGTGATATGCACGTCCCTGATCAAAATTTCATTCAAATAACTAAAAGTACGTGGAAGAAAATTATAATAAATCGAAAAATTATTAAGACTTTAATACCCTGTAGTTACGAAACAAAGCAGAATCGGACCTATGTTGATATGAAAAATAAACCTTATTTTTACGTGAGGAATCTCCCCACGAGAGATGGCACATGTTTTTTGAAACACCCTGTAAACGTTAGATTTAAACAATGATACTATTTACCATAGTACCTCAGAGATAGTTATACAGAGTGTTCCACCAAGAATGGCTTCCAATGATATAGTAAAAAAAATATATTTTGTAGAGGTCCGTAAGTGTCAGGACCCGTACGAAAAACGGACACATTAAAATTTTCATGTATGTTAAAATACAATTCAATAAATTGAAATTTGAAACATCCTGTGTAATGATTTAACAAAGTATGAAATTTAAAACCTACTTTATCACCAAGATGAGTTATTTCTCAATAGTTTGTTTTTTCGTTCATCTCAATAGCTTTATTTTTATTGTAGATACTCCCTTTTGAAGAAGACATAATTTACAGTAATTTTACCATTAAAAGCATGCCTCGGTCCTCAGCAACAAACCTATGAAACAGGGTTTATTGTTTTTGTAATGTCACCACCATGAAAATGTCATATTGTTGGCTAAGATTTAAATCACCGGATTCTTTTATTTTAAGCATAATAAAAAATCAACTTAATTAAAAACTTATAATAAATCGAAAAACAACTGTAAAAGTTTTCTTCTCGCACGTTTTTAATTGCTTCCATTTTTGAAAATTTTGTATTCTTTTTCATAAGTTATTCGGGTTTAAATGGAAGTAGTTTGGATATGGCGTTTGTCGCCTCAGCCTGAATATCTATTGGTAATTTACTTACTTCGTTTTGAGTCATTTCTGGCTCCAATTCAATCAGCAATCGACACGAAAGAGAATTAAAAAATATTGACTCAAAATTGACAACTAAAGAGACAGTTTTATTTATTGGTCAACAAAATAATATATAAATAACAACAGAAGCAACACAAGTCGCTAAAGAAACAAATTTAGGTTATGTTTATAACCTAGTTTCTCTTCTTCTTTTTATTTGTGGCGTGGCCTGTTCACAACTTTTCCAATGTTTTGATTACTTTCCCTAAATTTAAGAAAAGTTCCCGAAAAGTGGGGAATGTTCCGTGGAATATTCCAACTCGCATCAAAATGCAACTTTCCCGAATTTCAGTCACTTTCCCGACCTTAGAGGAACGTTCTCGGAACATTCCCGGAACATGGGCACGTTCCTTGAGGCACGTTCCGACCTGCACATTCCTTGAAATAATAATTTCTGAATATTTTTTAAAACGTAAGTCGCTATGGAAAAAATATTATTTTATACACGACGATGAAATTGCATTATCGTCTTGTATAAAAAATAACTATTAAATAAATCGAAAAACAATTGTAAACGATATTACACATACATATACCTATTAAATATCTGTTCATCTAGTAAAATGTTGATCCGATTTGTGAAATAATTTCGTGTGAATCCATAAAGTCAAGCCCGCACTATAGACGGGTGGAGGGAGGCTTGTCCGGTAGAGGGTGAAGGTTAATGGGTAGAGGGTAATATACCTTGTACGCAGTAGTGGACGGAAAATTATTAAAACAATAACCAATCTAATCAAGTTCAGTTGCAAATTGTAGTTCCAGTGAGTGTCTTTAGTATCATGCCCCTTTCAAAATTTGCCAGAAGGCTTCTGCTCTGTGACAATTCTTATGTGAACTTTGTAAATATGGAAAATAAGAAGATGTGGGTGCATGAGTATAACTTGCATAGAGACCGTGATGGAGAATTTTTGCGAGTTTACAAGAAAATGCGAAATTAACCTAACACATTTTTTAATTATGCACGTATGAGTGTAAAATCGTTTGATTTTCTACTTAATAAAGTTCAAGACAATTTAGAAAGTACGTCTACAAACTTCAGAGAAGCAATTTCTGCAGAACAACGCTTGTGCATTACAATTTTTCTTCCATTTTTAGACCAAAACTACTTTACGCCTGGCTGAAAATATCGAACACGACTGATCCTCAAGTGGCTCTAAGCAATACCACCTAGATATTAAGTGGTATTGCTCTAAGTCACTCACTTAAGTTGGTGGGGGATTGCACTGCGGCTGGTTTGGTTAAAATCGCATGTTACAGAAACATATACCTCGCGGGTTACTTGGAGGGTCGATACCCACTACCCTCCAGGTAACTTGCTTGCACTGCGGCCTCAGCTTGAGACTTCTAAACCGCAGAGATTTATTTTGAAATCGCGAAGTGACAGAAATCCGGTAGTCGCATACATTTCATTGGCGAACTCTAGAGCAGAACTAGTTTCTTCCGATGATGTTAGGTTATATTTTTATTCCCAGGATCTACAATCAATGTCGAAGAATATGTTTGTGTCAAGGCTTTATATCTTTTTGAAAACAGCTGGCTGTATATGTATGTTTATTAAGCTAACTTCTGCTTTCTTCAATTTATCTTCTAGTTCTTTCCAAATTTCTACCGACATGTCTATCTGCAGTAGCTACTTGGCTCTTTGAATATTAGATGGTACTAATTTTATTCTCGACTGAAGACCGTTATGACTATTTCCAAACAAAACCTTTTTGGTCTAAGCGGGCGACTTTTTTGTGGAAATAGGGACATCGGCAAAGTTTACAGATTAAAATACAAGGTGTCCCAGAAATAAGTGCAAGTATTTTAACTGGTAGTATAGTTCAACCCCAGAAACACGCCTATGAGGTTTTTTTCCCGAAAAAAAAATTGAAAATTCGGAATTTTTTGAAAAATGTTTTATTTTTTTTTTTAGTTTTTACTTAAAAACATAATTTCTTGATAATATGGCAACATAGGTAGTAGATTAAATTTACAAAAAAGAAAATCCAGAAAAGATCCAGTGGTTCTCAAAATTTGGCCAAAAAATATTTTTTTTTGGAATTTTCCAAAGTAAAATAACTCCGTTATTTTGGACTTATTTGAAAAACGATAAAGAGAAAATATGTTTCTTTTATCGAGATCTATCAGCCCTTAAAATACTTGCACTTATTTCTAGGACACCCTGTATATCGGTAACCGATGTATTTTAAAATGCGTATACCGTTTTTGGTATTAATAATGAAACTAGACTAAGAATCCTATAAAAAATACAAAGGTAAAACATTGTTAAAAATGGACAAAATTGGTTTAATTGGACAAAATAAAATGCTAATCTTCTAAATAAGTGGTTTTTAGCTGTGTGTTGTTTATAAGCTTAAGCCTATATAAACCAAAATAGATAATACAAAATTAGTGCTCCCTTTCACCTTTTTGAAAGAAAAGTTAAGCGAAGAAACTGTTTCAAGATCAAATATTCGACCTTGACCTTACACTGCTATGTATGAATTAAAAAAAATGCCAGGCCTGATTTTTAATCTAATAATTTACAACAGGCAAGATCGGTTGTAACAGATCGTAGGTAGTTTATACATACTTATAAAACAAAGTTGTTCAATAGGTACTTCATATACACTAACTAAAATAAGTAACTTCGTTTTACATGAGAATCATGAGATTTCAATAATATTTGATGCATGAACTGCATTATTTATATTTTATGATTTTCATGATTTTCTTTGTGTAGGTCGTCCTACTCTTTTTAGGAAATATAACTAATATAATAAATAAAACCAATAATTACAATCCAAATTAAAAAACGAAAACTGAAGGGCCCAGGGGGAAAATAGATAAGCGCCAATTTCTTAAATTTTAGGATCTTACAATATTATAGTAGGTCTAAGTGGTCCCTACAAAATGTATAATATCTGCAAGGCAATAAGTTGTTAAATCCTATGATATGCTTAGTAAATATATAGAATAAACGGAAAGAACCTGAAAAGAGAAAGCTCTCCTGTAAAATTAGTAAAATGGCGCTTATCATTCCCCTGGACTAGTGTTGTAAATGGAAATATTGCAAATATTGAAACGTGTCTCGGAAATATTGGGAATATTGGAAATATTTTTAAAAATACTTAAATCTTGTCATTAACGATTCAAACCCGATGTTTATTAATATACCTTATTATTTTGTAACCCTATAAACATTAAACTTACTATAGAACAGTTTTACAAACATATAATATGGTGAATATATCGAGTTTGAGGATTCACCTACTTATTTGCAACCTCGCATTTATACGGGGAAGTCCCGAGCTCGTAGGTCGTAGCGTCCCTGATCGACATTCATTTTGCTGTAAAAGCATTTTGTGATATTAGAAGGGTAATTCAGAATAATCTTGCATTGTCCTCACTTGACGACAAAGAAAAATCCGAATTGTTGGAGTTTGTTGACAAAAGAGAAAAATTTGCTATTAAACCCATTCATTATGTTGCAGAATTACTGAATCCAAAATCACAAGGTTCTGAACTCGATGAAACCCAAATTCTTTCTGCCATAGAATGCATACTTAATATATCAAAAAATAAACTCAATATAAAGGAGCAAAAAATAATAGATGAAATAGCAGATTACAGTTGTAGAAGTGGCAAGTTATTTGGAAATAACTTCATATGGAAAAGTAGTTTTGATAACCCAGTCTCCTGGTGGAAAGGACTGTGTTCTTCATCTTCATTATCACAAGTAGATTCACGAATTTTGATGATGCCAGCATCTTCGGCTGCCACGGAACGCAGTTTTAGCGTTTATAGTCATATTCATTCAAAAAAGAGAAACAGGCTTACTAATGCTGCTAAGCTACTCTATGTATCTACTATCACTATCTACTCTATGTGTTTCTAACCCATTGTTTAATATTTAAAAGGCCTTACTTTTTAAGCCAATAATATTAGACAACATTTGAATCTTAGACTTTGGTAGTAAGAAATTAAGATTCTCAATATATATATATATATATATATATATATATATATATATATATATATATATATATATATATATATATATATATATATATATATATATATATATATATATATATATATATATATTAATTTTCCAAAATGCTTTAATTACGTCGATAAATTAAATCAGAGTCATCATATAGATTAGATTGCTATCCATACATTTGTATGGATATTGTGGACATTGATATAAAGTAGACCCAGATATTGGTCTGTGTCAATTTTATACCAGAAGTTTTATTATTATTTGTTTTTTTTATAATTTTCAGTAACTATGATATGCATATATAATTATATACTGACTAAAAACAAACTGACATATGTCTCTGATAACAACTAAGGTTAAACGTGAAACCAATTTATGATTTATTATTTTTCATAGCAGTTCACGGCAAGAATTATATAATAATAATAATAATAAATAATCTTTATTTCAAAAGTATGTTAAATAACATAAAACGACAGAGTCAAAAACAAAAATCACTTAACCTAGTTTTATGATTAATTTACAGATAGGTAATCCTTTAAATTATATGGTTCCAAATCTATTAAAAATTTATACAAATGATTTTTGAAAGGCACGATATTATCTATTTGTTTCATATAATCGGGTAGGTTATTAAATAATTTCAAACAATAATAATATGGTCCTAATTCTGTTACACAATGAAAACTTGCTGAAGAAAATAGGAAACAGCAATAGATCAAATTCTATTTCCGATACTATTGAAGATTTTGAGGAAGTAGACTGGCAAGAAGATGTTATTGAGTGTGACGCTGATGACAGCGATAAAGATATGCCTCTTGCTCGACTAGCGTACCAAAAAAATTTAACCTTAATTTATTTGTTAAGAATAACTCTTTATTTGTGTTTATGTATAAGCATTTTGTATTTTGCGATGTTTTGTTATGATTTTTATAAATAAATATTTCAGATTTTCTTATTTCCAATATTTCCAATACTTCAGGAAATATTTCCGAAAATATATTTCTGGAAATTTTACATCACTACCCTGGACCCTTCAATTGTAAACGTATAATCATATAATCAAACGATGATCAGACCCGATCGATTCAGCAGTTGACTGAAAATTTGACATGATACATCCAATTTTAAAACCAAGACATTCAAAGGAGTCATAATTAAAAAAAAAACAATCACTACAAAAAGTTGAAACCAAAGCAATCGAAATTCATTCGAAATTAATTTGAAGCATCCAAATTCAATCGAAAGCATTCGTGCAAGTTCGTGTCAAGTTGCTGGTAGAGACTAGACATTTGATTTTAAACAATCATTATTTTTCATTTAATGAATAATGAAACTAATATTTTTCCTTTATAGGATAAACGCAAACGAAAATTGATAATCGATGATTGTATCATATAAATTAATTTTAATAATAAATACATATTTGAAATATTTTTTCTTAATTCAAGAGCTTAATTAATTTACTTGTTAGGTATACTTTCACAAATTAAAAATTTTCAATATACATATTGAAGCAAAGAAGTAAAATGACATAAATAATATTCCGCTTTCTGCATTTGCCAGTCCTTTAAATTTGCTAAAACTGTTATGTTGTAAATTGTCAAGGTTACATACACCGTGACGCACTACACCACGACCCATATGATCTAGGCCGACGTAACTTTCTACTAAATTCAAAGATGGCGCCGCAATTACTATAAGGAATGCTTTAATAAATAAATATGTATTTACTTATTGTGTTAAGTATCTACTCTAAACATAATTATATGTGATTTATAATTAACAGTTATACCGGGTGCGTCTCAAAAGTGGCTCACCCCTATAACTTCTTTATTTTTTCAGATAAAACAACGAAATTTGGTATATATATATATGACATAAATTGGGATTGATTGACATATTCAATTGTTTTCGGTCACTTCCGGTTTCACCGTAGTAGTTTCAAAGTAAAGGATTTTTTCCAATTTTTTTTATCTCAAAAACTGCGACTTTGACTGATTTTGATGTTATTACAAATTTTGTTGCAAATATTATTCTTAACCTTAAATTGAAAACCGCGTTTCGCTAGCTACTGTAATTATGGAGTTACGATTTTTTTAACCCCCTCCCAAACCCCCTTACCAACCCCCCACCCCCACCAAAAACTAATGGCCAGATTCTCGTGTGCCACAGTTTTTTTTGTGCCAAATTTGGTTAAAATCGGTTTAGCGGTTTTTGAGTTATCGTGTGACAGACGGACAGACAGACAGACGGACAGACACCATGAAAATATTTTGTATTTAGGTCATTTATGACCCAAATAACTCATTTTGAGTGAAATTAAAAAAACTTTTTTTTCCCCATCTTAATAGCCTACCATACCTATTGGTATGGTCGGCTAAAAATAAGAATAATATAAGGAAACGAGTAGCTCCACTCTCCCAGATATTTCATCCAGTCGACAAAATTTGGTAGATTGTTGGCAGCATGCAGAGTGCTTCAATAAAATTAAAAATATTGAATCCTTTATCTAGTGATAGAAGAAGGATTATTAGAGAGAATTTTTCATCATTTACTATCACTATTTCATTTTCCTAGAAACATCAATTTTTGACAAATTAGGTTTTGAATCTCCTACGATTGACAGCACACGTCACGCAAGCTTGTAGCTTATTTGTAGTAACTGATCTCCATCACAAATCAGTAACATACTAGACCTTATAGAATAGGAGTGCAACAGAAAATAGTAGGAAAATAGCATAATGAAATCTAGAAGATATTAAAATATATAGAAAATACTTGACACGAAATGTAAACAAACGACAACTGCCAATTCAATTGGTCCCAATCATTTCGGATCATTCGGTCATTCAGCCAAAAAAAAAATCAATTCGCTTTATTAGCCGGGTCAGCAAGTATTGAAATAAAACAATTTGTATGATACTCATTATCAGGTAAAGGGTAAGCAGTAATTTAAGTTACATTTTTATACCTACACAAGGTCATACCATCGGTCATACCAAGACGACCTTGTAGTCCTCGAATAATACTGAGTAATCAATAATATATTAAATAAAATCTGTATTACTTATTCATTTGTTTATTGAACTTAAAAGTTGCCTTTTCCAATACTTTAAATAATACAGGCTATAGCTATATTACTCTTATACCAAAGAATTAAATGATCTCATGTAAGGCCGGGTCCACATATGTAGCAAATTGCTGTATCATATCTCCGTCGCGTTGCCCCAACATGTATGATGATCGCTAGTTTGGACGCAGAATTAACGCGATCATATGGTACACCTTTGTGATACCGTATCTGATCGATGCCAATCCCAATTTTTGCGCGTATCTTAACACTGCGTATCGGATACACGTATCACGATCTGTCATTTGGACGTGTTTTGATACAGTAGAACGATACAATTGACTTGATACGCCGTGACCCGTCTTGGGGCGGTTTTTCTCCGATCATCAAAGGGGCATCGAGGGTTCCGTCCTGATAATATAAATGAGAATTGATGAACATGATATGACGATACAAGGTGATTTGTTGTACCGTCCACATACACAGATACGCACGCTTGTAAGCTGATACGTATGAATTTTATAAGTATGGACGCTTACTTTGGCACGATATGCATATTCAGTCGACACAGCCCAAATAAACGTCCATACTTACGACCCATACTCTTGATACGTGATACATGATCCTGATACAATAGAGTGCTACATATGTGGACCCGGCTTAAAGGTGCGTATTCATTATCCGCACGAACGAACGAACGAACGAACGAATGTTTGCTAGTGGTATGGACGGGGACCGTACGATAGAACCGCACGAGAAGACCGGAGGCATTTGTTGGCGAACGCCTTTGATGTACCGACTCGAAACGGATGGTCGAGCGAACGAACGGCCGCATGCGTTCGGTCCCCGTCTAAATATACCGCACTTTCATTCGTTCGTTCGTTCGTTCGGATAATGAATACGCACCTTAATATTTGTAGCTAATATTTTATATTAATTGGAATGAAATTATTTATAACATAGATAAAACTAGACTGATCTTTCCTTGATAACTTAATAATTATTTATTTTATTTATTAGCTTATGCTTATATACCTATAGAAGTCTATACAATCTATACTAATATATAAAATCCTTAAGTGACTGACATACTGAATAATCACGATCCTGCTCAAACCACTCAAAGTAAGAAGCTCAATTTTTTTCATACAGGTTGATTCTAGGGTGTAGAGGTTCGATAAGAAGGGATTTTTCGAAATTCCAGTTCTAAGAGGGTGAAACCACTCCTCAAATATTACAATATTTTTTATTTAAAAAACGATCAAGTTTCCGAAAAAACGCTTAAACACGTATATTTTATTTTGTTTTTACATATTTTAAGATTTTTAAAAATGTATACAGGGTGTTTCAAGAAAAATCTGGTCATTGATTAATCACGATCCTGCTTAAAGCGCTTGACGTAAAAAGCTGATTTTTTGGAAAACAAGATTGACTTTAAAGGTGTAGAGGTTCGATAAGAAGGGATTTTTCGAAACTCAAATTCTAAGGGGGTGAAACCACCCTCAAATATTAGAATATTTTTTATTTAAAAACTGGTGAGTTTTTCGAAAAAACTCTTAAACACGTATATTTTATTTTGTTGTTTTACATATTTTGAGATTTTTACAAAATATATACAGGGTGTTTCATAAAATATGACCACTGAGTAATCACTATTCTGCTTAAACTGCTTGACGTTTAAAGCTGATTTTTGGTAAACGGATTGACTGTGGGGTGTAGAGGTGCGATAAGGAGGGGTTTCTCGAATCTCAAATTCCAAGAGGGTGAAAACGCCCCTCAAATATTACAATATTTATTATTTAAAAAACGGTTAGTCTTTCGGGAAAACGATTGGACACGCATAATTTATTTTGTTTTTTTACATATTTTGAAATTTTTTAAAAAATAATACAGGGTGTTCCAAAAAGTTGAGTAATTGATTAACCACGATTCTGCTTAAACTGCTCGACGTTTAAAGCATATTTTTGGCAAATGTGAGAAAATTTTATCCAGTTTGTATGTTAATGGAAATTCTTGCTTTGCTTTATCATCACCATTACAAATTAATAATTCGATGCGAACGAAGTCGCGGGTACAACTTAACAAGTATAGCTAGAGACGTGAGAAATATAAAATAAGAGACGCCCCCCGATGCGCAGTGGACATCCCACAAATTTGCTTCAATCAGATTTTTCGTAGCGTAACTGCATCTCTCTTCCGCCGAATGCGTTCTCTCTCTATCGTGTGCGCGACCGGTGCTATCCCCAAGTCTCTTCCTATATTTGTCAAACTGTACATGCTAGTTTAAGTGTAAAATTAATTCGAACTCTAGTGTGTAGTTGGTTTACTTATGAAGAATATACTACACATTTTCTTATATTGCTATTTTTTGACCGCAAATGGTAAAATCATAACGAAGAGCTTCTCGCCCGTCGAGTGAGATGCACCCTGTACACTGCTACGCAATTCAGAATCTACGCGGATCGAGGGGTAGGGCGTAGGTAGATCGGAATTTATAGATATAGACGAGTGGCGGCATTTTGGCTTTTTTATATCGCAATTTGTAAACAGCGCTTATTTGTAAACAACCCCCGTTTTTAGAGAGGTATTTTAGATAACAATCGATATTTAGAAATGTTATGACACCCTGGAAATACTACCACCGAGCACGTCATTGTTGCAACTGCGTTAATACGCCTGGCGGTGACCGCCTCATATTCTTTCAGATATTTAGCAATAAAATAAAGAAACCTGTTATTTTTAAGCTGTTATTTTAAGCTGTTTTTTATAAATAACTATAACAGTTTCAACTGTTATCTAAAAATAACAGTTTTGCCCATCACTAGTATAACGTGGTTTGATGCGTAATGAGACATATTAGTAATTCATTTGATGAGAGTATCCGGTAAAATATATTTTTATCTTTAATTAAATTTGTGGTAAGTCGTAAGTACGTACACACATAATATTCCTATATAATTTTAAATTATTTTTGCACTCTCCTGAGATTAGATAAATGTTACGTACGTAAACATTTTTTGATAAAATTGTTTAAATATAAACCTAAAGATAATGCTTGGAGTAAAATAATTATAATTATATATTGTTTTTCATTGATTTGTAATACTTTCACAATCTAATTAATTTAATGCAAAATAATAAAAATACTATTTTGAAATGTTTTTATTATTTTGATTATTGTATTATATATACAAGTAAAGAACAAAATGGTTGGTAACGATCGGCTTTGGGTTCCGATTTTCGGTGAATTTGGACAAAAAAATAACAATATAAGGAAAAAATTATCGATCAGTTAATATCTGCAACAAAAAACCTAAAAATTGCATTGCAGGATATTCAGCAAATTCAAAGTATTTTTATGTAGGTATTATATCTTCTATCGTTATCTATTACGCTATGCTCTATGCCGTTATCAGACAATAAAAATACCGAAAGACACATATTTAACTTATTACTGTTGTTCAACCGTTGTCATTATAATCAATCTGTATAGAATAATACCAAATTAGGATTAAAATGCAATAGTTATAAGATAATAAAATAGTTTTTAAAAATTCATAAAAAAAAACGTTATTTATAATTAAGTTTTATTAACTTTTAATTTAAGCCTCTTTATGCCCAAGATATTGCTCATCAACAAGAAATAAAAACGCAATATTCTTAATGGTTTATTGACATTTCGTTGAATCGAACATTTTTATATAGTTATGTATTAAGAAACACACTGTATACAACTATTACGAATAAAATGGAATATTATTTTTGAATATATTTTGAACTATTTGCTCGAAACACTACTGCCCGACATGCAATGTCAATCATGTAGTAGAACACATGTAGTACAGTTTAACCTATACCTAATTATTAGATTTCTATTAAATCACATTAAATTATTAAATAGTATTTCTAGCTAATTAATAATTAACTTTAGTTTATTGATTATTTGATGGCGAAAACCAGTTTAAAATCGATCATAAACAATTATTTAGTTTTAATTTCTAGGTCGATTTGATACACTTTTAATTAGAATTAATTATTATGTCTATGTAACAATTTATTTTATAGTAATTTTGATAATCCAAAACATATATTAAAAATATAAATGAAAAGAGACCTAATTAATGTCACTATTTAATTTACTATGGATACTCTCCAAAACCAGTAAATTTTAATTTACTAGTAGTTTGCAAGTAGGGGAGTAAACGATGCTCGATGTTTTTGAAAAATCGATGTTTACCATCGACGTTCTGTTTCCCTAACGATATTTTCTAAAGTTTCTAGATAATATAACTAGATGCACCGAATACCAAATATTCGGCAGAGCGTAATAGAGGTAGTGTTCTTGCCCACTACTACTGTAATGTACTATTATTTGATTACATGCGTGACGCGTAAAGGTGCGTATTCACTATCCGAACGAACGAACGAACATTCGTTGGTTCGTTTGGTTTGGTTTGGTTTGGTTGTTAACAATAAAAGAATATTCCCGGTTGTTAATCTTCAATTTGTTACCCCGTGTATATGTTACGGCTGTATAAGTCCGATGTCCGATTAATGTCGACATTAACGGGTTAATGTTTGGCATTGGTTATGTTTTTGGTTGTTTTGAGGTACGCGCACACTGACCAGAGCCGCACGCGCCGCATCGACCGAAGAAAAATATCGTTTGTGTTACTTTCACTGAAGGTGCGCACACTAGCCAGAGCCGCACGAATCGCATCGACGAAAATGCGGCCAGCATTGTTGGGCCAGATTGATTTTCGATAAATGCGGCTAGTTCTGCTGACGTTACACGCAATTCATTCCACTCTACGTAGGTAGGCGAAGAGGAGATTAGAAATTCAATATGCTAAGAAAGTTCGCAAATTTTCCATGGCTCATATTGAAAAAAATTTAGTTCATCCTCAATTAAATATGGAAATAATGTGGATTTTTGCAAATATTGTGAACCTAGAACTTTCGATTCTTTCACGTGATTTCTTCGTCTTCTATTAGCAAGGAGCTTATAATTATTTCTTGTTCGTTGTCATTCATTGTCGAGAAATATTAAAAAACACGCTTATCACCGCAGACAGGATTCTGGAAGCGACTGCAAATACGGGTGTAGTAGGGGCAAAAAGAAACAAAATAGCGAATAATGCGGCGCATTCGATACGGCTCAGTGTGCACGACAAGAAAAAAAAGTGCGATTCGTGCGGGGAGTGCGGCGTTGGTCAGTGTGCGCGTACCTTTGTTGTGTGTTATTCTCGACATTAACTGGATAATGTCAACATTAACCGGACATCGGACCTTAACAACATATACATACCGATCTGGTAATCAAAATTGCGTGGTCGGGATTTTAACGTGTAAGACAGTTATGTAGACAGCTTAATGGAAAATCAAATGTATTAAAAAGAGATAAAAGTTGGTTTAATACATTTTTTCTATGCAGTATTGCCGGATTTTATATCAAAATTTCGAACCGTACAAGTAGGCGTTTACGAAAAATGTTGCATCTAGTGTTGGAACTTTATACAATTAGTTACTCATTTTACTACAGCTGTAATAGATTATATTTAATTTAGATATATTATCTTCATTCCAGTAGTATACGTGAAAGTTTTTAAAAGTTTATTTTTTTCTACACACGTAAAAACCGGCAACTCTGTATGCTGCTCTTTATTTTGTCTCTCTGTCTGTCAACCGGTCATTTATATTTATATCTGTCGCATGTATTAAAATACAGATGCAGATGAAGTGACCAGGATGGTATATGATAGTAGAACAACTTTTAAGAGATGTCTGGAATAAAAATCAAAAATATCAAACAGAAAAATATTAGTTCTAGCGATTACCGGTTAAAGTTAATCATAATGATTATATTTAAATAACCTCAATATTTAACGGCGTAGTAGGGAAATATTATTTTCAGGACTGCTGCATTTTATTGCTAATGATAGCATATTATTTAAAGTAGAGTTTAACCGACCGATTAATGATTCATTAGTTGAGTAATAAAATCGAATCAATCAATACGATAGATCTAAAAATATACAGATATGAGAGGAGAAAATAACGTATACTAGATATGTTGTTTATTTAGAATTATCCAAAATTAGACTTAATAATTCCATATTCTGAAGTTGATTGGTTCATTATAATTTATTATACAAACTATTCTCAAAATTGCTGTAGAAATAATTCTTCATCTAACCGTCAATTTAGTAGATAATGTTTATAAACGGTGAGAAAAGAGATACAAAGACAAGTAAATTACAGAAAAATTACGCCGTGCTCAACCCTACATCATGTATGAAAGCCAAAAAAGCTATTACTTTATTTTTAGTACCGAATTTTTGAGAAACCCCAATTATATTTTTTTTTCTGACTCTCTTATATTTTATTTCTTTTCTGACTAATACAATTTTTTCATATCCACATTTCTTCTATACAGGGTGAGTCCTAAATAAGTGCAAATATTTTCAGCGCTGGTAGATCTCGATAATAGAAACATATCGTTGGTGAAATGTGATAAACTGCTAACTCCATTATTCCTAATTTTACAGGAGAGCAAAAAAACGGTACAAAAAAATAAGTACACATGTAGGAAGTATTTTTATGCGTTAATATGATAACGAGATAAGAATTTTATTTGCTGAAGAACAATAAAACTGAATATTTCGTGTTACTTCATTTTTTTTTCAGACACAATAGGGAGATAGCAGATATTCGGCTTGCAGAAAAAAGAAATAAAAATATATTTCTGGAGATAGCAACCTTCATCGTTTGAAATTTTGAAAATCGAATTGAATATTACCCAAACAGAATTAGAAATAATTAATTAAATTTAAAAAATATGATATTAATAACCATATATTTATAATATCTTCGGTCTAGAAGCAAAACATACAAGTCCAAAAACGAATAAATTTTTAATGCATTTTTAAAGAACTGAAGTAGCAGCATTTTGGACCTAATGAATATGAAAATAATTTAAAAATTAAACTTATAATACTTGGAAGATATGATAGAATCCTTTCATGCTTATCCTAATTTTTTTACAACGGTAGTAGACCGAGCTTGGAAAACAGTGCAGTCATTATAGGTTGAAAACGTATATAGTAAGTAAATAGCGTGATTTTTTTTATTAAATTTTTATTATTTTTATTCTTATTTTTTAATTTTTATAAAGATTATTTATCATTTACGTGGAAAAACGTTGAAAAAAATAAAACTGATTAGGTCTTATGGAAATTCTTGTACAAGTAAGTAATGTTATTTAAACTATTTATAGCACGCCGATGAATTGCTGGTATATAGAAAATTTCGTTTTTCCCCTTACCATTTACGGATACCCCGTATGTACAGAACGGATCGATATAGGGTCGGACTGGCTATATTATATATATAACTATGAGGGGGGGGGGCAGCCTTCGCGGGCCCCCTTATTAACGTAAAAAGAACTTATTAACGTAAAAAATGGAGTTAGCAGGTTGTCACGTTTCACTGACAATATTTTCTCTTTACCGTTTTTCAAATAAGTTTAAAAAAAAAAATGATTTCTTGCTTAGATTTTGAGAACCACTCGATCTTTTCTGGGTTTTCTTTCTTGTCCAAATCTAACCTACTACCTATCATATTATCAAGAAATTATGGTTTTTAACTAAAAACTCCATTTAAAAAAAATACAACTTTGATATTTATTATTTATTTGGGACACTCTGTATCTTGTAAAAATATTTTTAAATTGTAGCTCTAATAGTCCTTCAACGAACCCAAAACTTACAATTTGTAAAAATCTAATCGTTTAGCTACAATACTCCGTGTCGTATGTGGTGAACAACCCTGTATAAAATATTTCTTATAATAAGTTGGAACACAACTTTCCTTTTCTGGCTCAAAGCCTAAAATCCAATCGTTTCAAGGCTTCAATAAGTTTATAGGTGAAAATAAAGCCATAGTTTATTACTAATTCGGAAAATGAAAATATTTATCGTAGGCAAATCCACACAGTTTGAGTCATATTCGATATCCACTTATGACTAATCAAATTTCATTTAGCTCGGTTATTCGAAAACTGTATTATTAGAGGTTTATGCATGTGGTCTGGATATTTCCAGATTCGCCCTTCGTATTTATGAAGACTTAATAAACGTACAACATATCTGAAATCCCTATAGGTTTAATGTGTTTATAAAGCATTAGGTTCACTTTCAATAACGTAATCAAGCTTACAATTTAATTTTAATTAATTTCATATCAACTGCGTTAGTTTCTATAATACTGATTATTCATAAGAAACATTAATTAACAACAAACTAAAAAAGTATTTGTTGGATGAAATTAACTTTAAACTTAGAATTAAGATTATATTATACCGGGTGCGTCTCAAAAGTGGCTCCCCCCTATAACTTTTTTATTTTCTCGAAAAAAACGAGATTTGGTATGTTAGTATATGACATAAATTAAGATTGATTGACATATTCAATTGCTTTTGGTCACTTCCTGTTTCACTGGAAATGACTACAACTCTTGATTTTTAAATGGCACCCTCGGTATTTTTTTACTTTATTCGATAGAAAATGACACTCTGAATCGAGTGACAGATCATAATATGTCAACTTTTGACATTCTTGCTATGTTAATATGTTAAAAACACTAATTCTTAATCAAGGAGCCTTGGAAAAATAGATTTGATCGTCTAATGGTACGTACACATAACGCGCGGTACGCGCGCACCGATTCGCCTCTATTAGTACTTGTTTCCAAGTTGCGCGCGCGCAAACAGCTAGCGGCGAACCATCTCCAGTCGGTTTTTCGCAGGGTTGCCAACCGTACGAGGTTCCTCGTACAAATACGAGATTTTTGACTTGCTGTACGAGGTACGAGGACAGGACTTTCCTCGTACAATTATGTACGAGATTTTGATAAAAGATGATTTGATACTTTAACGTGACTTTTTACTTCGGCTTGCGTAATATTTTATAGCATTAATGAGGATTTTCCAAAGGAGATACTTCACATATAGGCTTAAACCTTAAATACATGTAAACTACACATGTAATTTTATAGACTAACTAATAAATGATTACCTATTTTTTAAATCTCGTGGTCAAATTATTTATTAACATGTCTTCTCATTTAACTTCAATTAACAGATTAATATGTTTAATGCAAATTTTTGTCTTTATTGCAGTTATTTTAAATGTTTATTAAATGTACGATGTTTTTATCCTTTTTATAGCGAAATACGAGATTTTTAGCTGTCTATGTACGAGGGAAAAAGTTCTACGGTTGGCAACCCTGGTTTTTCGACGCTCCGCTTTGTTTGTTCGTTGTTCAGTTGGGACGGCCGGTGAAGACACCGCGCGCATTCCGTGCGCATTTATCAGTGACTATGTGTATTTTCTTTGAATAAATTCCCTTTTTTGTGTTTTTCTTTGAAAAACGCGCAGGCAGCGCAGTGCGCAGCGCACCAATGTATACATACCATAGTGTTTATAGGGTCTTGTGTCTTGTCCTGGCCTTATTTTTAATCATATCCCAATTTTTTCAAATGGAACGAGGGTGGCTCATTAGCATAATTGGAAAAAGCATTTTTTTACGAATAATTTGATACCACACACTTGGTATTTCGAGTCAAATTTTCGTTACAAACCGCAAGGTATAATTTCAAATAAAAAATATGCAAAAATGTCAAAACTGACATATGATATGTCATTCAGAATGTTATTTTCTATCGAATAAAGTAAAAAAATACCAAGGGTGCCATTTAAAAATCATAAGTTGTAGTCATTTCCGGTGAAACAGGAAGTGACTAAAAATAAGTTAATACATCACTCAATCCTAATTTATGTCATACAATAACATACCAAATCTCGTTTTTTTAACTGAAAAAATAAAAAAGTTATAGGGATGAGCCACTTTTGAGACGCACCCAGTATAGAAACACATAGAAAAAACAATAGAGTTCCTTAATCTTACTGTCAGCCTCAACTAGAAAATAAAACATAAAACGAGTCAATTTTGTAAAAAAATGGTTTAAATTAACAACATAATAAGTGTATGATCGAAAAAAAAACTGCGTCATAGACGGCTGGAAAATGACAATCGATGATAATTTTGGTTAGGCCAATATAGAGATTGACCAGATTGTCTAAAGACGTCGTTTACAAAAAATTGACATAAAACTTGTCAAAAACGAACATTAATTATAGAAATATTAAAAAAGGAGAGAACGTTTACAAACACATTTCCAAAAAATTATTATTTCTCGATTATTATTTCTGGAATTTTAAATTATGCCAATTAAAAATCATTTTTACTCAATATAAGTAAACCCTTAAAAGCAACTGGCAGTAAGCGCCATTAAAAAATAAAGAAGAGTAAAGACTCAGTAAATAACGTCTACGGCTTGACCTCACCAAAATTATCATCGAATGTCATTCCCTCGACATCTTTGACACCGTTTTTTTTTTCAATGGTATGGTATTAATTTTTGCTTTTCTATTTTACTTTAGGCGCAATTATGCTTTTTTAAATAATAGTAGATTCTTTCTACATGGAACGCTAAATAAGTATCTGATCAAAATATCTTTTCATTCACATCATAATCACACATCAGTTATTTGAACATACTAATAAAAGTATGAGAATCAGTCTAATTTACCTCAATCAGTCATAAAAAGAAGGTGTGAAGAATTTAAATTAAATTGGAACGCAAAAATTGTGTTATGTTGACTTAAAACTTTAAATACATTACTGTTAGTTTGTCGTTAGTCGGAATATAATCGTGTGAACTAAAAAGATAACTGTATCAATATACATAACTTTTAATTTTCAAATGTCTGACTTTTGCCTGACGTAAAAATCCTTATTTTATATTAAATATAACAAAAAATAATATAAAATATAAACTTATTGCGTTAATGACATAAAACAACGAACGAATTTCAACTTATCCTAACAATGCCAGTATTTTTATCTAGAAATATTCCCAGCCTAATAGAAATCGGACAACGTTCTTTAAGCTAGTCTATTTAATGGGGTTTCCGCACAATGTTCTGTCTTTCGAATTCGAAAACTTTAGCCCTGACCTACTTTTTAAGTTAGATGGACATAGACAACCGAAAAGAACTTCAGTTTAGAACAGTAAAGTTGTCGTGCGATTGTTAACCTAAAAGATTTTCAGAATGAGGACAGACCTGAAAATCTGAAAAAGTTTTCTTCAATACGACGTGTGGCGGATATAACCGTTACGGACGAATAAATATATTGATAAGTAACAATAGTCAATAGTGTAATACCACAGATTGAGTATTATACAGATGTGGCACTTATTTCATCTTGCATGCTGATAAACGGCGCCGTGACCTAGGACCTTTAATAGGGTTATGCGTTATCAGACTTTTGTAAAAAAATGTATTCCCAATTGAAATAATAGTTAATCTGTGTCACAGTTTTTTTTGTAGCGATTCATCATACGCATGAGCTTTGCATTCGGTCCCTTTAAATAGGATATTTAAAGGGACTGAATGCATCCGTGTTTTAATTACGTTTCTCCGTTTTACTGTCAAATCTGCGTTAATATGTGGTAATACCATATGTCAGAAAAAGAAACGCGTTAGAGTTGGCTTGGAAATACAGATCGCTGTCATTTTATGTGGCGATTGTCATTGACTTTTGACTAGGGTGTAAAAAATTCAAGATTTAAAAAAAATAAAAAAAATCGATTTTTTTTATTTTACTCAGATTTTTTTTTTAATTTTTTTGTCCGTAAGATATCGATGTATTTTTTTCTAAAAAATCACCGTCCCTATTCCTTAGTCGGACAATGGCCGGCCACCTGCCTGCCCCCGACGATTTAGAGCCGGCCGATTCGCTGTCCCGTCTGCGCCGCTGGACGATTGCCAAATATTTTCCGATGTTCATTTCATCGCGTTTCGTCTTGAGTCATTCATTTTATAATAAGGACGAGTGTTCATTGTTTACGACGACACATATTTTCTCCTGTCTTTGCTCTCCTATATTTAGAATGGGATGAAATAATACGTTGCCAACTTGTGCACGATTTCGGTAATCTTATACTTAAATAAAAATGAACGTTGTTCGTTGATAACTCGTACAAGAAATTATACAAAATTCGAGAAATATATATGCAACCAGGATTGAAAAAAACACATTTTTTTATGATTTAAAACAATCTCAATTGTTTTAAACAGAAGTTTAAGTCTCAAGTAAGGATTATGTTTCAAACTTATTTAAAACACTGGTCTTAAACGTTTAATTTATCTCTCCAAAATTAAGAAGTAGATTGGCTAACGATAAGACGGCAAAACGGTTTTGAGAGAACTTAGCGGTACTTCTCCAAGTGTTAGTAAGCACAGAATAATAGATTCTTAAATCTAGAAGTAGAATCTAATCTAATCTAATGACTTATCATTAGATTAGATTCTTCGAGATGCGACCTTTTCAGATCTATTGTGGCCTTCTTTTGATCCGCGGACTTGGCCTGTGATAGGTTTAGTCCGCCAAAGCTTTCATCCGACCCACAAACGCTAAGATTTCATCAGACGCCCCTGTCCGCAGGCCGGATCTTCCGGTGTATGGGGGGCTATTGCCCTGTTAGCAGACCCGCTACAGCTTTGACTGTCTGTGTTTGCTTATCAGATCTGCCGTGAATTTTGGCGAATGTTGAATGAACTTTTTCGACTGTCTCTGCTCTGGTGAATATCTCCGCTATTCTAGAGATTTGTTGACCACCGTTACCATTTGTTAGAACGCAATAAAATTCCAAAGAAAAAAATGTTTCCCGTGTTATTTAAATGGGAAATAGAAAATCACGATGGGGCACCTGTTAATATTAATACTACAAGCTCAAACTTTACCAGAATTTGTTTTCATCATCCTAAACGATATTTTCGCGGTAACTAAAAAAATATTTATTTTTCTTGGTGTACCCTAATGTCCACCCATCTCATCTGAGATCTTCCTCTACTTCTTTTATTTTCTCAGGGATTCTAGTTTATGATGCATTTGTTCCATCGATCGTCCCTTTGTTTGATGATATGACCGACAAACTTCCTAATTAATATTACTACTCTTCTAACATCTCATAATTTTGTTTTATTTGAGATTATTACATTGTTTTTATTTCTTCTGTATTAGTGAAATGTACAATCTACAATAAAAATGCTAATGTTTATCTGTATCGTCTCTACTGAAGTAACGACTTGCTCTAGAAAGTTGCCTTTTTTACTAAAAGATAGCTAATTGGCTATTCTAAAAACTGTCGTCGCCGGATTTTTTGTTTTTCATTTAATTAAAAAAAAAATTTCCTGATGTCGTGGCGGATGCGCCAGGCTTCAACTAGTAACGTATAAAACGCGCTATGTGACCAAGAATAAACATAACATCAGTCTAGTGATGTAAAATTACCGGTAGTATTACGTAGAGAATTTTAGAATGAGTGGGAGGGGGGTTAATCACTGCGACCTTACAGATCCATTGTGTCCCCCTTCCTTGAGTCATAACTCATCATACAGTCCCAGGGCTTTGACAAAAGCCAGTATCTGGGACGGTTTTATAGAGGGTAGTTCTCCATCTCCAATATCAGTCGTACCAAAATTCATGGCACGAATGGTTGTCGTCTCGGCCCACTCAGTGATGAGGTGTACTGGTGTTTCCCCATCTTCCCCACAGAATCTGCATTCGCCGTTTCTTCTTAGTTTCAATCTACTGAGGTGTTCATTGAGGAGACAGTGTCCTGTTAAAAACCCCGTGACAATCCGAAGATTGTTCTTACTTAAACCCAGGAAGAACTGTGATTTTTCTTGATCATAAGCCCTCGGAAACTTCTTCGAGTGTCTTAGACCGTTGCAAGATTTCCATTCCAGGTTGCGGATGGAATCTTCCAAGTTCTTGAGTTCCGCCTTGAGTTGGTTACCACTTGGATAGTATTACGTAATATTACGGTATTATTGGTAATTTATAAAAAACAGCTTTTCAAATGTTTTATAATTATAGGCAATATAAGTAAGTCTTCCGGTACTTTCCACGGTAAGCCTGTTTCTTCTTGGCAAATGAACAAATTCATAAGTACTAAAAGTTCTTTCGGTTGGGGCTGTTGACGATGGTAAATTTAAAATGTCTACAGCAACATACTTATTTTAGAGAATAAAAATATTATTTTTTAAAATGAAAAAGAGTACTGCGCAAAAAAAGCAATAGTCACCGATCTTGCCGTAATATTACGGAATATTAACAAAATTACCGGTAAAATTACCCTTTGCATCACATCAGTCTTTAGTTTAACTCTGTTACCTATGTGTTTATTGTTCTCACTTTATCACACTTTATATTGTGTTAACGTTTCAATCAGAGGCTTTTACTTTGCATGTTTATAATGGAAGGTATCAAAAACATCGATTTTCTTAAATTTTTAATTTTGGCACTTTGCCCGGTTTTCATTTCAAGTTTTCAAATAGTGTTTTAAACATGTCCAAAACTCTTATTTTCAAACAAACACAACCCTGTATGCGATGGTATTATTTAGAATCTACTCAAGAATCCTTTTCATTAAAATATTAGTTTATTGGACGAATATTATTAAAGTTACATAATTATTAACCCAGATAATATATTTTGAAACTTACTGATTTAATTAGATACCTTTCAAACCGTAGTCATCCTTTTATCCTCAACTACTTTACGCAAGTTCTAAATTGTAGAAAATTAAACAAGTGCAAAATATTACCTAAAATATTTCAATCGTATTCAAATCACTATAATTCTCTGAGATAATTCTTAGCAAACCTCAATAATTTGATTACTACATTACAAAATTTAGACATACATTATCCACGAACCTATTCAAGAATCCTTTTATTTAAAATGTCAGTTCTCGGCAACTCGCCTTGAATCGATCATTTAATAATTAATAAGCTGGGATGGAGTACTCATTGTTTAGGATGCCGTATATTTTTCATTGTTACGTTCTTTACGATGTTGCCAGTCATATCATGTATACTCCAAAAATGCTTTGGTTATTATTTGAATTAATTGTAAAGAAGTTAGATGGCTTATGTAAAAGAATAATGTTGAGGGTGTAATTAAATGGACATGATTTCAATTCTTTCTCACAAAAATAAGTTTTATGTCCACCTTCCTGTTGTGGATCCAATAAATTGCAATCTTTAGTGAGCAACATATGAAAAACAATTTCTCATTGGTTACTTAATTACTTCTATTATAAGCTAGCTGACCCGGCTGCAGATTTGTAAACAACATCGCTATTCGGTTCTAAGCCGAACGATGCCGCGTAAACAGCATACAATATCGCAAATCCATCTAGTAAATAGCATCCATGATTCCAAATTTTAACTTAACTCCTCTTATAAACTGCAGACGATATCGCAAAATTTGTTGATTGGTTGCTCGTAATCAATATTCAAGATCGCCAAATGCACAAGTGCAAAATGTCTGCCAAAGAATATAGTACTAAATTTACAGAATGTTTAAAATTTCCAGGATATTTTACCCGATGCTTAGAGAATGAGCGATCGTTCGTTTCTACGGCTCGTTCGTTCAAAAAGTCGTGAGAATTGATTCATTACTTACAATACGTTTCGCTCAATTGAATCGTGGTTTGGACGGATCCATACAATTTGAACGATGAGCCTTAAAAAAGAGTCGTTAGAATTGAATCGGGTCACAATGTGATCGTTCGTTTCTACGGCTCGTTCGTTCAAAGAGTCGTGAGAATTGGTTCATTACTTACAAGACGTTTCGCTCAATTGAATCGTGGTCAGGACGGATCCATACAATTTGAACGATGAGCCGTAAAAAAGAGTCGTTAGAATTGAATCGGATCACAATGCGATCTTCGTTTCTACGGCGGCTCGTTCGTTCAAAGAGTCGTGAGAATTGATTCATTCCTTACAATACGTTTCGCTCAATTGAATCGTGATCAAGACTGATCCATACAATTTGAACAATGAACCGTAAAAAAGAGTCGTCAGAATTGAATCGGATCACAATGCGACTAGTTCGTTTCTACAGCGCGGCAGTGATATAGGCATAGAGAGAGCGGGCACCAATATTTAGACTTGAACAAAAGCCCTAAACAAACATCATGAGCATAAAATGCAAACGATAAGAAATTTATTTACAAGAAAAAAACTTATTTATACTGTGCTTAGTACGGGAGTATCTGTAATACATTTAATGTTCACGTTGAAATTTTTGTTATAATAATATTTACCGACTATAAACCATTAAATGTTGGACTAAAAGACGAAATAGTGTTTTTATGCAACTCCAAATAAATACTGTTGGCCTCTGTTCAATATCATAAAAAGTCAGTGATGATTATGAAATAAAGATCGCTGTCATTTTATATGTAAAATTTAAATGTTCCAATTTTCATTTCCAAGCCAACTGGACGTCATTTTTTTTCGATCATGCGGTATTATATACTATTTATTAATTAAATCGAAATTAGAATATGCTCTGAAAATATTAAATTGGTATTAAGAATTCCTTAATATTATATAGTATATGTGATTTGGATTCATAATTTAATAGTGATGTATGTATATAATTTATATTAAAAAAAAACTCAGATCTTTTCCACACTATAATAATATTCAAGACTAAAAAATTTCGAATATCTCCACTCTGTACATATTATGTATCTGCAAAAACAAAATACCGCAATAATGATGATCAAAACCAAGATCAAAATCAAAGGTTTCTCCTTGAAGCGACGTCGGCAGATGTAACAAGCTTATATTCTTAGTCTTGTTATGCATGTGCCTATGAAGAAAAAGTATTTACATTTCTGTTTGCCACAGAATCTTTGAAAGACGCATAAGTAAGGTAAGACTCTGTATGGATTAACTTGTGTTTCATTATTCGCATATTTCATTCTTTAAGAAGATAAAAGCAAATAATATAGATTGTCGTTTTACTTTCGTTTATATTTTGAATATAATCATCTATAAATATCTTCTAAATGTATTTTTGTACCTGGCGAATAACAACAAAATAAAATATACGTGTTTAAGAGTTTTTCCGGAAAACTCACCGGTTTTTAAATAAAAAATATTCTAATATTTGAGGGGTGGTTTCACCCCCTTAGAGTTTCGAAAAATCCCTTTTTATCGAACCGCTACACCCTAAAGTCAATCCGTTTTCCAAAAATCAGCTCTTTACGTCAAGCGCTTTAAGCAGGATCGTGATTAATCAATGACCAGATTTTTCGAAACACCCAGATACATTTTTAAAAAATCTTAAAATATGTAAAAAAAAACAAAATAAAATATACGCGTTTAAGCGTTTTTTCGGAAACTTGACCTTTTTTTAATTTAAATATATTGTAATATTTGAAGGGTGGTTTCACCCCCTTGGAACTGGAATTTCAAAAAATCCGTTCTTATCGAACCTCTACACCCTAAAATCAACCTGTATGCCAAAATTGAGTTTCTTACGTTGAGTGGTTTGAGCAGGATCGTGATTAATCAGTGAGTCAGTCACTTAAGGATTTTATATTGTCAAGGTGTATGTGGCGCTAAACTGTATTGCCGGTTGCTAAATAAACCGCAACGTGCTTTGAGAAACCGGCGAATTTGCCAGAAAATAAAAGACATTTTTAGGCGCCATCTCTTAATCAAGTCGACAAGTAAGCGAATCAGACACTAGATTTTTCCAGTATGAAGTAGAACGCTCTCCGAGAATTGTAGAAGGTTCGAGAAACTAGTCAATAGAGTATAATCGACGCGACAGTTGGACGAGTTTGAATTTTGATAATACCGCGTTTTAAATTGTGAATTAATTGGCGAAGGTGCCAGTACCGTTAGAGTAATAGTAGTTGCATAAATTGTGTTGTAAATTAATATAAATTGTGTGTACAGAGTGAAAGAAAATAAATTCGTTAAGTATTTTATCGTGAGTTTAAATTAGTGGACCCATGGAATCCGTATAATAGTTTTTTAAGGTCACTAACAACTTCTAATTAAACAGTATCAGTACGATATTGTAATATTTTATAATAGGCGTTTTAGAAACTACGTTAGTACTTATTTAACACTTTGATCAGTTAATGACATTAACATTTTTTAAAGGTTCTTATTAGACTTGGATTACGGCAAATAAATAAAATTGCGTTTATCTTATCAAGAAGACCGAAATCAAGAAAATATCAAGAGACAACTTTTAATCGGCCTTAAACGGTTTACAGATACTTGCTAGCAGAACAAAAGAAAGTCAGTGGCGCACGTGTTTTTTTGTTAGAAAAATATTCCAGTGATAACCTATACGCAGGTCCCTGGTAAATATGTGAACACTTTCTTAGCATTAAAATATGTTGCACTTATAGCAACTTTATCCTCAAAATTTCATTCGAATCGCTAAAAGAATTTGGAAGAAATGTATAATAAATCGAACAAAAATTAAGACTTTAACCCTCTGTAGCAACAAAACGAAGCAGAATCGGACCTATGTTGATACGAAAAATAAATCTTATTTTCACATGAGAAATATCCCAACGCGAAATGGCACATGTTTTTTGAAACACCCTGTATATGTAAATTGCGCTGTATACCAATGAAATGATTTTTAGGGTTCCGTACCCAAAGTGTAAAAACGGGAACCCTATTACTAAAACTTCGCTGTCCGTCCGTCTGTCAAAAAGGTCTATCTTATGAACCGTTATAATGACAGTTGAAATTTTCACAGATAATGTATCTACGTTGCCGGTATAAGAACAAATACTAAAAACAGAATTAAATAAATATTTATAAATAAAAAAGTACTTTCACTAAACATTATCTTTTAAGTAAGAATTTTACATAGAATCTCTCAAGTGCTCGGTGGCCGCGTGGTTAAAGCGTTAGGACTTTAGGGTACGAACATAGTGGAGGCAGGTTTCTGCTTTCCGGCAGCCAGCGCCGTCTCTGGGTACCTATTCTTGATCACTCGCATCTTCAAATATCGCTCACATCTCGCATCTCCGAAAAAGCCATATAACAATACACGTGATGCGTAACTTTGCGTATATGCATCACGTGTATTGTTATATGGCTTTTCGGAGATGCGAGCAGGGTTCGGAAGTAGTTAATTAAGAGGAAATTTACCTGTTTAACTAACCTAACCTAACCTAACCATATTCAAACGCCGGCGCCGCACATAGGGGTATTTGGTCTATAAACCTGGTCAAAGGGATATTTTTTATTTTCATTTTTTATCTTAACTGAATACAAATCTATAAATACTAAATGTAAGCACGTTTATTAGCTTTTTTTTTAAGTCGTAAGTAATAATAAGTCATAAATAATATATTTCAATTATAAGTATGAATTATCTTAGTGTATTCTGAATATTTCTAAGATTATAAAATAGTGGAATTGTTTGTAGTGCTTTTTGCAAATTGTTTATAAGAACTGTCATGATGGATACAGAGCCAGCTGGAAAGTCCTGTTTTATGCCATATTTTATTTTGAAATGTTTCCTTCTATTCTATTTCTTTATGTTTTATATTTAAAAAATTAGAGGCATTTTTATAAGATGTAGGACTATTCGGCAATATTCCGCATGGAATTAGTATCCGTTCAGTGCTTAAAGTCTCCAGCTTTAGAACATGTACAAAAATCTTGCCAATATTTGCCAGTGCCAAAAAAACATTGATTTAAATAGATTCTTAAACGAAATAGTCTTTACCCTATAACACCCCATCCTCGCTCAAATATCGTCTATAATTTAACATCCTCATCCAATTGCTTGGTTTTGCACCGAATAGCCCTATTTGATCGGTGGAAAGGGTTTCAGAGTAGAGGAAAAAATATTGTGTAGGAAAAACAAAATGGGGTTCCATATTAGCAATCTCTCCTCTAATTAATAATTATATTACTAGCAAAAAGCAAAAAATCATAAAACATAATTTTGGCCAACTTTTAGTTCTTAATACCCCTCTGTGCGCCGTCGCGTCGGCATCGTGCAAAACAGAAATAAATAAATTTTCGTTCGGTAAAGCGAGAACGCCGATGAACGCTGGTTGACGGCGCCTACCTGCTTTCACTGCGAACTAGCCGATTTGATAACACGCTTTAATTTTTCAAGGTTATAAGCGCGAGGCGGCGCGGCGCTACTATGTACCCATATACAGGGTGTCCCAGAAATACGTGCAAGTATTTTAACTTAACTGGTAGTATAGTTCAACCCCAGAAACACGCCTATGAGGTTTTTTTCTAAATAAATTTTTTTTGAAAATTCGGAATTTTTTGAAAATATTTTTGGAATTTTTTTGCAATTTTTTTGTTTTTATTTAAAAAAAATAATTTCTTGATAATATGGCAACCGTAAGGTAGTAGATTAAATTTACAAGAAAGAAATTCCAGTGGTTCTCAAACAAATCTCGAAGTATTGGAAAGAATGTGTAAGGACCAAGAACTATTGACTACAATAAAACGACGGAAAGCAGCATATCTTGGTCATATTTTTCGAAATAACAAATATAGTTTCCTACAGCTGATCGTTGAGGGAAAGATTGAAGGACGACGAGGCATCGGGTGTAAACGGTTTTCCTGGTTGCGGAATTTGCGCCAGTGGTTTAATATAGGAGAGGCCAGTGCAATTATCCGTTTGGCTCAAGACAGGGAGGAATTCCAATTGATGGTCGCCAACCTCCGATGAGGAGAAGGCACATGAAGAAGAAGGTTCTCAAAATTTTAGCAAAAAATAATATTTTTTGGAAATTTTCAAAGTAAAATAACTCCATTATTTTGGACTTATTTGAAAAACGATAAAGAGAAAATATGTTTCTTTTATCGAGATCTACCACCCTTTAAAATACTTGCACTTATTTCTGGGATACCCTGTTTATAACAATACACGTGATGCGTATACGCAAAGTTGCGAACGATGTCAAGAATAGATGCCCAGATTGGCGCTGACTACCAGTAAGCGGCAAACCTGCTTGCACTGTGTTCGCACACTTACGCTGCTATGACGTTGGAGCCATAATAAGGCAGGGGTGCGACTTTGTTCAAGTTAGCAACCGATAGTTTAGAAGCGATGTCGAAACCAGATCGATACTATGTTCATTGCAAAACTAGTGCCGCTCAAATGCTGTGAAATATGGTATCACTATCACACTCTTGCACACGTGTCTAGACTGTCGCTTCGCCACAAAGCGAGAAATCAGAATATCGCTACGAATCGATGTTGCTACTGAACATAGTGCATCAAGCTATAAATTACTTTGCTATCGCTTTGAAACATGAACAAAGTTGCACCCCGGGTTCGAATCCTAGTCAAGGCGGCTTTTTTTAATCGTTTTTTTTAATTTTTACATATTTATTTTTACTTTTTACATATTTATTATTGATTAATACAATTTTAGTAATGTTTCTGCATTTTTTTAAATTACTTATACGCGCATTCAAAATTTCAGCTAAATCGGAAAAAAAGTTTATAATAATATAGTGTCTAATATTGTAAAGATATTGAATGGTACGGAACCCTTGTGCGCGAGTCCGACTCGCACTTGGCCAATTTTTAAATTGTGCGGTGTCGCTTGCATATTTCATAAAGAAGACTGTAGTGACAATTTCAAGTAAAAACTTGATATGTTTTTTTCAGAACCTTAGGGCCCCCTGTATTTAAATTGTATTTTAGTGTTGCTATACAGGGTGAGTCTTATAAGTGCAAATATTTTGAAGGCTGGTATATCTCGATAAAAAAAACATATTTTCTTTTTAACGATTAAATACCTACGTATTATAAGTCAAAAAGTCAGTAAGCAAAAAAAATGATATTCCGCTTAAATTTTGAACTACTGAATCTTTTATGGCTTTTCTTTCTTATAATCTGCAACCTATGTTGCCATATTATAACAATTGTATGTTTTTTAATTAAAAATTTTAAAAAATTCCGAATTCAAAAAATGTTTTCAAAAAAGTCCATGTTTTTATTATTTCAGCAACTTTTTTTTATTTAAAAACCTCATAGACGTGTTTCTGACGTCGAAATATACTACTAAAAATACTACAAGTACCCCTAAAAATATTTGCACCTATTGAAGACACACCCTGTATAGTCTGCTTTCCTGAACGTGAAAACTATGCACCAATAGTAACATAAGCCGATAGTCTTGGCTCAAAAATGTTTTGATTTCTTGAAATATAAATGTATTACGGTTTGCCAACTTCTCAATAACACATAAATATTTTCGATAATAAAAAATGACGATAAAATAAAACTCGATAAAAAAATAAAGAGGAATTCAAATCAACAACCATAATTAAATAATAGAGTAGTTAAATTAATCACACAAATTAATTGATTAAAAGTAAAAAAACACACTTATTCTCACAATCAAAATGCAGTCACAATTTTTTAACCGAACCCTTAATAGTCTCCTAGCAACAGGCATGTTTTTCAGTTTCCTAAGCCCCGACTGCAAGTGTAAATATGGGGGAACGGAATAGTGGGCTATTTTGAGGGTACAAAGAGATTTATATAATGCCGGCCAAAAAAGGGGTCCGAAATAGAGGATCCGTTAGAGCATTTCACCGGTTGATTCTATTTTAGGGCACAGAAGTTTTAGGGTCAGTTATTAGATTAGGTGGAGACCAATAATGTAACCTATCCTTTGATATAATCGAATATAACAAATTTACGATATAATCGAATAAATATGATATGATACATAGGTACAAATTTTAAACAAATATTAAAATTTTGGTAGTTAAATTTAATTAACAATTCATCCTGGGACGGCATCTTAAAAATGAGAACAATATTTAAAATAAACACATTTTTTGAATAAAACATTTACATCCATTTCTCTATCAATAAATTTCATAAACAGCCTCTACATTATCCCCGAAATATTTTACGAAATATTTCTTGAAATATTTCGTAAAACATTTCAAATTTTTTGAAAAAAAAATTATAAAATAATAATCATACTGTAATTATATTCCTGAATGTGTAAAAATTTTGTTCTTAAATATCTAGTCTACCGGGTGCGTCTCAAAAGTGGCTCACCTCTATAACTTTTTTATTTATTTTTTTTTATAAAAAAGCGAGATTTGGAATGTTAATATATGACATAAATTAAGATTGATTGACGTATTCAATTGTTTCCGGTCACTTCCTATTTCACCGCTTTTGATTTTTAAATTGCAACCTCTCTATTTTTTTACTTTATTCGATAGAAAATAACACTGTGAATAGAATGACATATCATATGTCAACTTTTGACATTTTCCAAATGGTTTATTTGAAATTATAACTTGCGGTTCGTCGCGAAAATTTGACTCGAAATACCAAGTGTGTGGTATCAAATTATTCGTAAAAAAATGCTTTTTCCTAATATGCTAACGAGCCACCCTCCTTCCATTTGAAAAAATTGAGATATGATTAAAAATTCGATTTGAGCATTTTCTAACTGGTCAAGATAAGACACTAAAAATATTAGAAGATCAAATTTATTTTTCCAAGCCTCCTTGATTAAGAGTGTTTTTAACATAGCCATGACACTCTAGATTGTAGTTTGAAATACAATTTTTTATTAAGTGAGAATGTCAATAGTTGACATATGATATGTCATTCTGAAGAATGTTATTTTCATGCTTGCTTCATCCACGTTACCGTAGAGGGAGCTGAAGGAACCCTAAAGTTTTCACCTAGGGTTTTTTGGCCCCTTTTTCTGCTTCTTGTATTTTGTTTGTTTATATATACCGTACAAAACCTTCAGCTCCATCTAGGGTAGCATGTTTGTCCAGTAGGCCGCTGGTTTTAATTTTGGCGGTACGATCTGTGATTGTCACAGCTACCGCTAGATGGCGAGTGTCTAGCATTCTCCATAGTAGTACGTTTTGTACTCAAATGCGTTTCGTTTGTCAGATTGAGGGTTACAGCAAAGTCGGCATGACGATGGAGATAAATTTCCGAAACCGGTCGTCGAATGGCTGTTCCCTTCAGTCTGATGAACTTAATGCAGAGAATAAGCATATATGTAGGGGTTTTTTGGCCCCTTTTTCTGCTTCTTGTATTTTGTTTGTTAATGTTATTTTCTATCGAATAAAGTACAAAATACCAAGGGTGCCATTTGAAAAACAAAAGTTGTAGTCATTTCCGGTGAAACAGGAAGTGACCAAAAACAATTGAATACGCCAATCAATCCTAATTTATGTCATATACTAACATACCAAATCTCGTTTTTTTATCTCAAAAAACAAAAAGTTATAGGGATGAGCCACTTTTGAGACGCACCCAGTATAGCTATATTATAAACGCGTATTCAAATATTAATCTTGTGGGATATACATCAACATAAAACGAGATTATTAACGAAATATCATCGTAACAACTAACAACGGATATTTAGAAACGTCTAGGTTTACCTACTTATTTCACTGAGATTTGTGGAAAAAAAGTCCTTTTCCTCGGACACAAATACCGCCATGTTTTGGAAATAGCTCAAAACGAAACAAAATTGAACGAGGCAACAGGAGACGCCAAAAAAAACCACGCCCTCCTCACAAGAAATTTTGAGGCGCTTTTAAGAATCGAAAGTAGGTCGAGGGAAACTGAAGTGGGTCAAGACCAAGAACAGTTAACCTACTAGGACTGCTCATTCAGCCAAAAGTGTCCGCCAGGTGCATGCGAAAACTACTCGCTTTGTGACATCATTGTAGTCCTTGTCATGGTTATTAGTCCTTATCTGGCAACCAATAATACACACACGTGCATTATTGGTTGCCGAATGCAAAACGTTCATTATTTAGTTTATTTATTTAAACACGTTATATGTATGCAGTATAGAAAATTAACTGTATAACTGCTGTTCTTAAAAATGCATTATCCGAGTATTAAATACTCGGATAATGCATTTTTAAGAACAGCAGTTCCCAGCATCACCTTTTGCAAGCATTCTTTTTAGAGTACTTCCATATTTTGCTTTAAAATAATTAATAAACAAAATCGTGGGCACTTAGTATGCACTTTGTCACAATCCCCAACACAAAGTGAACGTATTTATACACTCTATAGCTCTAAAAACTTTAAAGACACCTTTTTCACATTTAAAATTGACAAAATAATTAACTCAAAATTTCTCAGCTGTTATTTTTATAAGTTTACCATAGGCAACTAATAATACACACTATCATGACAAGGCTTTGACAAGGACTACAATGACGTCACAACTGTCAGCTGAAGCGCGGGAAGAGGCGAACGTGCGTCTTATGAGGATGAGCAATCCTATTAGTTTACCGTTCTTGGGTCAAGACAACTGGAAATAAACAAAAATGCGACAAAGTTGGGCGCCAAAACACGACCTTGACCTGCTTCGAAGAGTTCTCCGCATAGTGTAGAGGCTGTTATAGACTTGGTTATCAAACCGTGTTCCGGTGGATTACTTAAATACCTAAAACCTACATATTTTTTAAGAAATAAAAATTATCACATTTTTTTAAGAAAAGCAAAATAATATTAACTAAAGAAAACGTCATTTTTACATCACAAGTAAATAAAAATTAATATTTAGCCAAGAGTCATAACTCAAGATTTCTCTGGGGAGTGCCCAGCAGTACCTGGGATTGGCCCCTACCCTAAGGCCCCTCTGTAGTTACGCCAATGCTCGTTGGACAGACGGACAGACTTTACTTTAGAGGGGAAATTAAAGACAAAAAGTGTTAAGTATACTCTTTTGCCTTTATGAGCAGTAGTAAGATTTGTACTGCATATCTACATTAATAATGACATCAGAATTGGATTATCCTTTTTGAATAGAAGAGAAAACTTTGAGCATTATGATTAGGTTAGGTTGCTGGGGTTTCATCACTAACTAGGAGATCTTAGACCCATTACGATACCCCTGTTTTATTGTACCAAACCCTCATCTCATTCTTTCTTTACATTAAAGCATTTCCAACTCTTTGCAAAGTTCCCGATGTCGCCGATGTTGGGTTCTGCTGCTTCCTCTAGTCCCTCCAAAAAACCTTGCCCTAAAGTTTTAAAGCGTCTGTATTCCAGTGTCGAACAATGCTCTAGGGTTTCTTCCTCTACTCCGCATTCTCGGCAGTAGTCCTCGTTGAAAATCTTCCATCTCATGAGGTTTACCTCAACAAAGTTAACTTGTAAAGTTTTCAGTGGACATCTTTAAATTCCGGCCGGACCACCAATGACATATCTGGGTAAATCCGGACGTATGGAAACACTAGTACACAGAAGTGTTTCAGTAAAAAGGCCAATTTTAATATCGATAAATGAGCACTAGAAAACCTTGTTACTAAGAAGTAAGAATAGAAGAAATAGTTTTAACTGGCAATAAAGTTTAATTCCGAATTTGAATTGGATTAAATATCATGTTCCCATGCACACCTATAACATATGGGCTGATAAAAGCATTATAAAAACAAGCCAATTAATGAGCTTATTAGTATCTAACCGTTAATAACAAAATTAAGTTGATTACCCAACTAATTATTCAGAAAGAAATAGATCATTAAATGGAGTATGTGTCATTCTAAGACTAAAAATATTATAATTATGCACCTAATAATATTACTAAAAAATATTACACTAACATTAAGAACTTTTTTAAAAAGAAGAAAAAATATTAATACAATTTGAAAAAATAGACTTATAATGTTGAAAAATGAAAAAAAAAACATATTTAGCTACCTTAAATATTTAAAAAAATAGATAATCAAAACAGTATATTAAAAGTTTAATTAGCAAACTTCAGTACTTATAAATATATGCATAATTAAATTGCAAATTAACAATACTTAAACAGACAGAACCCTCTATATGAATTTTAAAATAAAAAAAAATAATTATAGAAAATTAAAACAATAGAGTACCTTTACAAAACATGTTACTTATTCGGATTACATAAGACAATATAACTTTAAATAATTGTAATGTGAGATGTAGGACGATTATTATAGATATTTTCTATTACTACTACCTACTATAATAATTTATTCTTCAATCTATGAATCACCATATTGCACAGATTTCATAATAAAACTATCAAATAAATAAATGCATGATCTTTCATACATTCATAAGTATTTTAACGATGTTTTATGATAATAATAGTAAAATTTATTGACTTCACAAATTAAAAAGTTAATTTGTAAAGTAATTGTATGATATTTAATATCATACAATATTATAAAAAAATACTAATAATAATTTATGAAAAAAGGGGCCATATCAAATAATCAGTTTTCTGAGAAAAAAAAGACACTGTTTAGGCCTTTCTCTATTAAGTTTTTCAGTTGTCCAATTAAATTTATTAAATTTATAAGTTACGACTTAGGCAGAGTTGTGCCTCCTTAGTATCTCGTTTAATCTATACTAATATATAAAATCCTTAAGTGACTGACATACTGATTAATCACGATCCTGCTCAAACCACTCAACGTAAGAAGCTCAATTTTGGCATACAGGTTGATTCTAGGGTGTAGAGGTTCGATAAGAAGGGTTTTTTCGAAATTCCAGTTCCAAGAGGGTGAAACTACCCCTCAAATATTACAATATTTATTATTTAAAAAACGGTCAAGTTTCCGAAAAAACGCTTAAACACGTATATTGGACAAGCATAATTTATTTGTTTTTTTTTTACATATTTTGAAATTTTTTAAAAAATCATACAGGGTGTTCCAAAAAGTTGGGTAATTTCTTAACCACGATTCTGCTTAAACTGCTTGACGTAAAAAGCTTATTTTTGGCAAACGAATTTTTCGAAAGTCAAATTCCAACGAGATGAAACTACCCCTCAAATATTTCCAAGTTATATAATAATATCGCCATATTGTTTTTGCCAGTTTGTATGTTAATGGAAATTCTTGCTTTGCTTTATCATCACCATTACAAATGATAAATAAATTCGACGCGAACGAAGTCGCTGGTACACGCTAGTTTGGACATAAATTAAAAAATGCATAAATATGATAAAATCAAAACTTGGCCGAAAACGAATCGCATTGCTGTTGTGCTTATTTCAAATCATATTATTTTTCAATCGGAACTAGATCTTTCTAATCCAATTTTGGAATTAATCCAAACCAAAATCGACCTGGTTCATAGAAACGTTTTCATTTCCGATATTAATACATTTATGGAGTATAATATATTATTTTTTACTATTATCAGTTCCAGCTAAAGTAAAACAAATCAACCAATTGGTCCCAAAAAAAGAATTTTCGAAATACAGAATCAGCTTAAAGTATAATTCCTTAAACTGTGGCTTAAGGTAAGTTAAAGTGTTAAAGTTTAAAACTAAAAGAATTTCGGACTTCCATTATCTTTAAACTACTGAGCTTATACAGGGTGTCCCAGAAATAAGTGCAAGTATTTTAACTAAGTTTTTTTCGCAAAAAAAAATTTTTGCAATACTTTTTGGAATTTTTTTTAGTTTTTAGTTAAAAAACATAATTTCTTGATAATATGGCAACATAGGTATTAGATTAAATTTACAAGAAGGAAATCCAGAAAAGATACAGTGGTTCTCAAAATTTTAGCAAAAAATCACTTTTTTTGGAAATTTTCAAAGCGAAATAACTCCGTTATTTTGGCCTTATTTGAAAAACGATAAAGAGAAAATATCTTTCTTTTATCGAGATCTATCACCCTTTAAAATACTTGCACTTACTTCTGGGACACGCTGTATACTAGAGCCGAACATTCACCCGTGAATTAGTTAGGTTAAAACATTATGTCATAGAGCAATCACTATATGCAGTGACCAAGAATCTCTGAATTCTGAACTAAGTAATATTAAAACCGATTAGCCTCAGAATGGCTACCCTGCAAAATCCCTAGACAATGTTATATCCAATTGCATGTCTGACTCATTGGTGCGCCATCCTGAGGAGGATGCTCTCTCTCTTGACAATTCCATATGTGAAAGGAACATCAGAGGAGATCAGACGCATAGCTAAGCAGTATAAAATTAAAACTTTTTTTAACTCTGGGACTCTACAAGAAGTATTCTAACAAAACAAAACCGGAATCATCAAACCAAGAAAAAGAGTGCATCTACCTTGCGAGTGCGGTGATTTGCATATTGGAGAGTAGGCCATTGAAGATCATGTGTGGTCCAAGCACCACAACATAAAATGATCGGAAGCCCGGGTTGTCCACAAAGAACCCCATTGAAAAAAGCACAAATTGAAAGAGGCCGTATATTCATTTTTTACAATAATAAAACCTTGAGCAATCCAAATATGGAAATTTCAACAATATGACAACCACTCATAAAACGCTCCAATGCAGTTATTCTTAGTGGAACCTTATGATTTATTGCACCCAACTAATTCACGGGTCAATGCTCGGCTCTAGTATACTAAGGGCTGGCAAAAGTTAGTTTTGGGTCGAGATTTCCGTATATAGGAAGAGTACAATGCGTTTATAACGTAGTGAACAAAGAGAGAATAGTAAACACGTTGCCAAACGCGTGAAATAAACCGAGAAACTGTACACATTGCTAAGAGACGTGGAAGGGGATATAGCAGATTTGTCGCAGTTGACCGGTCGACCCAATAGAAGTGTCTAGTCCTAGCAGTCAACTATTAAGCTTGACCAATCAGGTTGGTTAGCGTGGTTATTTGGAGTGTGTTAATTCATTTGTGTTTGTCAAAAACTCTAACGTGATTGGTCGGGCTTAGCAGTTGCCTGCTAGGGCTAGACACAAGTGACCCAATCAGTACCTGTGTCAGTACTTAAAGTTCTAGGGAAAGGTGTACATCATGCGTTCAGCTTCACGATTTAATTACGTCTCGTGATATTTTATTTGTTTATTTATTAACGAGTCGTTGTAATTTTCCCTATAGCTTAAAAACTTTTAAGTGCAAGTTAGAAACACTTGCATTTTTGATAAAAATAAGTGGAATTGAGTTAGTGTTCGACAGTGATTGCGCTATTAGAACTCTGAATTCAAAAATTAATATCTCGAAATCTATTAGAAATAATTGATTGTAGTTTTTTTTAAACTTTCTTAATATTTCTGCTATATTTTCTTCGCAGACAGTATGTGAAAATCTTTATAAATAAAAAAGTTACACGATTGCTGAAAATTGCTATGCACTAAAAGTAAATGGATGGGTTATTTAAAATTTTTGAATGGGAAAAGAGCAACCTTGTCAAATTTTTCTTATTTAAACGTATTGTAAAAGATCCGATCTTCAAACTAAAAAAAAAGTTTCTAAAGTGGTTCTTAAGTTATGGCGTGTTATGTGTTAAAAAGTTGAGTTTTTAAATTATCGCGATTACTGACGTTTTTTCGTTATAAAAAATACAACTACGATACCATAACGATATCCTTATAATTCCATTTCAGATGCTCAGAAACATAACATCTAATGATTTTATCTAGTTATCTTCGAAAAAAAAGGTATTTTAAAAATAAGTGGTGCGTGATCGTTTCTTACTTTGTGATCGATTTTACTTTACTTGATAGGGAAAGGCATACCGGCAACGCCGCAGCAGCACACCGTCGCATTTCTCTCACTCCGACTTAATAAGATCCCTATGCGATTTACTACCACACATGTAAGTACCGACCCAAAAGTAACAGTTGCCAGCACGGTATAAGCTCGGTAGTTTTAGGATTTAGTTTAATTCACACTTGATAACCATCAGTAATACTTCTGACCGAAATGTTGTGTAAGAAAAATATATAAAGACAATGAAAGTCCGAAATTCTTTTAATTTTAATACTGAATCATTGTCTACCACATTTAAAGTAACTTAAAGTGATTACAGACAAAACTAAATACTGTATAAATAATATCCATCAAAACGACGACGACGTTGGGCTTCCTTGCACTAATAGGCTACCCTGTATATGACAAAGTTGTTTTTGCGTTTAGATCATTTGGACACCTTTAAAACCCGAACTTGTATGAAAACTCTACTAAAATAGAACAAACTAATGTTTATTTGAAAGACAAGAAAAGCATAAAAGGCAGTTCTTGAAGAGCCCACTAACATCGGCATTATTTTATATAGAAAACAAGATGCGATGCGCGATAATAACGATATTATAACTCTAGGCATGGCAAGTGTGTGAAAAGGCGTTAGAAAAGGAAACCGAAGCCAAACGACTGGCAATCCAAAAAGACAAATAAGATATTTGAGTCGAGAAAACTTGTGAAAAGGGGGCTGAGGGATGGAGAAGCTTAGCAGTATGCTAGACGTCACGTTTGGAACAAGGGGAGTTTTATTAGAGAACTATCGTTATAGATACTAGTTTTAGCGATACCTAACGTTAAATACTCTTTATAAAATAAGGATATTATAGAAAATAGATAAAGGTAAAGGAGCTGTAACATACTTGATATTGTAATTACAGGTATTTTTTCTTAATTAGTTATCTACAAATAATTGTACGAAAATTCTAATTTTACAAGACATCGTATCACTGGTTTTAATAATAAGTTTGATATTTTAATTACAGGTAATTTTTCTTAACCATCAAGTGGCATGATGGGGTCTAGCGGACCCCAAGCACTATTTAAACCTCTGTAAAATGTTTACGTTTAAGAATTAGACCTCGACCTTTGCCTTTAAGTTAGGGTACTAATATGCAACTGTTAAAGACGCACTTGATTTTATCAAGTATTGTTCCTACCAGCGGGGGCTAAAGTTTCATTGGGGTCTGTGTGGCACGACCACGCCAAGAATGTTTCATTATTAGGATTGTGGGTAGTCTAAGAAGTGTGCCTCACTGGGACGCTAATTTTGAGGAAGCATTAATTGAGTGGTGTGGTTTGATGAACTTAAAGAGGCTTAAGAGAGATGAAGATCATTGAGACATTGATTTTTCTCCGAACAGTAACCATTAACTCCGATTCTGAATCTCTTACTGTATAGAAGAGAGAAAACTGAATAATCAAAACCAGAAAAGAAAGAGATGATGGATTTTTTCTTAATCAGGTATCTGCTAACTTAATATTATATTCCTCCAATTGACAAAAATAATTGTACGAAAATTTAAATTTTAAAAGAATCAAAAACATCGTGTCACTGGGTTTTAATAATAAGTTTGATATTTTAATTACAGGTATTGTTTTCTTAATTAGGTATCTACAAATAATTGTACAAAAATTCTAATTTTACAAGACATCGTATCTTGGTTTTAATAATAAGTTTGATATTTTAATTACAGGTATTTTTTCTTAATTAGGTATCTACAAATAATTGTACGAAAATTCTAATTTTACAAGACATCGTATCACTGGTTTTAATAATAAGTTTGATATTTTAATTACAGGTAATTTTTCTTAACCCTCAACTGGCATGGTGGGGTCTAGCGGACCCCAAGCACTATTTAAACCTCTGTAAAATGTTTACGTTTAAGAATTAGACCTCGACCTTTAGCTTTAAGTTAGGGTACCAATATGCAACTGTTAAAGACGCACTTGATTTTATCAAGTATTGTTCCTACCAGCGGGGGCTAAAGTTTCATTGGGGTCTGTGTGGCACAACCACGCCAAGAATGTTTCATTATTAGGATTGTGGGTGGTCTAAAAAGTGGGCCTCACTGGGACGCTAATTTTGAGGAAGCTTTAATTGAGTGGTGTGGTTTGATGAACTTAAAGAGGCTTAAGAGAGATGAAGATCATTGAGACATTGATTTTTCTCCGAACAGTAACTATTAACTCCGATTCTGAATCTCTTACTGTATAGAAGAGAGAAAACTGAATAATCAAAACCAGAAAAGAAAGAGATGATGGATTTTTTTCTTAATCAGGTATCTGCTAACTTAATATTATATTCCTCCAATTGACAAAAATAATTGTAAGAAAATTTAAATTTTAAAAGAATCAAAAACATCGTATCACTGGTTTTAATAATAACACTGATATTTTAATAATAGCCATTTTTTCTTAATTAGGTATGTGCTAACTTAATATTCTTATATCCCTACTATTGTCAAAAATAAATGTAGGAAATTTAAATTTTAAAAGGCATTCTTATCAGTGGTTTTAATAATAAGCAATATTAATTTAATAAGAACTTGTAAACAAGTTATTACAATTATTATCTATTTAATTTATGTTTTAAATATCATTCACTATGAGGAAATTATAGAGTTAATATTATATTTCTAAATTGGATTAAAATATATCCCGAAGTAATCACCAATTTAAATTAGTATAAAAGACAAAACAGAACACCATGAATTGATAAGGAACATCACATGTACATATTACTTGTTATTGATAATAGTACATACGTGAAGTTTAAAGAGCTGTTTATATTATTTTTTATATTAAACTATCACTGCGAGATTTATTTCATTTATCTTCAAACCGACGCAAAAATGGATTGCTTATCAGCATTAAAAATTCTAAAATATTTTTGCTAGATAAGACAGATAAAGCTATTAATTAATTGAATAGTAATATTTATTAAACAACATGATTATTACCGACTAATTTAAAATAAAAACACGTTAAATAAGGCGTATAGAAACAACAGTTCCTTCTAGTCTTGATATGCATATAGGGTAAGTGCATTCCCAGATTTCTGCTTGGGGCATCAGGGGACACCCCGTTGTATCTACCCCTTACTTCTACATTTCTCTTAGACGGGGCTCTGTAGAAGTGGACCGACTATCCCTAGAGACTCGTGGGAACACCCTATGAGGTCTAGTATTAAAAACACCACCGGTGAAGCTGTGGGGAAACCCCCTAACGACACTGGGAACATTACAAATGAAAGTTCCAAGGGACCAAATCCAAAGGAAACTACAGGAGGGGCAGCTGACACTTGCTTGGGATCATCCTACACAAGTGGCACACAAGCTACCACATTCTCCAGCAAGGGTCGGAAGCCTACCTCTAGACCCAATAAGCGACATAAACTACCGTTTCGTCTACCCGGCCTGAGTCAACCAGGCGGGCTAGACGATCCTCTGATAGTAGTTCTTAGCGGAGCAGAAGCACGGAGATACCTCCGACTGCTCTCCACGAAGGACTTGATCCAGAGGACGTAAAAGCGAAAACACTCATCCGAAAAGGGGAGAGTAAAGAAACCAAGAAACAACCTGACTCATCTCCATCAAAGGGCAAGAGGGAGCGAGAACCTCTCACCTCTTTTACGGCAGGGAGAGAAAAAAGCCAGGATGAAAAGCCGTCCAACACCGGGAGGCAAGCAGGGACGTATCACCAGCTTTGTCGCTATTGCTGGACAAGTGAAAATGGCGGTGCTGCCAAAGGATTTCCCAGAGGTTGCTCTGACCACCGATCAGCAAACGTCTCTAGAAGAGGCTATACTGGACGAAGTAGTGGCGATCGGATCGCAACACAACGATCTACAAAATGTGGGTCAGCTGCGTTTTGCGGGGATACACTTTCGGGTGGGCATGATCCTCGTAGATTGTGTATCTCAAGAATCGGCGAATTGGCTATTGGAAATCGCATCTAAGCTTAAAAATTGGCAAGGGCCGGTTGCAGTGAAGGGAGAAAACATCCCTAAAGGGGCGGCCATTACGGTCTTTCTACCGAGGAGCAAGGGGAAAGACACCACCTACCTGCTGAGCCTTATCCAGGGTCAGAATTTCAATGTAAGGACATCGAGTTGGCAAGTCATCAACTGGAGGGAGGAGGGTCATGGTTAGGTACTCACAATAGGAACTGACCTCAAGTCCAAGGAAGCAATAGAGAAAGAGGGACATATCCTCTATTATAGATACGGGACAACACCGGTATCAGGTTTAAGGAGAGACCAAGTCTCTTGTCAGAGGAGGATGGGAAATACCCTGTCCCCTCTACAACAGAGGTATGATAGGTTATAGACTGCGTGATGACTCAAGGAAGGGGGGCACAATAGATCTTTAAGGTCGCAGTGGTTAACCTCCCCTCTTACTCATTCTCACATTCTACATGATAAAATCATAGGTGACAATTTAAGGTATATTGACATTTAGTTTTGCTTTGTTACCTGTTTAAAAATACATGCAGTTTTTCTGGAATTACAATCGGCTTGTCCAACATTGATCAAATATGGTATTTGTATTCAGCATAGGCACCCTTTTAAAAAACCTATTTACTACTTAGCTGTAAAATTAATAAGAGAGCCAATATTGGGGAAGTTCAAAATTTGGATGATATTTCCTATGTTTCCAACGACGATGCACCACCCTGTATGTTTTTATAGACATGTAGGTGACTTGCATCTTTTAAGAAACTTTTAGGAGTTACTGAAACTAATATCTCTTTTCATATATCCGGAAAGTTGTTCTGCCGTTACAAACTTTTTACAATCTACCTGGAAATAAGGAAGTCGTCAATATTTAACGGCATAAACTCAGAAGGAGCTTTAGAAATTTATGGCATTCATAATATTTATTATTATGTCACATAAATCTTAAGTTTTACACAAAATCTAACCCAAAAAATATTCTCCTGTAGTAATATTTTTTTCAGTAAATCTAGTTAGGGCCAGTTTCGTAGGTTCGGATTAATCTTCAGGTAGTAGTTAATCCCGAGATTTACTACGGAAGTCGATTTTATAGATTGCCATAAACGACAATCAAAAGTTAAAAGACCAACCGGTAAATGGATTGATCAAGTTAAACTAAAACCTCTCTGAAAAGCTTGGGCTTTCGCAGTTATTAGTTTATTCTGAATGGTATTTTTATTTTTTGTCTACGTGAATTGTTTATTCTGTTTGTTCATCTCATTTATTCAATCTTGGTTGGTTAACAATTTGTTGAATTACTTATAGTATCAAATTATTTTTTTTTGCATTCTAACTACTATGTGGATGTCAAATATGTTGAGAGTAGATCTTAAGCATCATTTTTCCACTTTCAAATTATCCCACTATTTTTATAGTTTTCAAAAACCTGAAATATTTTTATCAATTCAATTAGATTATACCGTATGATCGAAAAAAATGGCGTCCAGTTGGCTGGGAAATGACGATCGATGACATTTCCCATATAAATTTACATATAAAATGACAGCGATATTCATTTCATAGCCATCGTCGACGCCGTTTTTTCTCGTTCATACGGTACTACTCTTCAATGTTCAACCATATTAACATTTAAAACGTTTTTTCTGAATCCTGTGCAAAGTATAGAAATAAGTCTAAGAAGAAAACATTCATACAATAGTTTCTCTTGAAGTTAGCCACTATTAGTTAACTGGATGGTATAACATCTCTAGTCTAAACATCAATCTTAGGTTTTACTGGAAGGTATAAAATTTGAACTTAAAGTGTGTTCCATACGCTGGAATATTTACTGGTTTGATTAAGACATCGGTATAGTAAGTATAGTTTACATATGTCGGTAGAATGTAGAATGAGTAAGACGGTGGGTTAATCAACGCGATCTACTTACACCCAATAAGAACACATTAGAAACAAGCATTATATTTATACATATATTCCAATCAAAAGAAAATTAATTCATTGTTTATTGTAAGTTTACTTAATCCGCAGCATAATATATAAATTCAAAACATAATAATGCATTATAATTGCAAATCCATCAATATAAATATAAACAGTAAATTGTTAGGTTAGAATTAGCAAAACCTTCTATTTCAAACTGATTTGTACATGCAATAAAATAATAATTTTTATCGTATATACCTAAGAACGTCAAGAACTGTATATACGTGAAAAACCTGGAAGACTCCATCTGTAACCTGGAATGGGAGTCCTCCAACGGTCTAAGACACTCGAAAAAGTTCATTAGAACGAGATTTTTCTTGATTTAAGTAAAAACAATCTTCGAATTGTCGCGGGGTTTCTAACAGGACACTGTCTCCCCAACGAACACAGCAGATTGAAGCTGAGAAACAACGGTGAATACAGATTCTGTGGGGAAAATGGGGAAACACCAGAACTCATCACTGACTGCACAGAGGCGACAACCGTTCGTGCCAACTTTGGTACGGCTGATGTCGAAGATGGAGAGCTGGCCTCTGTGAAGCCGTCTCAGATACTGACTTTTGTAAAAGCTCTGAGACTGTATGATGATTTATAACTTGACATAACTCAAGAAAGGGGATAACTCAAGAAAGGGGAACACACAATAGATCTGTAAGGTCGCGGTGATAAGGTCGCCCCCCTCCTAAACAATATTCGACAAAAGAAAATTTCATATTTAATATAATTTTTTATTTTAATAATGTTAAATGCAAAGTGTAATGAAAAATAAATGTATTGCTGCCCACGTTGATTATTTTGAAAATGCTATGCATCGAAAAAAAAACGGCGTCACAGACGGCTTCAAAATAATGATCGATAACGTTTTCTATATAATTTTATTTATGAAATGTGGATTGTCATTTCTAACGAGACATGATGCAGGTTATTTTTCGATTATAGGGTACATCATGTATTATTAGTAAAGATATCTCTTTATCAACAATTTATTCATAACATATAATCAAACACGTACGCAAAAAATTCGTGGCAAGAAAAGATCATTTAATACGAAAAAAATCCATATCGTCGGATCGAGTAAATGAGGAAATCGTGAGATCTAGCGATAAACGCGGGACCTGGCAACTATGTCGATAACTACTCGCACTCGAAACTCCCCCCTCTGCCCCCCTTCGGTCTGACGGGAGAATGAACTCGGGCAACGACATAATTTGCTAAACTTTTCCTTCGTTTTCTTTATTTTCTTCAGCAAAAAATACCGACGATTCGTATTAATACAAAAGGAAAGGCAGATCGCTTATATTTTTATTTTCATTCGTGCCTGATCGGCAAAATTCATTTACTATCTGGTAATACTGTACAGGGTGGCGCCTCTCATACGCCGCGGAAGCTCCAAGGAGAACGGTAGTTTATATCGAAATGAAATGTTGGCAGCATATAGCTAGTTATTGGGTTAACTGAAAGCATTTTATAAAAATATATAGAATTATACAGGGTGTCCTTCAAAAAAGTTACACATCAAAGTTGTGTTTTTTCTAATGGAACACCCTATATATTAATTAATTTTCGGATTGTAGGAAAGAAATAAAGGTGAGTTTTATTAAAGAAGCATATACGTAAAATCTAAGGAATTTGACATATTTCACATTTTGCGAAAATGTAGAGTAAATTTTAAATTTCGTTAACAGCTAACTAAATTTTAGTTGACCTTGCATAGCCTGATATTTAATTATAGTAACCATTGTATGTTAAACCAAATTGAAATTTGACCCGAAAAGTTATACAGGGTGAGACAAAATTAATATGGAACATTAGTCACTTTTAAAAGAAAGTTACCTACTTCTTTATTTTAAATGGAACACCCAGTTTATTATTCCGGTGTTCAATGGGGAATTTATATTATATCTTCAAATTACTATTAAGGTTGTCTACCCCTCAGACAAAGGTTTTCCTAGATATTTTAATTTTTATGATTTTGCGTCAGTAGACCTTTATTATTTGAAAAAATGAAATGAAAAGAATGTAAAGTATGAAAAGAATGTAAAGTAAAATACTCAACGGTAGTAAAAAGATACACCTTTAAAACATATTTTAATTATTACAGAATTAAAACTAGATATTAACCTATAATTATCTGACAAAAATTAGCTAGATGCCATACAATATTTAAAAGGCATATGTGAAGTTCTGCCTCGAAAAGCAGCTACAATAATTTCTCTCATGTTGTCGACAATAGTTGGTCGAGTTTTGTAAACACTGTCTTTAACACATCCCCATAAAAAATCCAGACTAGATAAAATCAGGAGCATTTAAGTGTTCTATTAATGCAGTGTGCATTCACAAACTAATATAATCATATAATCATATCAATTCTCTCTGATGTAGGATAAGTTTGCATTTTCGGCAAATTTCTGAGAAATTTTGTTGTGTTTTAACTGACACAAAATGATAACTAGTTGTTAATGTTGAACTAATTGGACAGCTATGTTGAAGTAACGTCAGACCTATCACAGCCACCTAGATTTTATCAAATAATAAAGATCTACTCATATCAAATCATAAATGAAAATATCTAGGAAAATCTTGGTTTAAAGGGTAGGCAACCTTAATAGTATTTTGAAGAGACATGAATTATCCATTGAATATCGGAATAATATACTGGGTGTTCCATTTAAAATAAACGAGTAACATGCTTTTAAAGGTGACCAATGTTCAATATTAATTTTGTCTCACCCTGTATAACTTTTTGGATCAAGTTTTAATTTGATTTAAAGTACAACAGTTAATTTAACTACATATTAGGCTATACCGGGTAAATAACAATTTAGGTAGCTTTTATTGTAATTTAAAAATTGTTCTTTATTTTTAGAAAATGTAAAATATGTCAAAAACCATACATTTTAGTCATATACTTCTCTTTAAAAACCAAGAGACCAATCGTTATCTCACTAAAAATTGACATAAAACTTCAAACGTCAAAAATTAACACTAATTATATAAAGATTAAAAAAATACATATAAAGATTCCAGGCACACAAATCCATTTCCAAAAAAATTTAATTACTTCTTCTCGAATTTTAAACTATACCAATTTAAAATAATTTTTAATCAATATAAAAATAATTACTACCTTCTTAAAACCAACTAGCAGAAAGCGCCATCAAAAAAATAAAGAAGAGTAACGGCCAGGTATTTCGGATGAGTATATACAGGGTGTCCCAATATTCGGTGGACATAGAACTACTACTTATTTTTGGAACCAAAATAAGTTCATTGGACACAATTTACCTCACTAGAGTGCTTGGTGTATCCGCTAGAGACCATCAAACACATAATAGTATATTGTTTTATTATGAGCAAAAATAACACTTTTTGCGACACATACAGCCGAAGCACAAAAAGCCATTTTTACTCCGAATAGAACATGCTATTTTTTTTAAAGCCACAAATATTTTTTTTTAAGTTTCAAACGTACAAATGATGTAAAAATATTTAAAAGTCATACCTTGTATGTAATTATATATCGAGAACGTCGCAAAAATTAATACTTTTGTGACGTTTGAAAAAAAAACACATTTTTTCAAATATTTTAAGCACCGTTATTCCGAATTGAATGAGATTTTGGATGTCTATGTTTTGGCAAGTTTTGCTAAGTGCATTAACATTTGACATTCACAAAAATCAAGAAAAAGTACGGTAAGGGTAAAAACTACCCCTCTCCTACATAAAATTTGGTATAAATATTTTCAAACCCAACCGACGATCGATTAAAGTAAAACGGTCCTTTTAGTATTTACTACACTTTTGTCTTTTGTAAAAAAACGACACCGCGTAGGGAATGCAATCCCACACCAAAATCTCAATCCCGCAAACCCGCGGGATTAAAGCAATCAATCCCGCGGGATCCGCAAAATTGCGGGATTGTAAACAATAAATGCTCCTCTTTGTACTTAACCTATTAAATTTGCTAATATAATGGTTTTATGCAAGTTTCATGCAAAATGTACGACTAATCTGTATTGAAATTGAAAAAAAAAACAATTTGGTGGGTTTTTTTAAAATTTTTCGTTTTAAGGAAAATACGAGGAAAAAATTAAGGAAAAATTAAGGAAAAATTTGCGGTAAAAAAGATTCTTGACCAAATTTTCACACTCTTGTAAAACACCCTGTATACGATAATTCGCTAAATATATTTTCGAAAACCACAGAGCATCTTAGTCACAATATAGATGCATTTAAAACTGGGTCCCAACCACATCCCAAAATCTTTTTTAGTTCAAGAGATATTCAACTTTAAATTTACCTTAAAATTTTGTTTGTCCCGATAATTATGTCCGGCAGTTTATTTGACGAAATTGTCCACAAGTACTAGTTAAACACTTTTCTTCTCTTACGCTGCTTACGCACATACGCCAGAAAGAAATCTAACAACTAACGTGTTTGTTTCACTTATTTTTAATGGCCAAGGCGTAAGGGGATTTAAGTATTCGGTTACCCAGTAGTAATGTGTCAATCCCGCAGATCCCGCATCTTTGATCCTGCGGAATTTCAGTTATTTCAGGGATCCTGAAATGATCCCTGAAAACGATATGGATCCATTTGCGGGATTGCATTCCCTAACACCGCGCATACTTTTTAAGGAAAAAAAATATTTTTCCGAAGCTGACTTCCAAAAAATGTATTTTGTCACATCAAGGCTATGAATGCACATAAAATCTGTTATGCTCCAATAATTGGCGAAAATAGGGAATTTTTCTTAGTATCACAAATTATATTTGACAATAAGCTTCATAAAAGGCTTAAAAAATATTAAATTTTAAATTAATTAACGTTCAGGTTTGTTTTTGATCGATGCCCTCTAACGGGCAAACAAAGCACTTTTATATAAAGGTAAATTATGTGTAATTAACTTATTTTGATTCAAAGAATACGTAGTTGTTCTATGGACACGTAATATTGGAACTCTCTATATATTTTGTAGGTCTAGTTTGGAAAAATAGATTCCCCAAAAAATGTTTTCTCAAAAACTATGCGATGTGGCGTTTTTTTTAAAGACACAAAAAATGTAGTAAATATAGAGGGACCATTCTACGAAAATAAAATCTGTGGTCGGTGGAGATGGAAAATATTTATAATAAAATTTATGTAAAAGTGGGGTAGTTTTTATCCTTCCCTTACTTTTTCTTGGTTTTTGTGAATATCCAATGTTAAAGCACTTAGCAAAACATAGACAACCAAAATCTCATTCAAATCGGAATAACGGTTCTTAAAATATCTGAAAAAATGTGTTTATTTTTTTAAAGTTTGATGCCCTCTAGCGGACAAACGAAGCACTTTCGTATAGAGGTAGAAATACGTAGTAATTCCATGTCCACGGAATATAGAGACAACCCGTATAAAATAAACATAATTTCACAAAACAATATAATAATATATTAACGTTATTGGACATAAGCTTTAAAATTATGGAGGCAATTCCTCAATATTATTTACTTCCATCTCCAGTCAGTTCTATATTCCTTGAAATCCGTATTTTAGATATTTTTTATCCGATTTTCGTTTTAAAAAATAGATCTTTTCTTTTTTAAGAAACTTTGAAACAACTTCGCATAATATATCATCAGGAGGATCATCGTTATGAAGCATTGGATATTTGTTCTTTAAAACTTGGATCAATACTCACTAACTCTGCATATTTTTTGTTTGATGTTTTAGCTCTAAAAGACTGGTTGCAAAAAAACATTGCTCAAAACTTTTAAGCTAAGCTAGCGAGTTTTTGTTATAACAACCATTACAGGAAAGTTGTAAAAAGATCGTTTATGGCGATTTATAACGGAATTCAGATTTTTATTATGTTATTACAACAAAATATTTACCTTTAATACTGTTATCTATTTTTAATAACCAGATGATGGTGTACTAACCAAAATCAAACAGTTTCACAAAAATATCACTGTTTCGACTACTACAATTGCTAGTTTAAATTTTCTTTTTTCAGTGTGCTTTTTCCACTTTTGTTCGACCTCTGGGAGGTACAAGTCTTGACAAAACAGCAGTTTGCAATGCTAATTTACTGTCTAAATAGCGAGAGAAAAGAGTACTAACTACTAAATAGGTACTAATTTAATAAATAGTAATAATAATTAACTAAATATATGTAGCTGTTCCTGTGTATATTGAATTAGTTTACTTTCAGGCAAATTTTCCGAGTTCTTCAATATAGTAAGTACCGTATGATCCAATAAAAAAGGCGTCAGCGATAGCTATGAAATGAAAATCGCTGTTATTTTATATATATGTAAAATTATATGGGGAATAGCATTGATCGTCATTTCCAAGCCAACTGGACGCCGTTTTTTTTTCGATCATACGGTATATCTTCTCGTATAAAGGTGCGTATACATATGGCGAGCACAACGCGAGCCGAGCACGAGGCTAGCGCGCGAGTCAAAAATAATCAATTTTTTGCAAAAATCTTAAAAATGTTATTATTTTTAGCAAATTTAGAAGATTTCAAATTGTATATTTAAATAATTCTTTGTTCAATCGTTGTGTAATTTTCAGGAGGTACATAATTTCTGCCCCTCTTTCGAATAGTACCAACTATGTTTACCTAAAACCACTCAAAACATTTTCAGCTTTTTTTTAAACATGAAAAAAAGAGGCTATAAGATTTTTTGAAAAAAATTGCAGACCCACGTCAACTGAGAAACATATTGAAGATTTAAATGTACCATTAGTTTTTTTAATTATATTAAAAAAAAGTTACTACAAGAAAAAAAAGGGGTGTTGAATAAATGTCATTCTATAAATAAACATGCTTCTTTTGCAAAGCTCACCTTTTCCTGTTCCTACTGACTCTTTTTCCTTTTCCTCTCTCATCTATAAGTTGCCAACATGCTTATAATTTTTTTCTCGCATATTTCTTCAGGTTTGCCTATTAAAGTGGCGATTTCCTTCCAGGCATCTTTTCTTTTGGTTTTTTAAAATAATTTTCGTTTTTGGGGTCCCACAAAATAGTATATGCGTCCTATACAACTCAACTAATTGAAGCAAAATATCCTCCGACCATGTAGGCTCCATGCTCGCCGATCAGACCAGAACGACGTACCTGCCACAACGCCATCCAAGTTATAACTGCGAGCTCCTTTGTGTTCGTCGCAAAAACCGACAAGAAGTGGATCGCGACGATCACACTGAGCGGCTCGCGAGGCGCTCGCGGGAGGAGTACACATATGACGAATTGAGCTTGTGGGAAGCTCGGCTCGTGCTCGGCTCGCGTTGTGCTCGCCATATGTATACGCACCTTAATGTCTCTAGTAGGTACCTCACGAATTTAATAAAGCGTCCATTGATTCTTCCGTCCAAAAGATCATGACATTTTTCATTCATCATTAAAACAACACAACAAAACCACCAAAAAGAAGTAGTAAAATATTTTTTTGGAAGGCGTCAAGAAGTAAAATATTTTTTTAGAATGCAGCAAATTTTGTTCAATGACTTGAACAAAATTTGCTGCTAGTAAAATGTTGCCAGTTTTAAATATACAGGGTGGTCCGAAATGTATTCCGGAAACTTCGGCAGCATATTCTGCAGATAAAAATAAGTAAAAAAGTTCGTATAAATGTATGTCCTAAAATGCTTAGTTGCGGAGATACAGGGTGTAGAAGTTTCATTTTTATTTCGATTTTTTCAAAACAATTTATGAAGTAACGTCAATATTTGGATGAAAATTGGTGTCTGGGAGTTTTTTGACATGGGAAATTCGATTTTCATGTTAATATGACTCCTGCTTGTAGAGGGCGCCACCTACATATTTTTTAACTGGTTTGAAGAGTAATAACTTTTCGTCCATACCTGTATAAGACTACTGAGTAAAAAAATATACATTCAACTTTTTTTGCATAAAAAAGGTCTCTTGGTAAAAATCGCTAAGAGTAATGGTTCTCGAGATATTTGGAATCGAAATTATCAATACCTGTCATCACTGACATAATTAAACATGTTGACTAAATAGTTATTAAACTGAAATCATAAATTTGAAATCTTTTTGTGTCAAAAGTTCAACAGAAATTGTTTAATCGTCATTTTTTCGCAGAAAAAAATATGATTAATTTAAAAAAATAAAAATTTATTATTTCAGTCAAATAGCTATACTCTCAACGTGTGCTTATTTTTTGTCAATAATGACATGTATTGACTATTTCCATTCTAAATATCTTGAGAACGGTTGCTCATAGCGATTTTTACCAAGAGACATTTTTTACGTAAAAAGTCATGGAAATGTATGTTTTTCAGTCAGTAGTTTTATACCGGTACGGACAAAAAGTTATTACTCTTCAAAACAGTTAACACACATGTAGGTGGCGCCCACTACAAATAGGAGTCATTTTGACATCAAAATCAAATTTCTCATGTCACAAAACTCCCAGACACCAATTTTCATCGAAATATTGACGTTACTTCAGAAATTATTTGGAAAAAATCGAAATAAAATGAAATTTCTACACCCTGTATCTCCGAAACTAACCATTTTAGGACATACATTTATACGAACTTTTTTACTTATTTTTATCTGCAAAATATGCTGCCGAAGTTTCCGGAATACAGTTCGGACCACCCTGTATATCTATATTTAAACTAAAATGATTATAATAGTTCTGCTAACTGCACTATGTTCGTATGAATGGGTTTGCTCTCAAAAATAAGACTATTATTAAAAATATCTTATTGTTTTTTCTGTGTATCTTTAAAATAGGTACAATTTATCTAATTTAACGAAAGGATGATCCAATGTCCTTTAATCAATTCTAATAGACATCGACCAGAAATTTAAACATACACCCATATGGATTACAAACATCGTAATTTTCATTAGTCATATGCCAAGACACACCTGGAAGATAGAAGTTCTAACGATCGAAACATTGCCGTATGCGGAGGTCGGATCTATGCGGAAATGGATGGTCAAATGGTTTTTTCCCACGGTATGGCGCGGCGTCATGGATTAGCCATGACAAAATAGTATTCCTCGTAAAAAGACCGCTAATCTTTCAACTGTTCGTTATAGAGTATTTTTTATACTACACTGAAAAAAATATAAGTAATTTGTAATCGCAAAACATTTTCCTTTGCACGTCATCAATCATATCGACATTGACACTAGAGTCTATAAACCTGACTAAATGAAATTTTGGCAAAAATGTTTAAATTTGTTGTAAAATTTAAGATACCGAGCAGCTATTCATTTTACTTTATAGAGCAAATGATTGTAACAGAAATTGTATTTAGAGTAAAGCGTGGTTAACGTCATATTCAAGGCCTGACTGTTTTGACAGCTCTACCGAAGTGGTCGAGAATTAGTAGTCGTAAACAAACCTATTGTTTTCATTAGTTTCGCAACAAATCTGTGTTTTTTTACGCGTTTCTATGCTAATAAAATTATACTAAATAATTTTGAGTGTACTCTGAGTGAATAGTGAACTATCTAGATCCGATTCATAACATCGTACCCACGAAAAAAAACATACTTTCGGTAAAAATTATAGTAACACCGGCGATGCGGGCTGTGTGTCCGGGCTAGGAAAAAGTTGGGGAATTTATATAAAAACATAATTAATAGCGTTAGTGTTAGTGTATAGTGTTAAACCAACGTAAGTGACGTGTATTTTTAGGTAAAACAGTTTTCGTTTCTTTATTTTTTCTTTGTGAAATAAAAAATGCCGCAACATTGTTTTGTGCCTGTGCCTTGTAGCAGCAATTATAATAAGTACTCAGGATCTGTCTACATTCTCTTTCCCAATAATATTAACTGTAACTGGGACACGTCCAAAACCTACAGAAGATGCTGTGCCTACAATTTTTCCAAATCAACCCTCTTATATGACTGTGCATGTTCCCAAACATCCCGATGAAAGAAAAGATTTGGAAATTCAGGATGAAATAAATATTGAAAATTATTATTATTATTATGAAATGGCAATATATTTTAAATAAATTAAATTAATTGTACTTTATTTCAGTATTTTATAAAAAAAATGATATCTTTATCTTTTTATTTACGATATATGGAGATGGTTACTTGATGAACATCGAACTACAAATTACTTAATGATAATAGTTAATTCTACCTGATATATCCCACATTTTCTAAATATGTTAATTTTTTACAATTATTTTTAATAACTTTAAAATGTATTCTGCCCTTATCATATACAATACATTTTCTTAACTTGTCGATAAAGTATAGTTTTCAAATTTTTTGAGCTACTAGTTGCTAAATACTCGCTGACGCAATTTTAGGACATGCTTTTTATTATCTGGATTTTATTCTGTTCATCTAATGCTGTTTTTTATTTCATAATAATATCCGTGTTTTAGATCTAAATTTTAATGCTTTTCAATTGCTTTAACGCGATAAAAAGTTAATGTTATTTTTTAATACCTTTGTGTATAATATTTTTCATATTTATATCTGGCAAAACTATCAATCAATACTATTATTTATGCAAAAACTATATGCAGTACCATATGACACAATACAAAAGCCCGACTATTGCGGTGACGTCACAAATCGATGTCTCTGGCCTGTATCTCATGTTGGTTATGATTAAAGCTGCAAAAATTAGTTTAAACCGAATTTTATTATCGCTATGTTGGTCACGTTGCGCCATGTTCAGCAATGTTCTCCTTTATTATTTGACAATTATCCTAGTGCCAGTCAATATTTTGTATAATATCGTGTTGTTGTTGAATCTTTGTGAGTGATTCTTGTTTTATTGCCTGTTTTCGTAGTCTTTTTTTTTAAATTGTACTTTTAAGCACAAACAGTTATTTAGAGAACTAAATTTTCGAGTTTTTGTATTAACCAAACCAAACCGTCGAAAATACTATATTTTGTTACAACTTCTAAGTTTTAGGTGTAAATAACAGGAAATCGATATCAAATCAAAAACACAAAAATAAATTTAATTAATAAATTAATCAATATCCCACGCCAAGAACATTTTTACATTTATGATAAATATTTACTCTTGAAATTCAGATAAGAATTTTATCGACTCATGATAATGTTTATTATTAGAAACCCAAACTAGCAGCATGAGTATCGCCTTCACTTAAATAAATTACTTTCCTGATTTAATAAAATAACTCTTAAAGGATGTAAATATTTAAATGAAGACGTCAAGATGTTCGGTATAGTAAAATGTTCGTTCCAAGGTGACAGTTCGCAAATTGTTCTAAACGGGCATGCATGCCTTCAAGCCAGCTATTATCTGATCACCTTGACTGTAGCTGGAACAGCTGATATTTACTTCAAGTTTGTGTTTTTGAAGCCTGTCAATTAAGATAACTTTACAACAATATATTGAATATAAACAGATTTTTTTATGACTTGTTATCAATTTTATTAATCTAGTGAATTATAAGGTTCATTAAAACATTTGTAATTTGTATATTTATTTCTACAAATAAATAAACCTAAAAACTATACTAATTTGCTAACTCTTATAACTTTTTTATTTTTTTCAGATAAAAAAAATAATACTTGGTATGTCGTATATACCGGGTGTTGCATCGTCGGACGGGACATAGAATACCAAACTTCCTAATTTTCCCTAGCGGCATATGTAAAGCAGGTAAAATATGATTTTCGAGTAGTAGTTCCAAATAATATTCTGCATTTAAATTTCGCGTAAGAAATAATGGCCCGATAATATTGTGTCCGAATATCCCTGCCCAGACATTTACTTTCTGTGGACATTGCGTCCTTGTTTCGACAAACCTGTGTTGGTTTTCTTTGTTCCAATATCGATAATTTTGAACATTGGGTTCATTATTTAAGGTAAGCGTGCATTCGTCAGTGAAACATATGTTTTTTAAAAATTCCCTATCCGTGTTTGCTCTTTCCATCATATAAAAACAAAACGCCTGCCGCCGTATTTCGTCCCCATCTCGTAGCTCTTGGTGCTTTTCATATTTGAAGGAATAGTATTTATGTCTTGTCTATTCCTATTTCATCCTCAAGTTTCCTTGTGCTGATCTTTCCATCGTTCTCTTCCACGCACAATAAAACTTCCAAGTCGGTATCATTTCTTGCATCTTCTTTTGTTCCTGCCTTGCTTGACATCTGCAGTTATTTATTAGGGTACCTTTGGTCTGAAATCTCTGGATATTCCTTGCGATTGTAGATTTTCCAGGTATCGGTCTATTCGGATACAGAGCAGCAAACATGTCCGACACCTTTTGATAACTATTTCCTTGATAATACCATTTAATCATCAATACTTTTTCTTCGGTAGTGTAATTCATGGCTAATATTTTCGATGTAGGTATGAGTTTTTAATAATAATAATAAATCACTAAATAGATAAATTTCTGAAATGACAACTTCATTTGACAGTTATCTTTTACCTTGACTGGTGCTCATAAGTAAATACAGGGCCATAAGAAAGGAGAAATATTTAAAAAGAAATCGGGCGATAACTCGTAAACGGGCTAATCAAAAATATCTAAAGTTATTCTTTTGCATGTGGGTTTTAGTGCTCTTCAATAAACCTAAATAGAATTATTCTCTAAAATAATTAGGGAAGCCAATAATTGACCCTATTAAAATTTTCATGGGATTTCCTATGTCCCGCTCGACGATGCAATACCCGGTATAAGACATAAATCAGGATCTATGGGCGTTTTCAATTATTTCCGGTCATTTCCTGTTTCACCGGAAATGACTACAACTTGTGATTTGTAAATCACACCCTCGGTAAATCACACCTTTAGGTTGATAGAAAATTATATTCTGAACAGAACACATATCACAGGTCAACTTTTGACACTTTCTCTTAAATAAAATTGTATTCTAAATTTCAATCTAAAGTGTCACGACAATAAATATAACGACAATTTGACTCGAAACACCAAATAAGTGGTACCAAATTATTCGTAAAAATTGTTTTTTCCAAATATGCTATTGAAAAAAAATGAGATATGATTAAAAATATGGTTTGGCCATCAGGTGGAAGACACGAAAAACATTAGACGATCAAATCTATTTTTTCAAGGCTCCTTGATTAAAAATTAGTGGTTTTAGCACAACCATGGCATTCCCGATTGAATTTGAAATACTTTTTTTTATTGAAAATGTTAAAAGTTGACATATGTTATGTCATTCTATTCAGAATGTTAGTTTCTATCAAATAAGGTAAACAAATATACCCAGGGTACCATTTCAAAATAAATAGTTGTAGTTATTTGTGGTGAAACTGGAAATGACCGAAACTAATTGAATACGTCAATCAATCCCGATTTATGTCATTTACTAACATACGTAATCTCGTTTTTATGTGAAAAAATAAAAAGTTATAGTGGTGAGCCACTTTTGAAATACCCGCCGTATAGCAACTTATTCATTAAAAACACAGAGTCCATGTTTAGCACACTCTGATTTTAGTAACTGTATTTGTGGTATAAACCCTAACATAACCAATTTAGGTTTAATGTTGATTACAGGTCTCATAAATTGAAAATCGTACCTTTATTTCTAAAAGTTAGCATCTCAAAATTAATTATAAAACATCTAAATATTTCGTTTAGTTTTGTATTATTGTTAAATAATAGAAATATTTAATATTTAAAACAAAATATGCAAATAACAAATATGTTTTATAAAATAGTAAAGTAATAAAATACATGAATACATGAAATTTATATTGGTTGAATTACGCCAAAAAAAAGAAAGCAACATGTTCATTTTTTTATACTTATAGGATGAGATACCTATAAATTGCAAAACAAATCTATAAAACAAATCTTCTATTCTAACACGTCCCAGAACTAGATTAACTTTTAAACTAAAAATAAAGAAAACGACTACAAAACGTCATTTTTTTGTGCTAAGTGAAAGTTAAAACTTTGTTAACAGCATGTTAAATATTTAAACAAATATCAATCTCCCATAATAATTCCAATTTAAACGCTCTTTTGTGGTCATGTTAAATTTGAATTAAAATTGAATATTTTAAAATTAAATGGTTAATTAAAGCCGTTTCGTTCAAACCTTTTTAATTGTTTATGAAATAAATAAATATATAATAAATATATAGTTAGTTATAGAAATAAATAAATATATAAGCTAGCAAGTACAAATAGCATATCAACAATGTCAATGCATCCAGTAAACAAAATATAAGTTCCATCATAAGGCATCATCATTTTCAGCTTATTCACCCATTTCCAATTATGGTCATTTCCTCCCTCACATACTCTCTTTGTAATTGGGCCCATTGTTATCTATTGTTGGCTATGCAGGCCCAAGTCATTGGGAATTTTTGCTTGAAAAAAAGTCCGGAAGTTTTCGAGATATTTACAAAATACCGATTTTGGGCGCCATCTTGACAAGATGGCGGCGCCGGGGCAAGTCTGGAAATGTGCATTTTACGGATTTTAGTTAGGGACCCCAAAACCTATAAACCTGCAAAGTTTCAAAACTTCCAGACTTTTTTCCAAGCAGGCCCCTTTTTTGATCCCCAATAACTGAACTAAATTGGGTATTTCCGTTATTGGCAGGGTATTATCGTAAATTTCCCATTTTCCTCATCGTCCGTAACATTTATATGATAGAAACTTGACAGTACCTTGATGGGCTCCTTGAAGAGAGGGCTCTGGGCAGGGCCATCGTGATCCACAGCTGAGGAAGACATTTGCGCCGCCCGCGCTTGACGCTCCCATTCACGGGCACGGAAACGCTCCTCCCTGCAAAGGAAAAAACATCAATTAAGCAAAAATTAGTTAAATTCTTATGATTATACAGGGTCGACACAAAATACTGTAGCCAAATGATTAAATTTCTAGGAATTGTGAATGATGGAATCGCTGGAGGACTACAAAGCTACAATTTAAAATTATTTTCAAAATACTACCAAATAAATAAAAAATACTAAAGTTGTATTTTTTTAAATGGAATCCCCTGTATATTACTACATTTTTAGTTTCTACGATTATAATAAAAGTAAATTTGGTTAAGATTTGCCGCATTTTAAATTTTAATGTTACCGCTGTTTGAAATATTTACGATTTTGTGAAAATGCAATATCAATTTTAATGCTTCATTTCTCTAGAGGTATTTAAGTTTTTAAAACCAAATAGTGTTCTAAAGTTTTTCTAATTACTAAGTTTTGTGTTGCAATAATGAAAATTATAGTACCTTATACAGAGTGTCTAAAAATTTATATTAAATAGTTACTAGCTTTAAATGACCATAACTTGTTTAATTTAAATGGATACCCTGTATATTTTACTTGAAACAGATGCACAATTTAATTGTCTATCAAAAATTGTATTATACCATTTTTATACGTCTTCAAGTTTTCGTAGAAATATATATGTATATATACAGGGTGTTTCAAAAAACATGTGCCATCTCTCGTGGAGAGATTCCTCACGTAAAAATAAGATTTATTTTTCATATCAACATAGGTCCGATTCTGCTTTGTTTCGCAGCTACAGGGTGTTAAAATCTTAATAATCTTTCGATTTATTATCATTTTAGTATTTTTAGTGATTGAAAAAACGAATGAAATTTTGAGTAAAAGTTACTATAAGTGTTACAGATTTTAACCCTAAAAAAGTGTCGATAAATTCATCAGGTACGTGCATATGTGCTATCACTGACTTTCTTTGTTTTGATATCAAAATTATGTAGGCTGTTTAACGCCAATTAAAAGTTATCTCTTGGTATTTTGTCGAATTCGGCCTCCTTGACGAGATAAACGCAATTTGATTACGTCATTCTATTCAGAATGTCATTTTCTATCAAATAAATTAAAAAATACCAAGGATACCAAAAATTTATTGAAAATTATTAAAAATCAAAAGTTGTATTAGTTTCCGGTGAAACAGGAAGTGAGCGAAACTAATTGATTACGTCAATCAATCCTGATGTATGTTGTATACTAACATACCAAATGTCGTTATTTTATCTGAAAAAAAAATACAAAAGTTATAGGGATAAGCAACTTTTGAAAAACACCCGGTATTATAGTTAACTAAACCAAACTAAACAGAACAAATCTTAATATTCAAATTTTTTATTTAACTACTACTAAATAAATTCCAGAGTCTCTATATAATTTCTAAAAAAAGAATAAAATATTATGTGATTGAAAAACGATTATTATCAGAAATTAAAGTCATACAACGTAATAATGAAATAAAACAATACTTTAAACGCTTGTTGCATAATAAAAAGATAATAATTTATGACGCTGATATAATGAAATTTGCAATTGCCCCTTTGTTGCTTCACCATTTAATACAGGCTTTTTAAAAAAATACTTTAAGAATTTTACAAGTTTAAAGGCTACAGCAGAATGTCATATACTGAAAGAACGAAAAAATGGTTTAGTAACCTTAGAAATGTTGATCAATGATATAGTTTTCTAATCTAAGGTAATTTGGAGTCTTGGAGAATTTGAACTCCTCCAAATAAGGTCCTATTTAAAGTTATTAACAACTAAATTTTAAACTAACTTGAAAACCAAACAATGCCTTCGACCCCCGTGACAAATTTGAGGTTATAATAAAGTAACATTTGACCTACTTCAAGTCCCTGTAGTCTTAATGCCCTCAATAGGTTATCAGTAACTAGATTTTAACAATGCCAACTAACTCCAACGTTGCTACTTTTCAAAGGCATAATTTTAGGTTATTATTAACTAGTTTACGACCTCATTTTTAGATTTCTCGCACTTTATTCCCTACAACAAATTTATTAAATATATAAGTAATAATATATAAGTTAAATATAAGTAAAATTCAACCAAATAGTGGTTAGTTTTCTGTGGTCAATGTTTTTTTCTCCTTCCTATGCTACTTGGGTAATACCTTCGCAGTTTACTCTAAAATGCTTCAATAGGCCACAAAATTACATTCGCAACAAAATCGCAAATCGCAACTCTTAAAAATTCAAACTCGCAGATAGAATTTAAAGAAGGCGTCCATTCTTCTCAAGGAGACCTAGTTTAAATTAAAAAGAAGAAGAAAAAACACTTAAGTCTCGGTGTCAACGTTTACATTAATCTAAACAGTGACACGTGTTTCGCTCATACGAGAATCATCAGACGAAATACAATTAAAGTCAATCCACACACACGTTCACGTTTTACACATTTAAACAACCAAAGCAGATAGAAGGTTATCACGGTCTTGGTTTACAAAATCAAATCGCAACCATAGTAATAGCTGGGGTAATAGTGTTTGCCTAAATTGAAACTCGCAAGTAGAAAAAATCGCAAATCCCAACTATAGTAATATTGGTTGTCTAAATTGAAACTCGTAACTAGGAAAAATCGCAGTCGCAGTTTACTGTGAGAGTTAATCGCAGGTTGCGATTGCGATTTTAAAAGCGCTGCGATTGAATCGGAGTTTGCAATTTGTTGATCATATCTAGAAATCATTATCGGTGCTATTTTAGTGGGGTAAAGTTTACCTGTTTTTATGGTATGTTTAAATTTAGGACCCACGGAATTCGTAACAGTATAGTCTCGAAAAATGTATAGTATTTCCAAATTATTTTTTAAATCTTCAGTGAAATAAGTGGAATTATTAAGTTTAGTAATAGCTAACATGCTATCAATTGTTTTTATTTTACTGGGAAGTTTATACCGAGGTTTATACTTAAAATTAGTACTTATATGCTACTCTTAAAGTGGGCTCCCATAGATTAACTCTCAGACTAGTGGACTTTATCCAAGTACCTGTTGAATGATCGCTCTTGAGATGAAAAAGGGCATTAGTGTTCTTTGTTAGAAAAAATCTCAATTCTTTCAAATAAAATCTAAAAAATTAAAGCAAAAAAAATTGGATTAAATAATACTACATTGTCACAGTCATGTTGATGGTTTATTTATAATTTATATTCGTTTTTCAAAATTGAATTTAAAAAAAAAATAATCTCTGATTAAAGATATCACATTACAATTAATTTTATAAATAATTTGGCGCATTTTATGATCGTTTCAAGTTCCAATTTCGGATTTCCATATGCTTTACTTATTTTAACTTAACACAGCTTTTCGGTCAGATGTATTACTGTCCGAAACGTTGTGTAAGATAAAATATTATATTTAAGAATAATTCAAACTCAGAGAACCTACGATATATTAGAAAATTTATTAACAAATGTAGCAAATGTATTAGTACAGCCACACAAACAGGTAGATAAACATTTTCACCCTGGACATGAAATCCAGTAAATTAGATAGGGTGTTAAATGCTTTACCTATAAGCACTTTGTAAATCAGGCAGACACAAGATCTTACATGTGTTACGCACGGTAAGCACACATGGACGATACACATATCTATTAAGCTAACAGCTGTCGCTATACCGGGTGCGTGCGTCTCAAAAGTGGCTCACCCCTATATATATAACTTTTTTATTTTTTCAGATAAAAAACGAGATTTAGTAAGTTAGTATACGATATAAATTAGGATTGATTGACGTATTCAATTGTTTTTAGTTACTTAGTTACTTCCTGTTTTACCGGAAATGACTGCGACTTTTGATTTTTAAATGGCACCCTCGGTATTTTTTTTACTTTATTCGATAGAAAATGACATTCTAAATAGAATGACATATCATATGTCAACTTTTGACATATGCGCTCAAAAACAAATTGAATTTTAAATAATTTCAATCTAGAGAAAAACATTAGACGATCAAATCTATTTTTCCAAAGCTCTTTGGTTAAAAATCAGTGTTTTTAACACCCATGACACACTAAATTGAAATTTAAAATATGATTTTTTTAAAGCGAAGATGTAAAATGTTGACATATGTTATATCAATCTATTCAGAGTGTCATTTTCTATCGAATAACGTAAAAATATACTGAGGGTGGCATTTAAAAATCAAAAGTTGTCATTTCTGGTGAAACAGGAAGTGACCAAAAACAATTGAATACGTCATATAACATACCAAATCTCGTTTTTTTTACCTCAGAAAATAAAAAAGTTATAGGGGTGAACCACTTCTGAGACGCACCCGGTATAATTTTATAGTATAGTAACAGTCAAATTTAAAATGTACGCAAATAAACTGAAGTAAATAGAATAATTTTTATTTTTGTTTTGTTTTGCTCATTTTAATACTACAAATAAGTGTAGTTTACTAGCTATGTATTAGAGTTCAGTACTGGGAATTCACCGGTTCTTTTGAGACATCAAAGAACCGGGACTCAAAATTATTAATTCCCGGTTCTTTCGGTACTTTCGGGACTCGATAATAACAATTAAAAACATATTTTTGTTACGTGCGAAGTACGAAAGACTTTTGATACTTTCAAACGGTCGAAATCAAACTCTTCTAAATAAGAAGGCAACGGCCTAGCTACGTTGAAACACCGGTTCCCATTAGAACACCGAAGTTAAGCGACGTAAGGCGATACTGGTGGATGGACGGGTGACCGGTCCGAAACTCTGTATCGTGCTGTGTGCTGTTGTCCAAGGAAAAAGTGTAAAATCTATTGAAAGTAGATCATTCATTGCCGGCTCATTCACGCCGGCGCCAGTTCGAGGCCGGATGAGATCGGATATCTCGTGAGTAAGAGTTAATTTAGACACTTCCTAAGTCGGTAGGTCACTGACCATGATATGGCCGAGGACCGCGGTTCGGATTCCGCGTAAACAAAGTAGGCTCCGTCCAGATTAGCCCTGGCAGCAAAAAGGAGACGTTAACTGAAATCTTTACTTTTCTTTACTTTTTCTTCTAAATAAGTTGTGATGCTATCTCTGCTTCTTACTTCTGAAGTTATTTTGAAGTTTCTATAATGTTTATTAGCAATTATTGAAGTTTAAATATGTTATTCTATTATTTAGTATAATATTGCTGAATGTATTAGTTATATTTTTTTGTGTTATGTTTTTATAGGCATTTGCATCATTAATTAAAAATGTTATTTTTTTTTCAAATTTAGTTAAGTTGGTTTCGAGGTTGGTTGATGTTGTTTGATGTAATTTTTAAGCTACATGCGTGTTTTCTTTTTATTTTCACATATGTTCATGTTTACTTTCTCAGGACTTAATAATTTTATATTATTTTCATTTGAAACTATATACTCAATTTTTTTTATCGGTTTTATCGGTTTATCGGAAATTCCCGGTTCCGAAAAACAGCTCCGGTTCAGGAAACCCTACTATGTATAATTCAACCATCGAATTATGAAACTACCATATAAAATAGGTATAGAAGTAAAATTCAAGCTATTATATTTTTAATGAGAAAGTTGACAAACGAACGTAATAATTTAAAGTTACACTATGCACTGTAAAAAAGAGCGAAGAGTCCCATTATGAAAGGGAACGATGAATTTGCAGTTTTAATTAACTTAGATTTAGCTTCTAAACCGGAGTTCTAAACAAATAATTAAAACTCTGAAATTATTCCACTGTATCCTTCTCCATTTTTGAAAGAAAATGTGGAGTTAAAGGAATTGTTCTAAATAACTTGTTTTTTTTATCTTTTTTTAACTATCGAGAGTACATTATTTGTAATTTGTTTATTGTATTTAACGGTGTATTTATCAAATTACTTTTGATATTTACGAGGATATTTACTTTCTGTTTGTATGTTTTACTGACTCCGTATTTTATCTCAATTTAACTTCAAAACACAAACGTAAACATAAGGTGTTTATTAGATCTTATAATGGCTCGGCAATGCTATATTATCTACTTCAATCTCTGCACAATCTCTGTCATACTAAGGTTTATTCAAGTTTATTGAGACGGTTAGGAATTTGTTTCCATAACCTATCTCAATCACGATCACTCACAATCAACATCATTTTTAAGAATAATTCTGTAACCGTTGGTTGGGGAAATTTGGGAAAATTCGTTAGTAAAACTTTCTATATGATATACTTAAATCAGGGTGCCCCAATATTCCGTGGACATAGAACTACTACGTATTTTTAGAATCAAAATACGTTTGATACCCCTACCAGGTGCGTCTCAAAAGTGGCTCAGCCCTATAACTTTTTTATTTTTTCAGATAAAAAACGAAATTTGGTATGTTAGTATATGACATAAATTAGGATTGATTGACGTATTCAATTGTTTTCGGTCACTTACTGTTTCACCGTAAATGACCTCGGTATTTTTTTACTTTAATCGATAGAAAATAACACTCTGAATAGAATGACATATCATATGTCAACTTTTAACATTTTTGCATACGGTTTATTTGAAATTATAACTTGTGGTTCGGAACGAAAATTTGACTCGAAATAAGTGTGTGGTATCAAATTATTCGTAAAAAAATGCTTTTTCCAAATATGCTAACAAGCCACCCTCGTTCCACTTGAAAAAATTGAGATATGATTAAAAATACGATTTGAACATTTTCTAACTGGCCAGGACAAGACACTAAAAACATTAGACGATCAAATCTATTTTTCCAAGGCTTCTTGATTAAGAATTAGTGTTTTTAATATAGCCATGGCACTCTAGATTGAATTTTAAAATACAATTTTTTATTAAGCGAGAATATCAAAAGTTGACATATGATATATCATTCTATCCAGAATGCCATTTTCTATCGAATAAAGTAAAAAAATACCGAGGGTGCCGTTTAAAAATCAAAAGTTGTAGTCATTTCCGGTGAAACAGGAAGCGACCAGAAACAATTGAATACATCAGTCAATCCTAATTTATGTCATATACTGACATACCAAATCTCGTTTTTTTTAATCTGAAAAAATAAAAAAGTTATAGGGGGTGAGCCACTTTTGAGACGCACCCGATATACAAAAGTGCTTCATTAAAAAATAAACATATTTCTCGAGATATTTTAAGAACCGTTATTCCAATTTGAATGAGATTTGGGGTGTCTATGTTTTGCTAAGTGCTTTAACATTTGACTTTAAACACAAAAGTTAAGAAAAAGTACGGGAAGGAATAAATATTATTTTATTTAAAAAAAAACGGTATGTGTTTATACAAAACAAACAAGAACTAGATTACATTTTTTCAGTTTTATACAGTTTTTTTCACAATATTTTGAAGTAATCACTTGTCAGTCAAATTTTAAATATATTAATTTCCTGCTATGCGGTCCAGGTAAAACTGGAACAAAAGTTATTTCTTTGTAAAATAAAATAACTACTTTGAAATTAAAATGACAGACACATATATCACTGTCAAGGATCTTGTCGTTGGACAGACTATACTAGACTTACATAATTTTAAAAATTATAATTTATAGAAGCGCAAAAAATGTAGGTACACGTAAAATCTTAGAAAAGAATCTTTTTCGCAATTCTGTAAATTAATCATTTTAGATAGGCATAGAGAACGTCTTGCTAGCTAAAATTTAACTACCATTCATAAGATTTTGCAAGACGCAATCAGTTTTGATTATTCTAGAGATTGGATGTTCTTCAAATAATATCACTTCAATAAAAGCTCATTTTTTGAATATGCAGTTGTTGAAAAACGTTTATTCAAACATAACAACAAACTAAACATAAACTTTAAACATTAACTAAAAAAAATCTTAAAATATAAATTTTCCATGTGTGTTCTCAGAATTATACAGGGTGTCCCAGAAATAAGTGCAAGTATTTTTACTGGTAGTATAGTGCAACCCCAGAAACACGCCTATGAGGTTTTTTTCACCAAAAAAATTGAAAATTCGAAATTTTTTGAAACGTTTTTGGATTTTTTTTTAGTTTTTAGTTAAAAAACATAATTTCTTGATAATATGGCAACATAGGTATTAGATTAAATTTACAAGAAAGAAAATCCAGAAAAGATTCAGTGGTTCTCAAAATTTTAGCCAAAAATATTTTTTTTGGAAATTTTCAAAGTAAAATAACTCCGTTATTTGGGACTTATTTGAAAAACGATAAAGAGACAATATCTGTCTTTTATCGAGATCTACCACCCATTAAAATATTTGCACTTATTTCTGGGACACCCTGTATAGTTACAATTACATGTGTATTATATTATAATTTCGAAAAAATTTTGTGATTTTTGTCTGTTTGTGAGAATAAAAAATATGTCGCAATAAAATGTAAAAAAGCTGGAATAATCGTGCATGTAAATTCTACGTGTAATTAGTACAATATGATAAAAAAAAACGGCGTCAGCGATGGCTATGTCATAAAGATGGCTGTCATTTTATATCACTGATCGTCATTTCCAAGCCAACTGGACACCATTCTTTTTTGGATCATACGGTATAATCTGAAGAAAATATACATATTTTTTTTAAATAAGAACTGTTGAAAATTTGAAAGTTACAGGAAATATATTTATGTAAACTTTATAAAGAAAGATGATTAAGTTTTAAACTAAATACACTAATACCTATTAGTGGTAAAAATTTCCATTCCACTGCATTACGTATCAGTAAGTACATAACAAAAGGTATAGCAATAATGAATAGAATATTCTAATTGGTTATTTCCACTCTATATACCTATATTATTAAAAATTTTAAATAATTTAAACATATAAATATTCCATTAGATATGAACCACTAATACTAATTCCGCGACCAATACAGCTAGTACAAAAATGTCTAAATCATAGAAATTGTAATATTGATTTATATGTAAAAGCAAATAACAAGTTTGAGCGACCTTCAAAGTTCCACATCGTAATGCGAGTTTATACGAACTATAGGAATAAATGGTTAAAAGGTATACATTTGGTTTTGATGTATTTATGAAATATTAAAAACACTATGGATAATAACGATATAGATAAATAAAATATAATTATTATTATAAGATGTTTTATTTGTATTCTGTATATGTATATTCTATTCTTCATTTTACAAGTAAATAAAAAGATTAAGAGATTTGGTACAACATAAATTAGGATTGATTGATGTATTCAATTGTTTTCGGTCACTTCCTGTTTCACCGGAAATGACTACAAACTACAACTTTTGACTGTTAAACGGTATATTTGACTTTTGACGGTATATTTTTACTTTATTGGATAGAAAATGACACTCTGAATAGAATGACAATCATCAATCAAATTTTGACATATTCGCTTAAAAAAATCGTATTTTAAATTTCAATCTAGAGTGGCTATGTTAAAGTCACTAATTTTTAATCAAGGAGCCTTGGAAAAATAGATTTGATCGTCTAATGTTTTTAGTGTTTTTTCCGGGCCGGTTAAAAGATGGCCAAATCGTATTTTTAATCATATCTCAATTTTTTTCAACAGGAACGAAGATGGCTCATTAGCATATTTGGAAAAAGCATTTTTTACAAATAATTTGGTACCACACATTGGATATTTTGAGTCAAATTGTCGTTATGAACCGCTTGTTACAATTTCAAATAAACCATATGCGAAAATGTCAAAAGTTGACATGTGATATGTCATTCAATTCAGAGTATCACTTTCTATGGAATAAAGTAAAAAATGATCCACTTTTGAGACGCACCCGGTATACCGGATGCATCCAAACTCACCCCCTATAACTTTTTTATTTTTTCAGATAAAAAAACGAGATTTGGTATGTTAGTATATGACACGAATTAGGATTGATTGGTGTATTCAATTGTTTTTAGTCACTTCCTGTTTCACCGGGTATTTTTTTATACTTTATTCGATAGAAAATAACATTCTGAATAGAATGACATATCATATGTCAACTTTTGACATTCTCGCTTAATAAAAAATTATATTTTAAAATTCAATCTAGACTGCCATGGCTATGTTAAAAACACTAATTCTTCATCAAGGAGCCTTGGAAAAATAGATTTGATCGTCTAATGTTTTAATGGTTTGTCCTGGCCAGTTAGAAAATTCTCAAATCGTATTTTTAATCATAACTCAATTTTTTCAAATAGAACAAGGGTGGATCGCTCAATTAGCATATTTGGAAAAAGCATTTTTTTACGAATAATTTGATACCACACTTGATATTTCAAACCGACCGAAAGTGACCGAAAACAATTGAATACGTTAATCAATCCTAATTTATGTCATATACTAAAATACCAAATTTCGTTTTTTTAACTAAAAAAATAAGAAAATTATAGGGGTGAGCCACTTTTGAGACGCGCCCGGTATTATGGACTTTTGATAATTAAATTTCCCGAATTCTAGTAAAAATAAAACAATAGTTCAACCTTAAATTCCCGCCTTTTAACTCAACCTAACTGTTGCATGGAGATTTCTAAAATTAGAGATGAGACATAACATTTCTATATAATTAGTGGCATATTTAAAGATTGAAATTGTTTAAATTAAAACAAATACGTTTATTCATGAATTTTATA